>NW_026592586.1:2418969-2440372 GCF_907164565.1 Psammomys obesus
TAGATAGATAGATAGATAGATAGATAGATAGATAGATAGATAGATAGATAGTAGATAGATAGAGCATGGGCACTGAGGACTTACAAAATGACCCATAACTATCTATCTCTAGAGAATTAATACATATTATGTACATATACTTATGTACACACACATATACACATATATATACACAATTATATACATATTTGTATGTATATAATTGTATATATTATTTATATAATATAAGTAATATATTTATTTGTTAATATATTATTAACATTTGTATGTATATCATATATTAATATATTATTAATATTTGTATGTATATAATTGTTTGCATATATCTGATATTTGAGAGGGGCACTTGTGCCATAGCCTTTGGGGGCATGGGCTCATAGAACAAATCCATGCAGTCAGTTCTCGTCTTCTACGTTGTCATGGGCTCTCAGTAGGAAGTCAGGTTTCCGGGCCTTGTGGTAGGCAGCCTTACCTACTGAGCTATTTCACCAGTCTTCCTTCACCTTTCTGTGTCTAATGTCCATTGCTCATATATGCTTTTAGAGAAGCTGTTGTTGCTGCATGGCATTGACAGGTAAATAGCAAAGGCTGTGATAGGTGGACATTTATTTTGACTGTTTTCTTTTTAAGTAGGAAATAACTCAATGAAGTGAAGGAAAAGTCCTAATTAATAAACAAATTTTCCAGACTACATGAATTCGGAGAGATCTGTGGTAGCAAAAGGAGAAGATGATGCTGAGTGCCAAATCAAATTCCACTTTTGAGAGCAATTTCAGTGAAAGTGATTGAAGCCCTATCTTCTAAGGATTCCCAGGATTGTGTGATTCTGTCTACTTCTCCACGGAGTGGGATCTGCATGCCTCCTTTTCTCCTGTGCTAGTCATATCCATTTTTTCTTCCTATTTCCTCTCTGGGCAGTTTTCTGGCTCAGCTCAATTAAAGGACAAATCCATTGCAGTGTGCAGCTGAGGAATTATAATGAAGTCAAGTGTCAAACTCGTAGCTCGCAGAAGCTTCTCTGTGAGGAATTTGATGGCCTCTTGTCAGCTGTTTCACCCACTCAGTCACAAAGGGCCTCTGATGTCCTGCTTTATTCTAATCAATCTACATGGAGGCAGATGTTGAAATCCCAACAGGAAAAGGTGTGATTGGATTTAGCATTTAGAGTTGCCTTCTCCTATTGATAACACACACTCTCTCTCTGAATACAATATTCTTCACAACCATGTCTAGATGGTTTTTAGTTTATTTACTACTTATTTTATCATTAAAATTAATGCTTTAACTTTTTCTGCCTCCAGTTTTAGAAGAATAAAATGCAAAGTATATTGAAAACAAATTAATGCTTTAGAATATTTGGTTGTAAAGAATTTTACTCAGTGGAACATTTCAGAATGCAATGGTATTTCAAGGTAGAAAAAGAAATCTAGGTTCGGATATGAATGGTGTTTACATTCCTTTGCAAATATGCTGAAGTCAGACAGGAGAATCAAAGAGCCATTCATTCATTCATTTATTCTGTTCCTTTTTATCAACCCTATGGACATTAAGGAAAGAATAAGGAAAAATTCTTTTCTTGAGTAATCAGACAGAGGAACAAAGAACATAATAAAAAATAACATAGGCCATGCTCTAGATTCTGATCTCCAACCACAAAAAACCATAGTCAACTTGGTTTCCTAATGGATATTTTCTCTCCATCGAGAATAAATTACATAGATATACCTACTGTCAGTTGTACTTAAAACTTTAAAAAATGTGATTTTGGTTACACAATTGTAACTTTCCAGTTTCAGCCAATGTATTTCCTAACTATTATACTGATCAGGCATCCTCAATACATGTTGCTTCAAACGAGACAGTGAAATTCTTATAGACGAATATCTAAAAATTTTATTTCTAGCTTTTTTGTTATACAAATAACAAATATACAGGTTTATTATTTTTTAAATATAGGACCACACAATTTGTTTAAGGATCCAACATTCAAAAGGAAATAGAAATGTTTTTTATTGCATATGTGTTGGAATTTATTTTCACAATGAAAGTTAGAATAATCCTAACTCAACTTGTGTTATGGTTAAGTAAATCCCTTTGGCCTCACCTATTGTCTAGATTACTTTGATTTAAGTAAATAAATGTAAACTTTATTCTTGTAGGGTGTTTTTCAGAAACAAGCATAGTAATTAAATTATAAACTGTTAAAACAATACGTGTTTTTCTTACACATTGAATTATTGAGAGACATTTTCCAGTGGCTTAGAGCTTTAGCTTTGCCTTACACAGGTACTGTGAATCACAATGTCAAGTGAACTAAGAATTCAACTCAATCCCAGCAGGGACCAAAAAGATACAGAAGTCTCCAGATGACTGTATCACTAGTGAGACATTGAAATCCAGTTTTGCTGTGTAGAGGTTCTGAAAGTCAGGCAAGTTGGCCTGCTGTGACCTGTCTGAATTCCTGAATTCTAGAATACACCATCATGAGAAAGCAGTTGCTTGTTTGGGATGGTTGATTTATTTATCTATTCCTATTTTTTCCCCTTATATAAAAACAGGGATGTTCCAATGGTAGTATTGACCTTGATTTCCTTGCATTGTCAGGAGCACCAAGCCCATGTGTCTAACATTACAGAAACTGCAAAGTATGTTAGCCTTTATTTTATTCATTTTATTAATACAGGCATTAGATTTGAAAGAGGTTACCTTAATTTATTAAGGTCAAAATTTTTATATGCTAGAGTTGAAATTTAAATTCTCCCATTCAGATTCTAAATCTGTCCTAGTAATCTCTCTGCTAGCCATCCTCCCCAGAAGAGAATCAGATATTAGGGGTGTGGGAGACAAGACAGAAAGGCGTGTTAATCAGAACTTTTTATTGGTAGAGTCTTAAAAAAAGTGAAGCTACAAGTGTATGGCACTTCACACTCTGCTTGTAAGAGTTTAGTCAATTAATCAAACCAAGTATTATTCTTTTTGTCCCACAGATAATTGAACTGAAACTAAAAAAATATTAAGGACTCAGTGAGGGTTAAAGGTTAATGGCTGAGTTTCCACTGAACTTAAGTCTTCTGAGAACATATGGAGAAATCAAGATGGAGCAAACATTGGTTTTAATCATAGGTGAGATCTGTTCAACAATCTTTAAATTATTTTACTGGGTTGTTAGTCTTATAAACTCAACTAAAGAGAATTTTCTGTTGAGGCAATCATCAAACATGATGTTCTAATTAGGTCACTAAATTATCTTCTGTAAAGGAAAAATGACAACTATTTCAGACTTCACAGTTAAAGTTATCCTTTTTTTGCAACAAGGAAAAACTAAATTTGTAGCACAAAGATGGTCATAAGTTACATGTTGATGGGTGGGTGTGATTATATTATTTTTATTTTTTTCTTCACAATTTATTCATTATATATATATATATCCCGATTGAAGCCCCATCCCTCAACTCTCCCAGTCCCACACTCCCTCCTTCTTCTCCTCTACTTCCCCTATCCCTTTCCCCCAATCCACTGAAAAGGGGTGTTCTCCACCATTGCATCTTCCCATACCTTGTTAAGTATCAGCAGGACTGCCTGGACCCTCTTCCTCCTTGGCAAGGCTGCATCATCATGGGTAGTCAACCGAGTTCATGATAGAGGCAGCCGCTGCTCCCCTCACTTGGAGATTCACATGGAGACTGAGTTGCCAATTGGCTACATCTGAGCAGGGGGGTCTAGGTCCTCTCCATGCATGGTCCTTGGTTGGTACATCAATCTCTGCAGGACTCTCTGGGCTCAGATTTTTTTAGAAAGACAGGCATGGTATACAGTCACTTATAAAGCAGATATTAGCCAAATAATATAGCATAACGATCTACAGACCTAAAGAAGCTAAACTCTAAGGAAGATCCTAGAAAGGATGATTAAATCTCATTCAGAATGGCAAACAGGATGGACATCAGATGTGATGAAAGAGGAAACAGGGTGGGAGCCTACTAGAGAGGCGCCACCCAACAAGGGATCGAAGCAGATGCTGAGACTCAAGTGCGTGATTATATTCTAACAACAACATATTTCTAAAAAAACAACCAAAATGGAGAATTCCATGCATGGGTTGTGGATTACTGATTATTATAGGAGCTGAGGACTAACTTGCTTTTTATTCCTTAAGGACTGGTACATACACTGAGTTCTTCAATGTTTGTACATGAACATATTAAAATTAAGAGAAAAGATCAATCTCAAAACTGCAAATATTTCTTGATATCCTAGTAAGTGTCAGGCATTTTCTTGGTCTTTTGGGGGTATAAAATCTTGGGCAATAGAATTTTATGTAAATGTCCCCAGAAAAAGTCATATAACAATTACCAAATTTAGAAATTCCTGAAGTTTACATGAAAGGACACTTTGGGCTGGAATGGTAAGAATAGAAAAGGTTGAGCTTTGCAGAAAAGTTAGACTGTACTCTTGATAGAAAACATAGATTTACTTGAAAGATTTTAGCTTGAAAGAACCTAGTGGTGTTTCTGTTTGCTGAAGTTATTCATAAAAGGTTTAAGGAAGTAGTAAATGTAGGAATTAAATTACAGAAGCGACAGTTCCATTGTGTTTACAGGACACTCAGGAACCAATGATTGAAGAAGTGAATCTGAAACTCAAGAGGACAGAGATGGAAAGAAATATTTAGAAATTAGAAGACTGCTCTGGAGATGGTAAAACTATGAGGTGGTAGATAATGTCCTAAGAGGGCACTGAGATGCAGAAGGCAAGAAAAGACATACCCTACAGCCCTCTTCTTAAGAAGTAGCTTGGAAAGATATTAATTCAGGAGATAAAAAGGAAGTGCTCAAGAGGGAAAAAGCAAACCAAGAGAAGGTGATTATAAAAGACAAAGAGAGCTGTATGCCACATGCGAGGAAGCCTTCATTATGGTAAGGGCTACCAAGAGACCATGTATAACCAGCATAATAGTCCATGCACTTTCCTGTTAACTATGGACATTGTTGGTCTCCATGGAAAGACACTGGCACAATGGAGGAAAAAAGAATTGAAAGGCATGGAAGGGAGAATGAAAAGTAAGAACATTCATCTGAAACTTTTCTGTAAATAAAGAATTGATGTTCTTTTCTAGTTCCCACCATTTGCCTGAAAATTTCATGACTTTCTTGTTTTTAATTGCTGCGTAATATTTCATTGTGTAAATATACCACAATTTCTGCATCCATTCCTCTGTTGAGGGACATCTGGGTTGTTTCCAGATTCTGGCTATTACAAATAAAGCTGCTATGAACACGGTTGAGCAACTGTCCTTGTTGTATACTTTAGCATGTTTTGGATATATGCCTAGGAGTGGTATAGCTGGATCTTGAGGTAGTGCTATTCCTAATTTTCTGAGAAAGTACCATATTGATTTCCAAATGGTTGTACAAGTTGCATTCCCACCAGCAATGGAGGATGGTTCTCCTTACTCCACATCCTCTCCAGCATGTGCTGTCACTTGAGTTTTTTATCTTAACCATTCTGGTGTGTGTAATGTGAAACTCTGTGTAGTTTTGATTTGCATTTGCCTGCTTACTAAGGACATTGAGCATTTCTTTAAATGTTTCTCTGCCGTTCAATATTCCTATACAGAGAATTCTCTGTTTAGCTCTGTACCCCACTTTTAATTGGATTACTTTATTTGTTGTTGTTTAACTTTTTGAGTTTCTTACAAGAAATTTATTAAATTTGCTGGCAAGTGGTGGAAACTAGAAAAGATCATCCTGAGTGATGTATCCCAGAAGCAGAAAGACCCACATGGTACATACTCACTTATAAGTGGATATTATATAAGATAAACATCCTAAAATCTGTACACCTCAAGAAGCTAAGTGAGAAGGAGGACTCTTGGTAAGATAGTCAATCCTCATTCAGAAAGGCAAACTGGATAGCGGAGAAAACAGGGATCAGGACAGGAACCTACCACAGAGAGCCTCTGAAAGACTCTACCCAGCAGAGATGCTGAGACTCACAGTCAATATTTGGGCAGAGTGCAGGGAATTTATGAAAGAAGGGGGAGATGGAAAGACCTGGAGAGGACAGGAGCTGCACAAGGAGACCAACAGAAACAAGAAATCTGGGCTCAGTGGTCTTTTCTGAGACTGATACTCCAACCAAGGACCATGCATGGAGATAACCTAGAACCCCTGCACAGATGTAGCCCATGGCAGATCAGTCTCCAAGTGTGTCCCTTAGTTAGGGGAACAGGAGCTATCTCTGACATGAACTCAGTGGCTGGCTTTTTGATCACCTCCCCCTGAGGGGAGAGCAGCCTTACCATACCACAGAGAAAGACAATGAAGCCATTCCAATGAGAGGTGATAGGCTAGGGTCAGATGGAAGGGGAGGAGGACCTCCCCTATCAGTGGACCGAAGGAGGGTCATGAGGGGAGAAGAAGGAGGGAAGGAAGGCTTAGAAAGAGACGGGGCTGATATAGCTGGGATACAAAGTGAATAAATTGTAATAAATTAAAAAAGAAAAAGAACTGATGTTTGGGAGCAGAACTCCAGAGTCAAATTTTATTTGTTTTATGATGAGAAACACAATGACTTGTTAATTTTTTGATGGGAGGTATCCAGGAGAGAGAGGAAAGTCAATATAGATACGCAGACTCTAAGCATAAGCCCAATACAGAAGTATTTCTATGGTGATCATGCAGAGACCCTCCACATAAAACACTATACAAAGATATTTTGCAGTCATATTTATGGAGTGTAATTCAACTTCAAATTCTGAAATTAGTATAAGAAAGACTCATGGAAGAGAACAACTGGACAAAATTGTGTAGTAAAATATGTATAAATAAAATTAAGCTCCAAAATCACAGACAACTATAATGCCATTCTAAGAGAATAGCAACTATGCATACTTGAACATACAAATTAAAATGTTTTGTTGCTTATTCTATTTCATTATTTTTATTGTGACAAAAACATTGTGCTTGACATGAAGCAAACTTAAGGGTGAAAGGGTTTACTCTGGGATCACAGTTCAAAGGACTGTGCCATCATAGAAGTGTGACTGCAGGAGCAGAAGGCAGCTGGGTCACACTATGTCTGCAGTTAGAGAACAGAGTGGAGCTAGGCACGTCAAGTTCCCCTTCAGTGACCCATTTTCTCCACCAAGGCTCCACCTCCAAGAAGTTCCTCATACTGTTCAAACAGCAGTCCTGGCTGGAGACCACGTGATCACACACATGGCATATGGGGGACATGCATACTCAAACCATGATTTCTATGCCTAGAACATATGCAGTTATTTGAAATATTTGCAAGCCATTTCTATAAAGTTCTATTGACTTTTTTAAATAAAGAGTTAACTGAACTTTTCATACTTGGATACATATTATACTTTTTATTTTTTCATCTTGTGCCAGAGTTAAATACTATCATTGCTATCATTAGATCAGGACAAGTTTGAGGGAAATATTCCATTCTTACAATTGCTTCATGAACAGGGGCTTCTTGTCAGTACAAAATATGATTATTATGAGGATGGTCAGTGTTTATGTTGCCTAAGCCAGTTGCCCTAGCACATTTTGTGAGACTACTTATAAAAGTTGGACCTTCAGCAAGTTGTTGAGAGACTCAGTTATGACTCCCTACGCTAACAGAGGCTGAGCAATGGCTGGCTCTACCTCAGCAATGACAGAACTGTTAATGCTCTTGTATCGACAAAGGCAGAGGAAACTTGCTGATTCTACGTGTAGGACACATTGTACAACTGTCACCTTTCTGTCTGCATGCCTTGTTTTCCAGGTGAACTTGGGGAGAATATAATTGGGAACTTGACAAGCTTTACCATTATTACAACTGTTGTTGCTTTACTTCCAGTTATAGGATAAGATGCTCTTGAGTCTTTGCTGTTTGTTTTTTTTTTTTTTTTCTTCTTCTTCTTCTTCATTGAGAAATTTACCTTGTCTTTGTAGGCATGGTGGTACACAACAGTAAACTCAGTACTTGGAAGGCAGAGGCAGGATAGCACTTTGGAGGTTAGCCTGGTCTCTTTAGTAGTAGCTCTAAGCCAGACAGAACTAAACTGACACAATGTTTAATCAGTACTAAACATATTAAGGTTTAATTTGACCTACTCCTCATAAAATCAAGTTGATTACAATATGTCAAAATCCCTGGCATTTGGCTAGAGCTGACAAAGCCCCAGAGACAAGATCAAGATGGTACCATCTCATAATTTGGAGATGCCCAGCTAGGATTAAGGAAGTTGGTAAGGACTTGCACAAAGTAGATCCAGTGAGGCTTAGGGTCTCTGCCAAAGCAAACAGTGCTCTGCCGAACAGTAAGCACCCACTGTGTGTTTATGTATGATTAGGAAGATTAATGGGAAAAACAGGAGCAGCTGTCTTCCTTTTATTACATCTCTTACACTATACTCTTCCTGGCATCTGGAAGGACACTCTACCCCAAGCACATATGTAGTATTGGGCAGGGGCAGGCAGAATGGACCTCAGGCTGCAACACCAGATAACACAGCTCTGCAAACAAGTAGCTGCCATGATCACTCCAAGGTCATTGCTCAGCTTCCTGATTACAATCTGCAGCTTCTTTGCAATTGAGATGGGTGGCATCATGTTCTCCATAGTTGTTCAGCTTGTAGATATTCGTATCTGCATCTCAGGTTCAGATCCTATCACACACATGCACCTTTACCTTCAAGGAGTCACTTGATATTCCTGAACTCGCGCTTGTTCAAGGAAAAGAGAGGACATTCGTCATCTTGCTGGTGCAGCTCCTGCTGACTTGGTAAGGGATTATACAGTGTAATACTTATAAATTGCTCAGCAGGGTATCTTTCTAAGAGGATATGCTCAATAGAATTGAGCTTTGTTTGGTTGGTTATTTTCCTCTCTCACTCTACATATACACACTACCTCATGAGTTCTCCTTTCTCCAACTTGTGAAATGAACTCAGCATAATAACATTAAAAAGGAGATTAGATTACAAGAGAAGTGGGCTTCCTGCCAAAATATCCCGAGAGCTCTAATACAAATGGAATAAATGTGTTTGAAAATGAAATAAAGTCTTTAAAGGGTTATATCATCTCTCTGTGTATTAAAACCATACATGCTCATTGAAGAAAACTTCTGCCTTATGCTACACAAAAAATGATGTGTTTGTATTTTTCCAGATAATAATCCTGAGCCACTTTGCTTTGCTGTCTTCAGTTTTAAAAGGATTGAATTATAATGCTGTGTATCTGTGTGTAGCATCTTCCACTGTTGGCTTTTTTTTTTTTTTCGGTAACAAGTGTACCTAATTGTTTTTCTTTCATACACACTCATACCTGTTAAAGTTAGTTTCTAGGCAGAACACATGGGACAGAATAAATAAACAATTTGAATAGCATCAATCACTCTATTTCAGTCCTTTTTGGATTTTCTCAGACAGTATGCTTTCTGATTCCAGGCATAAACCCCAAGGTAAATGATATGCTAAAGATACAGGTTAAAGGGCAGAGGAGGGAGGATTGATGCCTGTTATCCTATTATCTGTCCCTTTGCTCTCACTTTAGATTAATTGCAGCTGCTTTCTGCACATATCCCTGGGTATTAACTATGCTCTCCTGCTTCCAGGGCTTTGCTGCTCACACTGGGTTCTTCACGGTTTCAGGAGAGATATTGGAAGTGTCCAGAGAGGTTACATAATACTTAAATTTGTAGGAAAAAAAAAAAAAAAACAAGAATGAAAATTTATGCTAAGTTCCACAAGAGCAGGCATTCATATGAAAACTTGTTAGGTGCCACCTCAAGGCTCAGTGGACACTAGGATCCAAGAGAATGCACAATACATAGTTTTGCTGAGGCTAAGAAAAGGGGGGTGGATAACGGAGGAAGTAAGCTGTTTTTATTGTTGCTGTTGTTTTCTTTTCTTTTGTTTCTTAGATAAGTTGGTTTTTAAGACTGTAGGGAGAGGTATAGATCTGTTGTTTAGTTTTGTAAATCAGTGTTTTCCTGGGTTGGAGACCCAGGAAAATGCTGTGCTTTCCTTTTGCACCCTCCAGGAAATGAACAAATAGCTGACTTTTAGGGATTCAGAGCTCAGTTTAGTGCCTTTCTTTGGGGTGTGGGTTTTAAGTTTCTCTTTATCACCCTATAATTTCTATATCACCCACTGTCATTCCTGTTTCAGCCTTTAACTGGGTGTTCACACATGAAAGCTCTTGGTCACTCAAGCCTTTCCTGGGTGCTTCAGTAAGGCCTGCATCCCCTCTCCTGTCCATCGTTGCACCTCTCCTCCAGTTGAACTTCCTGGCCAGCACTTAAGTGTTAGGAAGGCAGACACAATGCTTTTCTTGCCCATCTTATTTTCTGGAATTTATAATTAACTAACTAGAGTCTCAAAATGTGTTGATTGAAGAAATGAAGGAAGAAGCAGGACTGGTTCATGACTGTCCACTGTAGATGTTAATAACTCAAATTCACCTAAGATAGGTGTGACCAGAATGAGAACGTAATGATTTTTGATTGGTAAATTAAATCCTGTTTTATAGAAGAAATTCACCTCTATGAGAAAAAGCCCATGTCATGTTAATAATTGTAGTCTAGTTGTACCCAGTGTTTTCTTAAACTACCTGTTTCATATTTTCATAACTTTTGAAATAATATGAAACATTCACAAGATATCAACAATATAACAACAATATCAAACAATCACTTAGCTTAAACTAAATACCTATGAAACAACCATGAAGCTTGTATTCATTAAGCGACTACATCACACATTAGAAGAGAAAAGTTCTATAGCATATTCTAATTAGTTTTTATTCACATGTAACAAAAATTTTATTTACATTTAGTTAGTTAGGATGTGAAAAATAAATATATTCCTAAGGAAATTCAGGAATTATAAATTTTTTGACTCCTTGAAACTGCATTCTCTATTAAACTATCTTTTCTTTTGAGAACAACAGAAAATATTTAAGTAAATTAAAGTTATCAAACAATTGCTTTTATATTTTGAAGCAACAGTAATAAAAGTGTTTGTAAGATCAAAGATTAAGAGCTTCAAGTCAAAAACAAAACCAAAACTCTCCAGGGACTGAAGAGTTGGCTCAGATAGTAAAACCATCTATCAAGCAAGCATGATGGCATGAGCCCAGATCCCGTGACAAATTAAAAACAAACAAATAAACAAACAACAAAAATAGGCCATGCAGTGTGCTTTTTAAAGCCCAGAACTGGGGGTGGTAGATTCTTAGGGCTACACCAGCCAGCCAGTCTAGCTGAATCTGTGAGTTACAGGTTCATGGAGAGACTGCCTCAGAATAAATAAAATAAAATAAGGGGGGGAAGTTATTGAGGAAGCACCTGATGTTAACTTTGGGGCTATACTGACAGGAACACATGGGCACACAGGTGCGTTCATACCTACACCACCAATATGTACATATATTACAAACATAATATACATTATAGATTATATACATATAATAGATTATACCTAGAGATATAGTCATGAACACAGATAAACTGGCTAATATTTATAATAAAACATTTTTTTTTTAAATTACTAAACCCAAGTAGATCATTCTTCTGGCAAGGTCTAAGACTATTTAAAGTGCTGCTAATTTTTTTCAGTTCAATGATGCTCACTATAAATTTAAATATGACTCTGAGACTTATGGTAGGACTCTTAGACCTGCCAGCAGTATGAATATTGACACTGAGGCTTTTTAATAGTTTAAAGCTTATTCTTTTTAGCTGGGCATATTACCAGCCAGCTTTCTAGTTTAACCTGACTAAACCTGGCACTGTGTCCCTTCATGTGGTCAGCTCCATCTCTCTGCTCCTGTTCACGTCTATCCAAGTCTGTGTCCTGCAGGCGAATCTCTCATGTTTTTCTTCCTTTCTACCTGAGTTCTCTCTTCCAGGAGTTCTGCCCTCCATCTTCTGCCCAGCTGTCAGACCTCTACTACATCCAATAGGCAAGTGAGGAAGGACGAATGTTTACAAAATATGAGACCGGTAACGGGCCATAGGAATAACAATACCAAGATCTGGCTAGTAGGGCTAACATTTAGCCCTGTCAGGTTTAGCAATCAGCAATCAAATATACAGAGACACACAATGTACCTCAACAGAGACTAATTTTCTAGATTAAATATTGTTGGTAAAATCAGGTTCTTTTATCTACTGTAATGTATCCCATGTTATTCTAAGATGAATTCACAGTCCAGGAAAATCTCACTTTTGTTATAGTGCCTTACAGTAATACCCTAGGTAACATGTAAAGGGCAAGCCATGCCAGGTTTCTTGAGATATCTGCATACCATCACGACCATCGTGCTCATTTTGAGAGACGTGTATGTATTCAAATCCCAACATAGGAGCCTAGGGAAGAGGGATCGCCCTCTGTGTTCCATGGATTCAACCAACCACAGAAAAATGCTCAGGAAAAACCACTGAGTCTTTATTAAATATACAAACTTTTCACTTGACTGTTTCATAATCAAAACAACTTACAGAATGACAACTCTGTCATCAAGACCCAATTTTAACTTCATAAGAGACTATGGAGAAATTAAACCGAAATGTTGTGCCATTTTATAGAGTGGTCTCGGATGTCCATAGGTTTTCTGTCTGTGGATGCTCAGCATTGATGTATCCCAAAAATTCACTAAAATAACATATGTCAACATTTTAATCCACTAGAAAGTAAGTTTTTCTTTTGCTGTTGCGTTCTGAAGAGTGGATGCTCAGAGAAGTGTGATAGCAATGAGTTTCTAATCTTCACCTACCAAGTCAATGTGCTTTACTACTGTTCACTCATCCACAGTTCTATTTCACATGTGAATTTTCTCCCTAAAGGCTGAAAAGCAGAGACATAATATCTAAGTCTCTCCTGGATTTGCAACTTTTATAGTGATAGGTGTCATGGTGCAGGTTCTCTTTGCATTGGTTAAGAAAAAAAAAAGACTGAAACTATCCATTTGAGTCAACATTTACTTGGTTTTATTTTGAGTTTGTGCAAGTACTCGGGCTTGAAAAAAAATGGGCATAAATTTTTTAAACTAAATACATAGTGAGACTGTTCATCATCACTTATCCATGTTAAACTAGACAATAACAAGTATCCACGAAAAATATTTTAATTGGATCTGAAAGTAGAAGGGCAGAATTGCACACTGACAATTTTTAACAGACACCTGGGCACTACCGTATTTGTACTTGACTGTTTATCTCAATTTCAAAACCATTCTTAATTGATTTATGATGAACTCTTAAAAGTTTTAGTGGTTATATGAAAAATAAATGAACAAAAACTATGTGCAGACTGAGGACTTAATTCAAACGTTATGGATAAGAACATGATTGGCATTGGCTTTCTTCCCAAGAGAAATTCATCACAGTGAATGCAATGAAATGACAAATAATAAAAACTTTCAGAGCTCCAGAATGGATTATATTATCTTTATATTATTACTGAATACCATAGAATCTGACATTTATGTTGTTTAGAAAAGAGACTTAGGGGGCTAGAAATATGTGGCTAAGAGCACCTCTACTGTTCTTTCAAAGGACCCATGTTCCCAGCACTTTTGTTACACTGTTCATGACTGCCTGAAATTCTAGCTGTAGAGAAGACAATGCCTTCTTCTGACATTCTGAGTACTCCACACGTAAGCTTGGGCACACCCACACAGGCACACACACACTTAATTAAAATACAGAAACATAAGGTATTTTAAAGTTTTAAAAATGAAACTTTGTCTCCATGATTAATTCTCAGTCTTACCAAGTAGATATTATATAAAATGGAGATATATCACACAGTAAATGACTATTTTCCTGAACTCTATTATTATTCAAAATATGTGCAAGTTTAGTATGGAATACTTATAAAGAGTTAACACAAGATATTATAAAAAACATAACCCTGCAGCTATTTTAGAAATATTCTGCACTATCACATATCCAGCCAAGATTTAGTTCTTCACACGAAAATAAATAAGCATGTTCATCTCATCAATATACAAATTTGATTTCCTGCTTAATAAGTGCTATAATTCTTTGTATAACTGTTTCAAATGAAATTCTTTATTGTTTAATTTTTAAAAGTTTCAGTAAAATGACATTCTATTATTGTGGTGGTTTATATGAAATGACCCCCATAGACTCACTTGGAAATAGCATTATTGGAGGTATGGCCTTGTTGGAGAAGACTGTGGTCTTGCTGGAGGAAGTTTATTACTGTGGGGTAGCCTTTGGGGTGTCAGAAGCCTGGCCCAGGCTGTCTGTGGATCCAGATATAGAACTCTTGGCTCTTTCTCCAGCATCATGTCTGCCATGTTTTACTCCATGACAATAAGGGCTAAACCTCTGAACCTGTAAGCCAACCTCAATGAAATGTTTTTCTTTATAAAGGTTGGCTGTGGTTATGGTGTCCCTTCACAACACTAGACATACTAAGAAAGCCACACTCATGTTCTCTTTCTTAGAAACCCTACCATAGATCAGTATGTTGATTAGCCATTAACAGAGAAGCTTCCTCATACAGTAGATAGGAAAAAATACAGAGAGCCACAGCCAGATAATTTGCAGAACGTGAGAGACCTTGGAAGGTTCAGGCCTAGTTGGGATGATTCCATCAAATCTTTCTTCCCAGAGCTCAGGGGAACCCTACAGAAGATGAGGAAAAAAGAGTGAAAGAACTAGAGGTAATGGAGGGCATCAAGGAATCAAGGATTCTAAATCGACAGAATTGATAGGCATATGAATTCAACTGATTCCTTGGGGTTTCCTTGTCTCATTATATCATCTTTTCCATCTCATTTAAAATTTTTTATCTTATTTGTATTTTTTCTCTTTTTACCCCACAGGTCCTTTGTGTATATATTATGGCTTCTAGTTTAGTGTTTTTACTTGATTACTAAAGGTGCAAATAAATAGGCTGCTGTGTCAATACATGTTTCTTGTGCCTTTTGGTTCTTTTCCTTATGTCTGTTTTGTCATGTTCTGATGTGTTAGATTTTGTTTTACCTTATTTTAGTTATTATCCCCTCTTACAAACCTGTTCTATAGTGAGAGTCAGAAAGGAAATGGATCAGGGTGGGAGGGAGGTGTTGAGAACCTGAAAATAGTAGAGGGAGGGGAGAGTATAATTAGGATATATATTGTATGAGAAAAAAATTCTATTTTTAATAAAAGAAAAATGTAAAAATATTTACTTGTGCTTGGGAGACTGTACATATATGGTAGTACATGCATACAGAAGTTCTTGGAGGTCAGAAGGGGAGATGGATCCTCTTGAACTGGAGTTACAAACTATTGTATGATACTGTGGGGATGTAGAGAACTGAATCTAACTCTTCTAGATAAAAGCAAAAACTGCTCTCGACTACTAAGCCATCTTTTCAGCCTTATCATGAAAAGAATTTTAAATACTTGAGCAATATTGAACAAAGGGAAATAACATAGTACTTATCAGTGAGGCACTGAACAGCACTTTTTGCATCAGAAGAATAACATCAGGAACAGCTTTTCAGACAAATGATGCTCACTTGCTACAAGTTTGTAAATATATCTCAGATATAATGTGACAAAAAGCATATATGTGTCATACCTATTCATATATATATATATATATATATATATATATATATATATATATATATGTATGTTTTATACATCAAATATACAAACTATATTAAAAGCTCCTAAGAGGACAATGCAAGCATTAGAGTGTTAGGTGAAACAGAAGTCAGACAAGATGCTATGACAGATGCATCCTTTTTTTCCATCTCCTTCTAGAGAAGACAAAAGAAGTTGTATGTAGTTGCCAAACTTAGAAGCATCCAGATTCAAATCAGGTTCTGTGCTTCCTTTTTAATCATGGATTAATTTTAAAACATTCCTGAAGAGCTTATACATCAACATTTCAGGTGCCAGTTACAATCTTTGGATAGGGGAATGGATAAAAATTATCTAGACCCATGTTTGGATGTACTATGAACCTAATACCTGTATCAACCCACCTTTGCCTTGCCAGGCCACAGAGGAAGACAATTCAGCTAGTCCTGATGAGACCTGATAGGCTAGGGTCAGATAGAAAGTAAAGAGGTCCTCCCCTATAAGTGGGTTTGGGAGGAGACAAGGGAGGAGACCACAGCTGGGATTCAAATTGAATAAATTGTAATAAATAATAATAATTAAAATTAAAAAATATTAAAGTAGGTAGCAGATGGGAAAAAAAGTTTTACAAGGGCTTTCACTTTTGCTCAAAGAATTAATGCTTTTTTATATAAACTGTAATCCCCATATCTCATTGGCTGATAGCCCAATAGTCCATCTCACACTAAGTATATTTCTGTGCAACTATCTCATTCCAATCTGATGAGTCAATTAGAGTAATTATAATCTTTATTTATTAGAGTAGATATGTTTAAAGTTAGCATTAAAAAGAAGTCTGCTATGTAAATGCTTTGGGAAGTCATAAAATCATACTATCAAAGAGGGGAAACAAGATTATACAGACATAGATATCACAAGAAAATATAGAAGTCTGAAACTGAGAGTGAATGATTTAGTGTTAAATTCTCCATCTTTATCCATTATCATTATTTCATGAATACAAATGGAATCTACACCCATGACATCATCTGCAGGACCATTTGCAACTAAAATGATTTTCATCTGCTAGATTAGAAACAGTGCATTACAGACTACTCTGGAAAATTGTAAAAAGATCGCTCAGTTTAAAAAATAAAATAATTTTATAATGGTGAATTTTTAAAAGATTTTTTTTTTTTTGTTATCCAATGATGAGAGCTAAATGGCATCTCTCTGTAGAGTTGTATAATTACTGGGACACATATCTTGCTGTATTAACTATCAAAGTCATGATTAAAAAAGCATTTAGTTCTTACTGAATAAATCATAAGAACTCATTAGAATTTGGTTATTAGAACATTAAAATCCTGACAGCATGATCCACAGTTACAAAAGCACTTCAACTTGCTTGTTTTCTTAAGAGAGGATTTGCATTTTACAGCATCCAGGAGCTTACTCTATCTACTTGTGGAGACTTTATTGGCCTATTTAAATAATTCCAGCATACTTGACTTAAACAGGATTTAGGTATGTGGAGACCATGTGTCCCATTTTCTAGTTTCACAACTCAGGATCACTGTAAGATTGAATGTGATTAGACACTATCCATCAAAAGCAAGTGTAAATACTCAGTGATTCCCTCTCTCTCTCTCTCTCTCTATGTATCATTTTAGGAAAGACAGGTCTGCCTTGAAAACAAAGTTATGTATGACATTTTTATGGCTTCAAAATTATCCTTTGAGCTATGGATATTGTTTAGTTGGTAGAATGCTTACCTAACATTCATGAAGCCTTGAGTTCAGTCCCCAGCATCACTTAAACTGGATGTGCTGACTGGAGGATCAAAAGTTCAATGTCATCTTTACCCATCTAGACAGCCCAGGATACATGGAGACTCTGCTTCCAAAAATACAAAAACAAAACAAAATATCCGAATTGTGTTGACAGGGAAAAAGGAAAGTATACAGCTTCATGCTAGAAGTAAAATACTTTTCTGAGTGTGTTTAAACTGTCAATGGCTGGTTATATTATTTTGTTTCAATTTATCCAAAGGAATCACTGTCACCCAAAATTAAAATTGACCTATTAGTCAAACAATTACCATGTGTGCCTTATTAGAGGAAATGTAATGCATAGTGAATTTGAAGTATTGGTTGAATACATGGTCTTTGTAACCAAAGAATATCTGACAAGCATTGGTAGTGCTCTAGAGTTATAGGTCTGATGGACACCGTGGCTTTATAGACAGTCCACACTAGCATGGAGTCAAACCTTGACTATTCTTTCCATAAATGCACTGTAACTAGGAAGCAGCAGAAATTTCATACAACAAAACAACATGGGAGAGTGTCACATCAGAAACAACATAGAGCCTGCAGCATAGAGAAGAGTGGGCATCTGCTCTCTTGTCTTTCACAGCATGAAGATATATCACTGATCTTGGGACTCACAAGACAGGAAAGGATTGCAGCGGGAACCCATGTTATCAAAAAGATGATGTTATCACATCATGTTTTATTAGAGGACTTACTAACAGTGACCTTCATGAGAATAGACATCCTGCTTGGATGTGGCTGACTGGCAGCTCAGTCTCTATGTGGATCTCTGAGTGGGGGTAGCAGGGGCTGCCTCTATCATGAACTCTGTTGCCTACTCTTTGATCACTTGCCTCTGGAGATGCGGCCTTGTCAGGTCATGAGGAAGAGGATCCAAGCAGTCCTGATGAGACTTAACAAGCTATAGGCAGATGGCAATAGTAGACTCCCCCTTTCAGTGGACTAGGGGAAAGGGATGAGGGGAAGAAGAAGGGAGGATGGGACTGGGGGAGTTGATGGAGGGGGCTATAATGAATAAATTGTGAAGAAAAAATAAAATTAAAAAAAGAGAATCATCTATAAATAGAAGCTCATGACTTTCTATGACATGTGCTAATGCTTAAAGGCAAAATCAAAAGTAAAAGAGATGGCTCAGAGCTTAAAAAATATATACTGTATACTTGAGATTGTGGTTTTTGTTTTATTTGTTTTGTTTGTTTCCATTTGAAACAAAGTCTCCTATAGCCCAGCAACCATCAAACTTAATATGGACAAGAGATTCTAAAACCAGACATACCACAGTGGCAATGTGGCTTTTCACCATTCATGTAGATATTTGAATGAGAAGCTCCAACCATGTGGAAAGTCAGATGCACCTAGCCCTGAGTCTTTAGAGTGGAATGGGTGTGTCTCTACTATCCCCAGGTCCTCACCCCCGCATCATCCTTGTGGAAGGATTATATCACAGAGGAAGAGAGGGAGAGAGGGAGAAATAAGAGAGGCACTGTATCACCCAGAATACAGGAAGTGTGACTTATGTCTATCTTTCTGGGTGCTCCTCACATTGCATACTGTATACATATTTTGTGTGAGTCACTTCTTTCAATTTCCTCTGTGAACCATGATTGAAGAATCGCTTGCCTAATGGTGAATTTAAATGCCTCACAGCAACTTTTCATAAGGCGATAGAACAATTCTTTCACCAAGGTAGTACAAGAGGAGACTGAGGGCTGTGGAATCAGACATGTGACAGTGTCCACTCACCTTTTAAGAGAAGGATCAATAACAGAATAAGGTGTCAAAGCTTTTGATCGATCCATGCCAGAAGCCACATGAAAGCCAAATTCATTGCCAAGGATGGTGCCATGTGTTATAATCCCAACACTCAATGGATGGAAGCAGATGGATGAGGAGTTTTAATTTATCAAGTCTTGTCTGCATAGTCAGTTTGGAGCCATCTTGGGCTACATTTTGGGCTGATTCTGTCTCAGATAAGTAAAAATGTTAAGTGAAATAGACAAGTGTGCCTTGATCTTTGTTTCTCTGACTTCCTAGGGTCTATGTGAGTCAAAGAGATAAGATGCTACTGCCAGAAGAAAACAGTAGCTTTAAACAGGTCAGTCTACTGACTTTCATTAATTATTGTAAAATAATGATTTCTATTTGTATCACATATGCCCCAAATGACAGATAGAACTAGTTTTATCTCTGCAGATAGGACCTAGTCATGAACCTAGACAAGAAAATCAGAAATAGATAGTACCAGAGACAGAAATGGAGGTGTCTATCAGGCAGGTGATGGAATGGAAGCTAGAGCATTTCACAAGACAGAAATTTAGCCAGAAACTATGAAACTATGCTATTACCAACTATAATATTCTTTTTCTAAAAATTCATTGTTTGCATTTGTTCTAGCTTCACAGTGGTGTAGAAACGAGTGTTAAAAATGGTGACTAAGTAAGCACTGACAGAGGCTACATTTTCTTTACACATATGAGCAGTATGTTGCTTTTCTTATGACTTCTTAATATAAATCTTGATCTTTCTAAGGTCATAATCATCAAGTCATAGAGATCTTCCAGGAAATATCCAGGTGATTCATACACCTCTATTTATCCCCTGACTTCTTTACTTAGCCTCTTGAAACAAACTGGGATGCATTCTTCCTCAAGCACATCTGCTCATCTTTTAGAGAGCTATATTTCTTATATAGTTATCTTCCCTACTGACCTGTTTTCTTCTCTAGAGATCTGTTCCTTACTCTTAATTCTGCTGCATGCTAGTGCAGAGGAGACTGAACATGTTTCTTACCCCATGATTACTCAGCAAACATTCACTGATCCCCCATTTTAAAGCACCACATAAGAATTGCTGGCGATTGCAACAGAGACTTCAAGATCATTTTAATTTCCCATCTAGGTAATGATATTCCAAGCCTTCACTTTTACAATAAAAACAAACTACATGGGTTATAGCAGAAGTGTAAAATCCACCAGGAAACAGGATCTGGATTTACTAAAAGAACTGAATTCTAGAAACAGACAAAGCATTTAAGTGTCTCACAGTATGCTGACTGCTAGCTAGGCAACCTGACAAAATATTTAAGACAACAAACAAAATTCTATGCTGCTTTTTGTAAGTGCTGATTCAAAACAAAGGATGAAGAAGAAGTTATCATAGACAAAAATAAGAAAAATTGAGGCTGTATCTTTGGAAGGACATACTTAGGGACACAAATCAGTCCCAGCCACATTCAGATCTATGTAGGTTGTTGGGCTTGGTTTAGGAAAGCAGACTCAGGGAAAGATTCAAGATAACATATTGGTAACAATTTCAACTTTTAGCAAAGAAACTTTCTGCACAACAATTGTTGTTAGGTTTTTGTTACTGTTATAAACACTGCAAAAAAAATAACTTGGGGAAAAGGGTACATTTAGCTTAGAGGTCATAGCATATCCTAGAGGACAGCTAAGGCAGAAGCTCTGAGAGGCAGGAACAACCCCACCGAGGGATGTTGCTTGCTCTTTTACACTTTGAGTTTCTCAGCTCTCTTTTTATACACCCTAGGACCACCTGTCCAGGGGTGGCAGCTTCCACATCAATTGTTATTCAAGAAAATCCCCCGCAGGCTTGCCACAGGCCAATCTAAAAAAGGTATTTTCTCAATTAAGTTTCCTCTTCTAAGATGAGCCTACCTTGTGTCAAACAAAACTAAAAAAAATGTAAAATAACAACAACAATCAGGACATGCCTTCTTTCTGACAGTAGCTGGACAGATTGTAGGACACAGTAGCCTATTTCAAGGGATCAAGATGGTTCCAGTGTTTATCTCAGCAGGTGGCGCAAGAGAGCAATGAAGTAATACTAATTATCTAAAATGGTGGAAACATGCTTTGAATGCTACCTTTCCTGATGGGATACATCCGAGGTCAAGGCTATCATGAGCATGTCGTGTGTGTGTGTGTGTGTGTGTGTGTGTGTGTGTGTGTGTGTGTGTG
>NW_026592586.1:2440382-2482191 GCF_907164565.1 Psammomys obesus
TGTGTGTGTGTGTGTGTGTGTGTGTGTGTGTGTGTGTGTGTGTGTGTTTGTGTGTGTGTGTGTGTGTGTGTGTTGTGAGACATGCTTTCAATGAACTGGATCACAGACATAAAATGAAATCATGAGCACAAGGAGGACAGAGATCTCCAGTGCCATTATTGAGGGCTCATTTAAGACACAAAGCTGCAGCAAACAACAGCTAGCTGAAAGTCTCATGCAAAACAGGTAACAGAGTTTGCATAAAACTCAGAGATGAAGTGCTCCTATAGAGATAACACACTCAGTAGTCAAAACCAATGAGAATTTATTACCAAATATATATATTTTTCTTAGCATTTCTGATACCACACCTTATTTAGAACTTGTGGTTACCAAGGCAGAAATGCTGCACCCTCGCTTCATTAAACCCAATATGAACACTGCATTTTTGAAAAACAAATGCATATTCTCTGCTCTCTTGGATCGCTAATACAGATTAATAGAATGTATTTAACTTTTCATTTTAAAATAGTTGTGACCTATAATAAGTTGCAACTATTTGTCAGAGAAGTCTGTGACATCCAGCTTCCTCTCAAAGTGACACGCATGACTAGAATATGTCATCAGACTAATCACATGAGCAGCACCCACTGCTAACTGTTCTGCAGCAGTTCTAGATTCCAACCAGAATTCAGGTACAATTAAATTTTGTATATTTTTATGCTAATTATCTTATTTTTAAAGGCTTGTGTGCCAAACTTTAGTCCTAAATGCAAAGGTTAAAAATGGGCTTTTTTTTTCTTTTCTTTTTTTTTTTTTTATAAGGAATCAGTGTGTGCTATAGAACTAAACGTGACCTTCTAGGTATAGAGTTGGCTCTTGGGAATCAGTGGCTAACACTCAATTTAACAAAGTCAACTTCTAGAACGGTGGAACTCTTTTGTGCTCTGTGTGGTGAAGGGCTAGGATGGTGAGCTAGATCCAAGACCACACGAGAGAACACTAACTTATGCTTTGATTCAGCAGCTGTTTACTGAACAGTTTATTTTGAGCAAACTCCACACTAGCCAGTCTAAAGGATCAGAATATGCCTAGTTTCCCACTCACTGAGGACCTTGTGTAGTATAGAAGTGAAAGTAAGTCTGTGGAAAAATAAGTAAAATACACTGCAAATATTGGGGAACTAAGAAGTTGACTTGATGATGAAAAGGCATGAAGGAGCCCCATGGTTTTTGGCTGTGCAGAGTCCCTCTTGCGCTAGTCTTCTTCATGAAGGTCCAAGAAGCTTGACAATGTACATCTAGTGCAGGATCTCTACTCAAGTGCTCTCTGGAACTCTATCCTAGGTGTATCAGCCCACCTCTGTTGATTCTATTACATAAACTTTCAAAACAGTCTAAGCTGCCCACTTTAGAGGAATCAGTAGGTTACTTCCACCAAACCTAATGACCTGGGTTTGATACAGGAACCTACTCGGTAGAAGGAGAGCCAACACTTGCTAGCAGTCCTTAAACAACCACACCCAAGAACATGTGTGCACCCACACTCATGTACACACTCAAATACCACAACTGCAAATAAATAAGTAATGTTAAAGTTTAAAAAGGACAAGAAACAATGGTACCTTGAGGAAGTTTTGCTGCGTTCTTCCTTTAGTGGTTGCTAAGTGGTTGGTTCATTAGCTTTTCCTGCCCTGACTCACAGTGTATAGAGCCTAATGAGCAGCTCTGTGGCTGTCCTGGGGATGCTAACTCTGCACTGCATTAAGATTGACTATTAGGACAAAGCTGACACAAAGCAATAAGGACACGCTCCACAGAAGCCAAGAAAGCAACGGAAATTAAAGTGTCCTCTCTGCAACTTGTAATTACTGCTTCACGTCTCACTGGCCTCTAGTGATTTGGTTTTTATTTAAAAGAAAAAGTACAGTGGTGAATATTTTTTACACAGTATTATTACTGTTGGTTTTATACAGAAGTGTAAGTGCTATAAAATCTGAAAGGGAAGTCCTGCCCTGAGTTATGATGCTGCTTAGTATAAGAAAGTTTTTATTTGGGCAGCGGAGTCTGATACCAAGGTCGCTATTGTGGCTCTTATAATTCACATCATCTTTGAGTCTCAGTTACTCATCTAGTAAATATAAGAACTAATACTAATATAATCTGTATATCTTAAAGTAAGCTTGCTGTTATAAGAGATGAGTATCAAGTTTCAATGGCTTATCAAAATAAAACATTATTTTTTTGTTTTCTGTGAAATCCATGAATATCTCGGGATGCCTGCTGCCCAAGTGAGATACTTTTAGTTAGTGCTTCAGACTTCCTTAACACGGATGTCCAATGTGTCTTCATCATGTGCATGTGCGTGCGTGTGTGTGTGTGTGTGTGTTTGTGTGTCCTCTTGCATGAGCACACATGTGTGCATATGTGTTTTCATGTGTGTGTATATGTCAGGGAAAGTAGTCTAGCCATAGGGATATTAACAAGATTAAAAATGGAAATGAAAATGACCATGACCAACAAGCATGGAAAACACATGGGCCCACACTGACACCCATATATGTTCTTTGTTACATTGGTGTGATGTTAGTTATGAATTCATTGGTAATGGCCAGATCAATGGGACAAGTAATGGAGTAAAGAGAAACTGGATTTGGGACTGCCTGGTCAACACCATCAGTGTTGAAAACATAGAACGTTGTTGAGGAGGGAATTCTTAAAATGTACTGCATGTGAACATGTTTACATTTGTTACCTTTTCATTATCTCAAGTGCCAGCTTTTTTCATAACCAATTTTCTTCTCCAAAAGTAGTGAACAAGTTTTTGACTTGCATTTTCTTTTTTTTTTAATTTTAATTTTAATTTTTAGTTACAATTTGTTATCTCTGTGTCCCAGCTGTATCCCGCTCCCTCATTCCCTCCCCCTCCCCAACTCCCTCCCTGGTCTCCTCCCTGCCCCTTTCCAAGTCCACTGATAGGGGAGGACCTCCTCCCCTTTCATTTGACCCTGTTTTATCAGGTATCTTCAAGGCTGGCTGCAAAGTCCTCCTCTGTGGCCTAACAGGACTGCTCCTCCCCGGGGGGTGGGGGGAGATCAAAAAGCCTGCCCTTGAGATCCTGTTAGAAATATTGACTGGAATTTTCGCAATTTCATTACATTTTTATTATTTTTAATTTTTTCATACAATAAAACTTAATCAAATTCTTTTCCTTTCCCCAAGTTCTTCCATACCCTACCCACCTCTTTACCCATCCAACTTCATGCTTTTTCTCTCTCTCAAACAAACAAAAATCTAAAAACAAACAACAACAACAAAAAACAGAGACAGAAAGCAACAAACCATAACAATGACAACAAAGACACTCAACAAAACACTGTACAAAGGTTGGTCTGGAATGTGGTTCATATACCCACTATCATTCATGGTGGAGAAAACCTACGTTCCCTCTCCTAGCAGCTGTCGGTTATAAATAGCTTCTTTTCTAGGATTGGGGCTGTGTGTCTATTTCTCCTTCTCATGGCTAGGAGTTTGTCTGGCTTGAATTTGTAAATGGCTTGTCCATGCTGTCATAGTCTTGGTGAGTTTATAGGTGTATCAACCATTTTGAGTCAGGAAGTCACTGCTTCCTTGTAGTCATACGTAATCTCTGACCCTTATAATTTGTCCGCCGCCTTTTCTGAATATATCCATGAACCTTGAGGGGAAGAACCTTGATATGAGTCCTGGATATTATAAGAATTGCCAGAGTATTACCATCCTTGATTTTAAGTTGTACTACAGAGCTATAGTAATAAAATCAACATGCTATTGGCACAGAAACAGAAACAATAATAAACAGAAGCAAATTGGAGACCTAGAAATATCTACAAACATCTCTGAACCTCCAATTTATGACAAAGAAATAAAAATTTATATGGGAGAAAAGAAATCATTTTCAGCAAATGGTGCTAATCAAACTGGATTGCTGCAAGTAGAACAATGAAAATAAATCCATATCTATCACACTGAACACAACTCAACTTCACATGGATCTAGAACCTCAACATAAAACCAGATACTATGAATCTGAGAGAAGTGAAAGTGAGGAATATGAATAGGCTTGAACTCATTGGCACAAGAAAGGGTGTTTTGAACAAGAGACCAATAGCACAGTCACTGAGACCAACAATTAATAAATAGATGCTCATAAAGCTGAAAAGCTTCTGTCTGGCAGAGGACACCGTCATTCAGTCAAAGTGGCAGCCTACAGATGGAAAAAATGTTTACCAATTTTACATTTGACAGATTGTTAATATCTAGAATACACAGACTGGAAAGAAACAAGGATCAAGAAAATAAGCAAGCATTATAAAATGGATTATAGAAGTAAGCAGATAGTTCTTAAAAGATGAAACACAAATGGCCGGGAAACTCTTTTTTTAATTTTTATTTTATTTTTATTAATTACAGTTTATTCACTTTGTATCCCAGCTGTAGCCCTCTCCCTCTCCCCTCCTAATCCCACCCTCCCTCACTTATCTTCTCCTATGCCCCTCCCTCAGGCCACTGATAGGCAAGGTCCTCCTCCCCTTCCACCTGACCCTAGTCTATCAGGCCTCATCAGGACTGCCTTCACTGTCTTCCTCTGTGGACTGGTAAGGATGCTCCCCCACTCAGGTGGAGGTGATCAAAGAGCCAGCCCATGAGTTCATGTCAGAGACTGTCCCTGTTCCTATTATTGGGGAACCTTCTTGGACACTGAGCTGCCATGGGCTACTCTCTGCAGGAGTTCTAGGTTATCTCCATGCATGGTCCTTGGGTGGAATATCAGTCTCACAAAAGACCCTTATGCTCAGATATTTTGCTTCTGTTGCTCTTCTTATGGAGCTCCCATTCCCTCCAGATCTTTCTATCTCCCCCTTCTTTCATAAGATTCCCTGCACTCTGCCTCAAATTTGGCTGTGAGTCTCTACATCTGCTTTGATACACTGCTGGTTAGAGTCTTTCAGAGACCCTCTTTGGTAGGCTTCTGTCCTGTTCCCTGGGAAACTCTTTCTTTTTTTTAAGAATTTATTTATTTATTATATTTACAGTGTTCTGTCTGCACACCAGAAACGGGTACCAGATCTCACTATAGATCTGTGAACCATGTGGTTGTGAACCATGTGGTTGCTGGAAATTGAACTCAGGATCTCTTGAAGAGCACCCAGTGACAGTTGATGCTAGTAAAGATTTTATTCATTGTTGGTGGAAATGTAAATTGCTACAGCCACTATGATCAACTAATGAATAGATAAGAAAGTATGGTACATTTACACAAAGGAATATTATCCAGCTATGAAGAAAATGAAATTAGGAAATCTACAGAAAAATGAATGGAGCAAGAAACAATCACCTTAACTAAAGTTACCCAGATCCAGAAAGGTAAACACTGTATGTTTTCTCCTTTGTATTTCTACAGACACACTGGCAGATTCATTGGGACTCAGGAGTACAAACTGTTGATGTCATCAATGCAAGTCACGTTGGTCAGCCCTAGTTTAGCACTGAACATTTTAAGTTTTGGGGAGATGTGTTCGTCCAGGTCTGTTTAAAGGTATCATCACACATTTGGATAGTCCTATGCATAGAAAGCCAGAATAATGTGAATCCTCTGTCCGACCACACAAGATGACTGCTGTTTCTGGAGTATTGCTAGGCTTTCTGACTGAAGCACCTGGCCTTCATCCACTGACATTTAAATAAAATGTCCCTGAGATTTGGGGTTTTCTCTCTCTTTCTCTCTTTTAAATCAATTCCTTTCTCAAAATAATTTTTGAAAAACATTCCTGCTTTACTCCAAGGTTGACTTCAAGTTCACAGTCCTCTTGATTCAGCTTTTTGTCTACTTGGGATCTAGGCTTCTACCACCGTGAGAAGTTTTTGATCAATGTCTGGATTATTATTATTACTATTATTATTTCATTATTATCTGGCTGTTTTCTGTCCCCTTTGCATCTCGAGACTAACAGGGACCAGAAGGAAGAGATCATAATGTTTGATTTACATCCACAAGTGGTTAACATATCATAGCCTTTTCATACATCTCCTATAAGTATTTATTTGATTTGGTGTCTCTTTGCTATACAACTATTAAAAACAGCTTTATAATCAGTCTGACATGTGGTAATTTGTGGTAGCTTGAACAAATACAGACAGACCTTAGCCTTCAACTTCTTCCTGTGCAAAGCAGGAGGAGATCTATCTATCTGTGATATTGCAGTCTATATGAAGTGAGGTTCTGAGCATGTATACTCACTCCTGATAAGCCTATTACTGCTGATGGGAGTGGCTGGGGTTCTTTGGGTAAGCCTACCAATAAAATGCAGATTTGGGAATTCATAACCCAGGGGGGATATGTGAAAAAATCTGTTGACTTCAAATAGTTTCTGGTTGTTCCATTGGTAAGTTGCCTCCATGCCATGAATTCATGGGAATTGGGGTCAGAACCACAGCACACAAAAAATCCAGGTGTGCTTGCACATGTGTGTAACTGTGGTAGGATGGAAACAAGAGGATCCCTGGAGCTTACTGACTAGACTGTTGAGCTAATCAGTGAGCTCTGGGTTCAGTAATAGTCCCTGTCTAGAGGGTAAGGTGGAAAGCAACAGGGGAAGTGATGCAAATCTCTAGCCTCCGGGTACACACACACACACACACACACACACACACACACACGCATATGCACACTGGTTCACATTCATACAGTGCACATGTCCACAAAGAAAGAGAGCAGAGTGGTGGGTAGAGAACACAAAAACAAACAAACAAACAAAGTCCCATTGTTCACCAAGCCAAGGCAATCTATGATTTTCTAACTTTCCAGTCTTTTCCAAAATGCCAGCTCTTTGACAAAGCACCATAAGAAACTGCCTGTGCATAGGCTAACCACCAAGAGATTGTAAGAGAGATGAGAATAACTAATTATCTTTTTTTTTTTTTTTCATGGAGAGAGATAAGCAGTACAGACAAAGGAAACCCATCATCCATCATTCATTAGCCCTGAGTATGGACGAAAACATCAAAGCAACCTATTTGTGCTATTTTCTTTTTCTTTTTTCTTTTTTCTTTTTTTTTTTTTGTGAGGGGGAGTGATTATTCATCAGTATCATCTCGGTATGAACCATTGCACTGGATCTTACATAAGCAGCCAGAGCACAGAATTCTCCTCCATCCTGACCTGACACATGAGTGGCCATTAGCAGCTGGAGGATTGTTAAATTGGCAGGAGCTGGAGAACCAGCATAAGAGTCCTCAGCCCACCGGGGAGAGCTAAAATCAACAGGCAAAGTTTTCACTCTCAGCTTCAGCATTACATGCATTCCTAAAAGGAATCACTCTTAACTCTGAGGAAGCAGCCCTTTGCATAAAACATTTCCTTCTTAGCATGCTCACTGGGAGTGCTTTCTTCATCACATAACTTTTGACGTCGTAAATTTTGGCAAGAGCATTGTGAGCCAGGCTATTTCTGTAGCAGAACTAAAGTAGTATGAGAAGTTGCTTCTAAGTTGTGCTAGTTACAGAAACTCAAAATGGGAATAACCTCCATCAGGCTGGCCTTGTAGACATGTCCTTGGTAATTTTTTTGGATTTTGTGGGAGGGATGTTGAGGAACTTGGAGCTTTGAACAGGGATAGCCGTTGAGTGCTCAGAGTTTAATGAGTTTAATGAGATGTTATTTAAAAAATCTGAAGATAGTGGTGAAATAAATCTAGATGATGGAAGTCTGGCTTGTGAAATTTCAGAGGAAAGTGCACCAGAGCGCACAAGACTGCATCTCAAGCTGGGAAAGAACCTGGTAATGGCTACTGGTTTTGTGGCAAGGAAGCTGCAGAACTGACAGTCACAGGACTATCTAAAGTTTGATACTGTGAAAAGCCAGGAAAGTCCACAAGCAGAGATGAAGCTTTACTATCTTAACAGATAGTTGAGACCCCAGTATATTGGAGATGTCAGGACCAGGGGATGATCACATAGGACAGGAGCAGGAAGCAGTAGAGCTGGCCTCAGCCTACCAGGCAAGCTGTTTGCTGCAGATGGCACAAAAGAGAAATGGGAGCTGTCCAAACCCTTTGGAGCTCTGAAGACTATGAGTAAGTTTCAGATATCTGATATTGAACTACATTGTTTGATTTATACTTCTGGATGTTGGTTTTCTTCAATTCAGTTGTAACAGTGACTTGGTCATTTCCTATTAGAATAAGAAGCATATAAGCTTTTATTTTATTAGAGCAGACAGCTGAGAGACTTTGAATTTTAAAGGGACATAAGATTTTGAATGATTGTGGAACTTTAAAGTTGCATTAGGTTTTATGTTATGACATCAATTGAGATCCTGGGAACAAGCAAGCAAGAAAAGGTTGCAACTGAATAGTGATGAGCTTGTATGTTAAGGTGACAAAGGATCAATGTGCTGGTTAGTTTTTGTCAAGTTAGCACAACCTAGAGTCACCTTACAGAGGGAACTTCAATTTAGGAATTTCTTTCATTAGTCTGGCCTGAAGACTTGCCTATAAGACATCTTTGTAATTGTTAATTGATGTAGGAGAGCACAGAGTACTGTGTGCAGTGAATCTCTAAGCAATTGGACCTGGATGTATAAGAAAAAGTATCTGAACAGACAAAAGAAGCATGACAGTGAACAGCACTGCCTATGTTTCTGTTTTAGTTCCTGCCTCTATTCCTACCTTGAGTCCCCCAGACCTAGTTGTCCTTGACAATCAACTATAACTTATAAACCAAATAAGCCCTTCCTCGCAAAAGGTTGCTTTTGGCCATTGTTTTAGTACATCAGTAAAGAAACAAACTAGGACATAAGCTTGACAGAGCATGGGCAAAATGAAAAACTGCTTTCTACCTTCTCATAGTATGTGTGAAAGATATCTTCTGAAGCTGACTTGACTCCTAGGAATAGTATAAGAAAAAAGATATTTTGGATAACTTAGGAAAAGGAATTGAGACATAAGACAAAAAATGTAATCAATAAAATTTATATAGGGTCTGGAGAGCTTTTCCAGTTGGTGAACTACTTCTCATGCAAGTGTGAGGACCTCTGTTTGGATTCCCTGCACCCACCTCTAATTTTATCTATGTGAAGGCAGAGATAGATGAACGCCAGGATCTTACTGGACAGCTAGCCAAGCTAAGTTCCAAGTCTAGTGAGAGACATTGAATCCAAAATAAGATGGAGAAAACCCAGAAAAGGTATGTGATATCAACATCTAGCCTCCATCACAAGAACACATGCATATACCTGTGTATATATACAACATAAAATAATAAAATAAAATGAAGATAGTATTTCGATAATTGCATAACTTACGAGCAGAAGGCTAACAGATATTGTCATTTTTCTCTTGGTGAACAGTTAGTACTTGGCTTCTACAGAGTCTGGCTATAGAATTGTAAGGGGTTTGATTCAGAATATCCTAAAGTGATAGAGGGAGTGGTAGATACAGGTTGGCCATGTTCTCTTCTTGTCAGTGGGCATCTCCTGGTGCCAGTCTCTTAAAGGTCTGTAAGACCCTGAAATAATCTCAGTAGTAGTCTAGTCTGGACAGAAAGCAAGGAAGGTTGCTTAGTTGTTTCTGAATCCTTTTTATGCAAGTTTCAGCCCTCTGGGTATGGTATGATGGCTCTCATTTCACAGTATGCTGATTCGAATATAACTTATATTTGTCCTTTCTCCAACCCCTCATTCAAATGACCTCAGGCCATTCTTAAAGCATCATGTCACAATACAATGTAAATAATTTATAGATCTTCATAGATTTCCATTTTAATTCATTTTCTGCAGAGAATAAATGCACAAGTAATGGTATTACAGTTTTTTTTTAAAATAATATATTGTTGCCAGTGATTTGGGGAGAACTAAACCAAAATATTTTCCTATTAACTCTTTTTTTTTATTTCCTAGGTAATAGGAAATAACGTATTAGGAAATAAGGTAATGCTTTAAGGATATCTTAGTTCCATCTCTTAACATTTGATAGTGAATTCCCTCGAAAATCAATGACAATTGTCCTGTCTCTCACCAGAAGAGTATCACAGTAGCAGCCAGTGTTTATTCAGAAACTTCCACAACCAGCCTCCATGATCAGACACCACTGGCCTACACAGTCCAGTCCTGGATTCATCTAGTCCTCCATCTCTGTTCTGTGTCCATCCAGCATATACTGTAAAGAACCAGAGATGTCTGCCTTAGACACTCATATCTGAGTCTCTCTGTGCTTTGTCTGCTCCAAAGATTATTATTCATTGTTTCTAATTGCTCCATTTCTGGATCTGTCCATAAATGCACATCATAGGAACATTTTCAAAAAAATCTGTCACAGGATTGTCTCTAGTTTTTGTGCTTTTAAATGTAAAAGCCCCCAAAAGAATTGGCAGCAACTCAAAATAATGATTATGTAAATGAAAAGGGGTCTTGCTTTTAAACTAAAGAAAGGCAAAGCTATTTAGAGTAAGGGCCCCTCCTCTCCACTAAGAAAGAATTGCATCCCTTCTTTCCTTCATCTCTCCTCTTTTCTAAAGCTTAGGAATATTCTTCTAGAATATTCTACAGAAGACCATTAATGGCCAATTGCCCATCTATATATTTCTCCATTATCATTATGTTCAAGCCATTTGCTCTTGCTTTCTGGCTCTTGTGTTGGGCCGGTGAAGCTGTGGTGTGTGTGTGTGTGTGTGCGTGTGTGTGTTTGAATATAAATTCTAGTTGGAACAAAAAGAAGCAAGAAAAAGCCCTCCAGATAGTACAATAAACATGCACACAGAGGAAGGGAAAAAATCTATCTCCATTGAGCTTAACAATCAGCAGGGCCGAAATTACCTCTTATTAACATTTATTTTACAAAAGAGGCAGGGTATAATTTGGTGATAGATTCAGATTTGGAGAGCAGCTATAATCAGCCCTGAAGGGTTCTGCCTGAAGGACACGGCTGCTATTTTTTGTAATTATATTTCTCTGCCCCTATCCCACACCCGCATCTGTAAGAGTCTTTCAATCCTGCCTCTGATGGCTGTTTGGCTCTCTCTTCTTCAGCCCCCTTTCTCTCCTCACCAACCCTCTTCTCTTCTTTTCTCTCTATAGCCCCTACCCCCCTGGATAATGCAGCTTCTCTCCATAGCCCAGGCAGATTTGAAGATTAGAAGAAAGCCTGTTGGTGTAGATGGGGGATGGCTGAATAGGAGCAGGAGGCCCCACTCCTTTGGCAAGCTAGGTTCTGGGAACTTGTCCAACTGGGGAGAACATGTGCTGGGCCCCTGAATAGGCAAGCAGCAGGCCGGCCCATATGTCAGCCTGTGCCACAAAGACGCCCTTGCATATCTACTGTGACAAACAGGATTACCAGAGACAATTAATCTGGCCCGCTTTATCAAAATCAAGCGATGACCTCTGACCTCTCCCCTCAGTTGAGGCAGATGGCCACGCTCCAACTCAATAGGCCTCGAGCACTCCCTTTCTCTCTTCTGTACAGGGTCCAAGGCATGAATCAGGCCTCAGGGACTAGCTGCAGAGACCATGGTGGCGGCGACATCGCACAGGCACCAGGCTGAATCCACATTTTCTTCTGCTCTTCAGGAGAGGCAGCTCCAGATCCTCAGCTGCAGACGGTGGGAAAAGACACACACATCCGTTTTACTTTCACTCTTGTTGTCTGATGCCTGCAGCTTGGTGAGGTGAAAGGAACTGTGTAAGTAGACCACTGTGAGGGCATTGACTGCTATCATCCCGTTGAAAGAAGGTGTGTCCCCGGCTGCGGGTTAATACAGTGAAGGCATGGTTTGGGGTAACTTACAGGAGCTGTAGTGATGCAGCAGTAGAGTGGCACAGCCTCGGAGGGGGTGCTTTCAAACCAAGACTCTGTTGGGTCCATTCCTAGAACTTCACAATTTGTCCGAAAAAAAAAAAAATCACTGCTTGTACCTTTGTATGTGTGAGAGACAACGAGAAGCTGAAATTTATTCTGGATCTGTCAAAGGCTTTCCCCACTGTGCTTAGCTTGGCTTGTAAATGAAAGGCCCCGTTAGGAAGGAAATGATGGTTGTTTCGAAGCTTTCAGAGGCCATTCTGGAAAGAGAGGGCTTTTCCCACATCCCTATCTCCTGGGAAGAGGCTGTTAGTGAATACGGAGGCCAAGATTGTTATGAAATGAATGCACTGCTGCTCTTTGGCTCTCTCTTACCCACAGAAAACGCTTATGGAAGAACCTGGTTATAGAAGAGCAAGAGCTCAAAACTGGTTCACCCCTGGTTAGCTCTTGCTCGAGCATTTGAAGAACTTCTCAGCTCAGCTTCCTGAAGCCTTACCCTGCATATTAAATAGAAAGCAACTGGATAGTAATCCAGATTTGTGACAAGTTCACTGAATGAGCCTCCAGCACCACGGGGACCTAGAGAACGCAGGAAAAATAGGACCCAGCTTATTCTGGGGCTCAAGATCTTTCATCTTGGATGTGACCCTGTGCCCCCCCTGCCACCATATTTTAGACGATTTTTATGCATTCTGACATCCAACAACTGCTGCTACTGTTGAATGAAAGAAGGGACACCATGCATTGAACCTCTCTATGTTTTCTTCTTCACCTACACCAGCTAGGACCTCAAAATCAACTCAGTGTGTGCATATCACTTTCTTTAGTAGGACAGATTGCATTACATAAGGCCTGCATTGCCAAATCTACCTCTGAGGTTAGACATTTCTCCTGGATTTGATTTACAGAGAGTTCCTGCTTCCTGCCTTGAGATCTGGTAAATACTGTGTTTGCTCGCTCTCTTCAGATCATATAATTAAGGTTCTGTCTAAGATTTCAAGGCTGAGCTGGATGTGCAGAGCATACTTTAAATCTCAGCACTTGGTTACAGAGGCAGATAGATTTCTGCAATTCCAAGTCCAGTCTGTTCTACGTAGTGATTCCCAGGTCATCCAGGGCTCCATAGCGAGAGGCTATCTCAAAAGAAACTGGGATTTTCAAGCAGGTTCTGAAGTTCTCAGGTATGTGGCTGTGACATCATTTTGATCAGAGCTGGGAGGGGACCACCACTCCGCACAGGATTCTCATACCCAGTATTGTAATACTCAGGTGGTTATTGTTCCTGAGCACGGTTTTTGCCCAGATTCGTGAAAGTCTGACTTATTCATTTGTATTGAAAACTAGCTACTAATAAATACTTACTTGAGGGATGTATCCTGTCCGAAGTCAGCAAGATGGATTCTGAGTATCATTACCCATCTACCATATGTTCCGCTCTTAGAAGACAGAGCAGTATTTCTAGAGCAGTGGAAAGGGAAGCAGAGTAAGCGAGGCCACGCAGGGCGCTACTATTTGTGTCACCAAGGACAACTGGGAAAGTGGATGGACTTCTTTCGATAGACTTCAAATTAGGATGAAAGTCTTTATATTTCTGTTAGTGTCTTGTGTCTTATAATGAGTTACATAAATCAGCTTTCTTTGCAATTTGGGACTGAAAAGAATTAAGGTTATCATAGGCACATAAGCCATAATATTATCAAGGAATAGAGTTTAGTAAAGATGAACTTTTTGTCTTGCACTATTTCACACGTCAGCTTCTCTGGTTTACTGAACTACTTCCGTCTTGTGCTGTTCTGAGGCAACCCAGCACACCCGGACCCATGTGTCTCCGATGAGATGATGCCAGCAGATGCCAGACATTAAAAAAGTCATGGGCAAACTTCGTTCCGGAGAGCCGTGGGACTGCAATAAAATGAAGTCCTGCCCTACCTCGTAGAGAAAAGTAAGAAGTGAGATTTCAGGCTGGTGAGCTCAGGATCCCACTAAAGTGCCAGACACTGTTATAGGATTCCTGCCTTGGAGGGTGATTGCCTCAGCTCCCCAATGAGGCCTAAGCTATACTTCCAGGACACTTCAAGAGCTAGAGAACATGTGTATGCCTCACAACACAAACACGCTCAAATACTCATACACATAACTAAGGACAATAAGAATCAATCCTCAAAAATAATAATAATAATAAAAGTGCCTGGAAATAAGCCTGAAACCCTGGAACACCAGATAAAAAGCACAGCGGAATCCTCTGCTACTTGAACAGTGGAAAGTTTTTCTTATCTCCACCCTGGTTATTTGCCCTTTCTAAAGGCTGTAGTTAAAACAGTCATATCCCATGAATACTGAAACTGCTGGTTACACAATTCACTGTAGAAACCACTAAGCATTCTTTAGTGGGATGGAAGTACCTGTCTCTTCAAACAGTGTCATGCAATATAAAAGGTGAGCCCATGGAGAATTTTGGGCAGGGTTCACATCTAACTTGCCATATTATTTTATTGCAGCTTTGCAGGTCAGGATGAACATAAGCCATCAGGAGATACAGGACAATGGCGGAGTGGCTTGCATTAGCAATGCATGGGCTAAGCAGAAGGTGGCAGCATCTTAACATCACTGTGCCAGCAGGCATGGCATGGCCAGGCTTCTTGGGTTTTTGTCTACATTCTTGATAGTTTACAGCTTCATGCTTGTAGAAGCAACAAGGGAGAGCGCAAGGTGCTGAGAGAATTAGTTAGCTAGGATACTATGCGATACTCAGAGGTTCTGCCAAAGAATCATAGTATCAGTGGAAAACCGAGAGGCTGAACACTCTCTAAACATATCCTCCTTCCAGTTGTTACTCAAAAACCCACTAAAGGAAGGAGAGCATCAAAATTAAAACTATGAAGGGATAGGCAGTTTCTGTTTTTTCTCTTTCCGAAAAAGCCATTTGCAATGAATACATAACTGGGACAACACTGAACTGCAAATAAGAAAATTGTGCTCCAACAAGATTAATCTCAAGCAGTGCCCCTATGTTGACACTTCCCTGTTGAACTGGCTGGGTGAACAACCTGTTCCATCCCATAGTATTACAGAATGCCTCAGGCTCAGGCTCCTTACTTGTAAACAGAGACAATAAGTGCATCTCCCTGCTAGTGTGGTGTGCACTGTGAGTTTGGCTGCATAAATCTCATTCACTCAGTGTTATCTTTTGATCATTACTAATCACATTCTTCTCACCAATTTTCACCGTTCTCTTAGGTAGCATGCATTAGCTGACTTGACTCTCACAGTAGTTCTCAAGTGAAGGCAGGGAAGGAATTCTGATTTTCACTTTGCAATGAGGTCTACTGAGGGTTCATTAAGTGACTTAAGTAACAGTCATGACCGAGCCACTTCCTGTCTCTAGAGCTGTTTCCCCCGTCACTTAACTGAAATAAAGATGGAGCTAAAGAGATAGGAATTGTCAAATTCTTCCTAGTCTTAATAGTTGCAGCTCTTGTCATCATGGACAACCTACAGTATAGTCAACCAGATACCCAGGAGGAAAGGAATGCCATGTTAATCTTAAAGGTAACTTGCTATAACAAAGACAATGGCTGTTTTGTGTACAGAGAACACTTGTGTCCTATAAGGAGTAAGAGAAATGTTGGAACACAGGGCTCTTGTGAAACTTAACCAATGACCAGCATCAACTTACAGTGAAAATACTTCACAAAAGACACCCTGTCTAATCTCATCCGGAGCCAGAAGACTGTGCAGTATGTACTCAGGTACAGTCTCCTGCCATTACCTCCTTAGCTGTGAGAGTCCTTGTTTGAAATTAATCCTATCCCTGTGTATCATACAATGAGAGGAATTATAAATAATGGCATTTTTAAAAAAGGACTTTCAAAGGAGAATAGGCAGACACTAATGAAAACTACTTAACTAGTAACTGCTTGCTAAGAAGTGGTGTGTTTTATTTATGGCAATTGTTCTGATAACTTGCCTGTAATTTTAACCATTGTCTCATGAGTGAGAACCACAGTTAGGACTTTTTTTCCACCTACTTTATTTTTGTACGGATAGCACACATGAGGACTCAGCTACAGATGTGCCCTCAGCTATAGTTATGGTCCTTGGTAAAGTCTCATTCTGCTGCCCAAGTTTTTGTTTGTTTGTTTGTTTTGGTTTGTTTGTTTGTTTTCATCATCTAACACAATGTTGTAGCTGTTTTTCATAGCTCATAGTTAAATCGTTTTGTTACAATGGCAGGATCACCCAGAACTCCATTAATTTAGAGGTGAAAAAAAAAACCCTTTTATTTTAGGACTGTCAGGCAAAAGAGAGCAAAAATGGGTTTAGTGAGAAAAGACTTTCTTTTTCAAGTGGCTCTTCTGCCTACTACAATCATCTCAGCACCACTTCTTTTTGCTGTAGATCCTTTACATTGAAGAAGTCTGCATGCCAAGTCGCTAGTGGTAGCTAATGCGGTGATGATCATTTATCAATGTGTCTCCCTCACATTTTTTTTTCACCTTGAACTTAGCCTGGTGGTGCCATCAGGAGATCATTTCATGGGAGAGAAATAGCCTAGATCCCTGAGTCATAGCAACAGGACTATTGTAAAGTCAGTGAGCCCATGGTATGATGACGCTGCTAACAAAGAAACGTCTACGGGGAGTGTATTTTCCAGTAAACACGCTTAGAATTTAAGTTTTGCTGTTTGGTTATGATATATGTAGGGGTCGGCTTTTTTGATATATGATATTTATCCTGTTTGCTGTTTCCTTAAATTTTTAAATCTCCATTTTTATGATGGTTATTAATTTTGAAAAGTTCTTGACCATTTCCTGAGCATTTGTGATGCTTTACACCTAGTTTCATGTTTGTTATAATGGTGCATATACAGCTTTCAAAGCAGCCTCTACAAATTCCATGTTTCCTAATTTTCCTTTTTCCTCCTACATTTCTGATTAGGATGTTCCTACTGACCAATCCCCAGCCTTACCATTTCTTTCCTCAGCAATGCTCAGTTTACTGAAGACCTGTCAAAGGCATTTTTAGCTTAGTCCCAGTTCTATTTGAATCTGAGCATTATTTTGGAATTTTTGCCAGAGTTTTCATATTTTTCTTTCATAATCTAACTGTGTTTGGATGTTCACCATTACCTCAATCAAAATTTTGAACATATGAATCATATTATCATGGATATTTACTTCCATTCTGATAATTTCAAAAATCTATGTTATAGTTAAGTGTGATCATTACTTTCCCCGTTTGAATTCTGCTTTTCTCATCTTATAATTCCATGTCAACAGCTGACGTGAGTCGAGCAATTTAATATATAATAAATAAATATTCATTTGATAATATGTGTTCATTTAATGATGGCGTTTGTTTCACATTTGATGTAGCATAAGGGTTAGAGACAACAATATTGTGGTCTTTTTATCCTTATCTCATCTTTATATTCCCTTTCAATCTCTTGCTCAGAGAATGTGCCTACACCAGAACTCTTCAAAATGTAGTCCATTTGATTATACTAAAGTGTTGTGTTTGGTAGTAGCATAGGGAAAAGAGGGGCATTCCATATTTCTATAATTTAGTCCTGTCTTCTCATGGGTTCAGGATTCAGGCACATGACCTTCTAAGTGTTTAAGCCTGTCTGCTGCTTCATTTACCTTCCCCTAAATATGACAATTTTAATTTTTTTTCTTTCCTGGGGTTGAATCTTCACTTGAGTTCTCTTTCTTTAGTTGATCATTTGACCCTTAACTGAGCTAGAATTTTGGAAGTTACTCAGATAGAAAAATTTCCTGCTGACTGTAGAAGTTCTAGTGAAATCCTTCCTCTCAGAGTAGATTATATTACACAGAAGGCTGTGAGTGTGCTTTATAATTAATTACTTACTCTTGTATTTTCTCTACCAGAATCACAGGTGTTTTTTTATGACTATTCCCGGAGATCAAAAAAAAAAAATTTACAACTGCTAATATATAATGACACAAAGTAAACATTCTTATTTTAAAATGGAAGAACCATAGCATAAGAAGAAATAAAAACACCAAAGCAAAACCAAAAGCTTTTTAACTGAGAAAGGGTTTATGTGACTCACAGTTCCAAGGCTTCGAGTGTTAGCAAAATCACAATGGGAAGAACTTGAGGCAACTGGCTGCAATACTTCCATAGTCAGGAGTAGAGAGCAAGGGATCTTGCTTTCTTCTTTCTTATGAGACCCAGGATGCCCTGCCTAGACAATGGTGCCACCCTCCACCTCCGTGAAAAAGTCTTTCTATCTTCAACTAACATAGTCCTCTACAAGCATGTTCAGAGGCCCACTTCTCAGGTGATCTTAGATCTCATCAAATTGACAGTTAACTCTGTCCATCACAATAAAACTCATACAAGTGGGAGTCCGTCCTAACACCCCAGCTCCCTGAAATTTAACATATTTAATCTGTCTTCAGCAACCCACCAAATTTACCACACCTGTTTTCCATGTGTGGAAGTTAGGCCTTAGCAGCCTTTGTTCCAGGATATCTTCTATTTGAAGCATGCAATTACACAATGTTGTCACTACAGTTTTTATGGAAAACCCAAAGTACAACAAATTTCACCGAATAATTCTTAGTAGTGGAGTTGGAACTCAGCCCCAGGAGATCTGGGTCTTAACCTTGTATTATTTTCCCCCTTTTTAAATTGAAAATGGACATTTTCCAAACAATATATTCTGATTACTGATTTGTCTCCTCTGACTCCTTCCAGTTTCTCCAAATATACCTACCCATCCATATCCACACTGTTTCCTTCTCTCTTTCAATAGAAAACAAGTAGACAATTAAAATAAAATAGAGAGCAAACAAACCAGAATAGGACAAAACAAATAAATAAGCAAACAAAAAATACAAATGAAAAGCTCAAGAAACACATACAGATGCAGAGACAAATATTTGAACACAAAAAATTCCATGGAAACACAAAACCAAAACCATAATAATTAGTGAAAGACTTATGTGGTAAAAACAAATGCCCACAGAAAGCATTATAAGATTAAAACAAACAAACACACAAACAAAACAAAATAAATTACAACTGAGTTCATTTTATATTGACCACCTTCTGCTGCTCATAAGGCCTGTCCTTAAGTGTGCTTTCTATACCCGGTAAGAATCCATTGGTATATATATATATGAATCCATTGGAGAAAACAAAGCTTTCCTTTGTGAGTGGTTATTAATTGAATTAGGAATGGAATTATGTTTACTTCCCCTCTCCATGTTAGGCCCTCATTTGGCTTTGATTAATGCAGGCCCTGTGCATGCTGCCAAAGTCTCTAAATTCATGTATATGTCAGTATGGTTGTGTCTAGAAGGCCTGTCTGTTTCTTTGGTGTCTTCCATCCTCAATGACTCTTAGTATCTTTATCTTTCCATATCCTCCTTTGCAGTGTTCCCTGAGGCCTGAATGGAGGGATTTGATGGAGACATCCCATTTAAAACTGAGTGTTGCAAGGTGTCTCACTCTCTGAACATTGTCCAGGTCTGTGTCTGTGTCCTCATCTACTGCAGAAGAAACCTTCTCTGATGATGGCGGAGCAAGACACTGATCTATGAGTATAGAAAAATATCATTAGGAGTCATTTTATTGCTATGGAACACTAGTATTTGGTTTTGCCCTGGGTCCCTGCCCCTCTAGTCTCAGGTTCGTAGCAATGTTGGGGATGGGTTTCATCTTAGGGAGTGGGTCTTTTTTAAAATTTTATTTTAAATTGTAAATTTTAAATTAATTATTAAATTATTTTAAATTTTAAATTAAAACTAAATAAGTTTTAATTTGGTCATGATGGAGTGGGTTTTAAATCCAATCTGATATTACTTGGTCAGTCTTACAACTTTTATGTCATTATTGTACTAACTAGCATGTCCTGCAGGCAGGTCAGTCACCACTGAAAACCAAATGGTTTGTAACTATCTTGGTGTTGACTTTCCTTCTCTAGTAGGGTGCAGAGAACCTTTTGTATCAGGAATGAGTTACATGTAATTAAGATGTTGGCCAAGGGGCCCTGTGGAAACCCCCAAACAACTGGCTATTGCTTGCTTTCTACAAACTGATGGCAAGGCCCTATTGCTGAAGACAACACCTACATAACCCACTAAACATGGAAGATTTGAGTTGGTGCCTAGCTAAAGCCTGTACTCCTATGGACTGGTGTTTATGGCAGTGGGGGTTTCATAACCTTTATTTTTAAAAGATTAAGCTCTGCCCATACCTGATTCCTACCCATATTCCCTTCCTCACCCCAACTCCCCAACCCAGTTACCTCCTTCCATCTACTTCAGATTCCAATTTTATGTCTTCTTCTGAGTGAGATTTCTTGAGTCCTCCTTCTTACTTAACTTCTTTGGGCCTTTGGATTGTAGCACAGTTATACTGTACTTTACGGCTACTATCCACTTAGAAGTAAGTACATACTATGCCTGTCTTTTCTGGATCTGAGTAACCTCAATCAGGTTAATATTTTCTAGTTCCATCCATTTGCCTGTAAACGTCCTGATGTCCTTGTTTTTAATAGCTGAGTAGTATTCCATTGTGTAAATGTACTACATTTTCTTTATCATTATTTGTTTCTGGAGATGGGGAGAGGGCTGGGAGAGAGAACAGGATTTGGTGTGAGGGGGCATCTCTGGGAGAGGGGAGGCTCCTGAGACTCTATGGGGGTGACCCTAGCAGTAGGAAATATAGAGCCTGAAATGACCACTTCCTGTAGTCAGGTGAGACTTCCAGTGAAAGGAGGAGGACACCAACACCTCCACAAAACCTTAGACCCCAAATTTCTACTGCTTACAGGAAGTATAGGAATAAAGATGAAACAGAGATTGGGGGAAAGATTAACCAATGACTGAGACTCATCCCATGGGAGAGAGCCCACCACAGGCACCATTATTTATTTGTTTGTTTGATTGTTTAATCACTTTATAGACAGATCCCAGGTCGCCTCCCTCTCCTCCCAGCCCCACCCTTATGCCCCTCTCCTCCCATTTCTTGTTCTCCTCCTTCTTAGAGGAGGGGATCCCTTCTATGAGTACCAACCCACACTGGGACCTCAATTCCGCAGAAGGAGGCTCCCAAGAGTCTTTGCGGGACAGTAGCTGAGATGCCTAACAGAAAGAGGTATGGAGCCTGAAGTCAGCACCTCCTGGAGCCAGGGGGGACTTCCATTGAGGGTGGGGGACGCCAACCCACCCATTAACCTTTGACCCCAAATGTGTCTTCCACGACACTATTGATAGTCTGTTATGCTCGCAGACAGAGGCCTAGCATAACTGTCTTCTGAGAGACTTCACCTAGCACCTGGTGGAAACAGATGCAGAGACACACAGCCAAACAGGTGGAGATCATGAGTCTTGTGGAAGAGTGTCAGGAAGGACCGAGGGAGCCAGAAGGGTCAAGGATACCACAGGAAGACCTACAGAGTAAACTAAGGTGGGCCAATGGGGGCTCACGGAGACCAAACCACCAATTAAAGAGTGTGCATGGGCTGACCCCAGGGCTCCTACATATATGTAGCAGATATGCAGCTTGCTCTTCATGGGAATCCCCTAACAATGGGATAGGGGCTGTCTGTGACTCTGTTGTCTGCCTTTGGATCCCTTTTCCATAGCTGGGCTGCCTTGCTTGGGCCCAGTGGGAGAGGATGCACTTTGTCTTGCTGTGACATTAAGTGCCAGGATGCATTGGTGACCATGGGGGCGGGGGAGCTCAATTTCTCTTAGGAGAATGGGAGGAGGTTTGGAGGGTCTGTAAGAGTGGGACTGGGCAGGGAGAAGGGAGGGAGATGTGATCAGGCAATAAAATGAATAAATAAATTGTTTAATAAAAAAAAGTTGTGATTAACATGTAAGATTGTCTGTTGGAAGTCATCTTATGTTTTTAAATACAATTATATTAAAGGGCCATCGTAAAATTCCTGTTGTCACTTTATCACTCACCCTGATTGTTTCCATATAAGATGCTGTTTGGTTCTGTTGCTCTCCTTGTGGACCTCCTGTCCTCTCCATATCTAACTATTATTTCCCACTTCTTTCATAAGATTCCCTGCACTCTCCCCAAAGTTTAGCCATAAATCTCAACATCTGCTTTGATACTCTGCAGGGCAGAGCCTTTCAGAGGCCCTCTGTGGGAGGCTCTTAACTTGTTTCCTGTTTTCGTCTTCTGATGTCCATCCTCTTTGCCTTTCTGGATGGGGATTGAACATTTTAGCCAGAGTCCTCCCTCTTGATTAGTTTCTTTAGGTGTACAGATGTTAGTAGATTTATCCCGTTATATGTCTATATGAGTGAGTATATACCGTGTGTGTCTTTCCTGAGACTCATACTCCAACCAAGTACCATGCATGGAGATAACCTAGAACCCCTGCACAGATGTAGCCATGGCAGTTCAGTGTCCAAGTGGTTTCCATAGTAATGGGAACAGGGACTGCTTCTGACATGAACTGATTGACCTGCTCTTTGATCACCTCATCCTGAGGGGGGAACAGCCTTACCAGGCCACAGAAGAAGACAATGCAGCCATTCCTGATGAGACCTAATAGACTAGGATCAGAAGGAAGGAAAAGAAACCCTCCCCTACCAGTGGACTTGGGGAGGGGAGTGTGTGGAGAAGGGGTAGGAAGGGAGGGATTGGGACGGGAAGATGGAGGGAACTAGAGGGGGGATACAAGGTAAACAAAGTATAATTAAAAAAGAAATGCTGTTTGGAATCTGAAAGCATGAGGATGAAATTGTACTAGTAGTGTAAAGAAATAAAAATGGATAGCTTGGTGGTAGATAGTGATATATAGATAATTGATAGATATGCGAACAATAGATAGATGATGTATGATAGAGATGATAGATGAGAAAAAGCTGACCGATATTAGATGATAGCGAATAGATAATTTACAGATAGATTACTGGTAAATGAATAACAGATGGAAGTCAGAAAGAAGCTAACAGATATGAAACATTTTGGATGGACAATGCTATGATCATAAAGTGCAGGAAATTTAATATGATAATATCAACATGAGAGGATGAAATTACAAATTTAGATATTTAGTCAGACTTTGAAAGACCTGAAGTCTTTTAAAGCAAGGAAAAATAAGAGAACATTTACAAAGAATGAAAAATAGTGTGTTGGTGATACTATTACATCTGATCTCCTGCAAGGATGTCCACAAGTCTGAAGCTGGTAGGGGACAAATTAATGTGCTCAGCTAAAGGCATGGAAAGGAATGCATTGAATTTTCAGATGCTTAATGTAAGAATGCAAACCTCCATTTGTATAAACAAGGACTTGTACTATCTGTAGCTGAGAATGAATTCATATGACATTGCTTATAACCTTGTCTATGTTTAGTAGCAATGCTCAGACCCCCAGGGGAGTGCTGGGGCATGCAAAGATCTATTTCAAGGTAAATTTTGCAAATTGTTTTTGCAATAGTTTCAAACTTGTGACCTCTTGCATATTTCATGTTTGACTGTTGTGCTTAATAAATCTCTGTAATTCACTTATAATGATCGTATTAGAAAGTCCCAAGTTGCTAATAGTTTCCAGAAATAGATAATGTGTACATTTCAATAAACTGAAGGGTGAGGTTTAAATCTCAGGGTTATTTATTACAGTACTACCCACAGCAGAAAAATATGAAGAGAAGTATAGGTGTCCATCACACACACACACACACACACACACACACACTCACACACATATACATGCAAGTACATGTATATGCATATATACATATATTTACATATATACATATACATATACATATATATATAAATATATATATATATATATATATAATTAGTTTTCTGTTGCTCTTACAGTCAGTTGCTTTTAGGTTTGTAATGACGCACCACAAAATCAAGTAGAAGCATGTGCTGGAGCAAAGCCACTCATATTATAGTCCACAAGTAGCAGGAAAGAAGCAGCTAGAGCTTTAATATTTGCTTTCAGAGCACAACCTTGTTTGGCTCATGACCCTGGGGAGTTAGTTTTATTACACACAGACTTTTGGAGAAGATTTTCGATCCACACTGAAGCATGCTTACAATTAGAAAATAACAGTAATGTTATTTATGTTGGGAGAGGAAATTCTTTTCTTTTTATTCTTTCTTCTTTTCTTTTCTTTTCTTTTTTGGAGGGGTTGTAAGAGTAAAGGACAGACATGAAGGCGTGGGGAGATGAGTGGGATTGGGGTTTCACCATGTGAAATTCACAAAGAATTAATGAAAAGTGAAAAGAAAAAGTCAAGAGCTAGAAAATTTACAGAAGGAAAGGGTTATTGGGGATTGCAGTTCCCGGGGGATTATAATCCACTACTATCCAGTTGGAAAGTGTAACAGCAGGCTTACCTGAAGCCTGGTGTAGCAAGATGAAAATTCACATCTGCAGAAAGCACAAGTCAGAGAGACCCAGCTGGGGATGGTGCACAACTTTGAAACCTCAAATAAACCTCCAGTGATATACTTCCTCCAGCAAGGCCAAGAAAGCCTTCTAAACCTATCGAAACAGCATTACCAACTGAGGACCAAGAATTCAAATTCCAAGAACTGTAGAGAACATCCCACTTAAACCACTGCAGTGTGTGTATTCAATATCATCATTCACTTTCATTGCTTCCTAAGAACTTGCATTGAGAACTTATTAATACCAGAAACAGTGCAAGATGAAGCGTACATCTGATGAAAGTGGCTAATTCTGGTTTTCCAAGAGGTCACCTATGTCTCAACCTTGAGAGTGCAAAATCAGTGGCATGAAGTGGGCTGGGTATTCTGCCAGTGAAGCTGAGCCAGCAGAGAAGCAGAACAGTGAGATGAGGAATGCACCCGCATGCCATGCAGGAAAACTGTGATGGCAACAGGAAGGGACTGATAAACAGCATGGAAAAGATATTTAAGATTTGGAAGATGTTTAAACATAATTGGAAGCAGTGATAGAGGATTAGAATTATTTTAAAACAACAAAAAGAAGTAGAGTGGGATTAGATGAAGCGATTCTTTGATTCTAAAGTGCTCCGCAAAGGTCCATGTGTTGGCACAATCAGAAGGTGGTGACACCTTTAGGAGGTAGGGCTTAGCGGTTGTTCCTGGGCCACTGGGGCATTCCTCTGAGTGGGACTGTAAGACCTCTATCCCTCCTCTTTAAGTCGTGAAGCTCACTTTATGGCTTTACTCCACGACACCTTCCCCACCACCAACTCACAGCTATGTAACCTCAGTCTGAGGCTGAAAGCGTGCAATTCTCATGGAGAGTCAGTAGTAAAATTTCATATTCAGAGTCTGAAGAATATTGCAGTCTGATATTCACAGGTAATAGCAACAGTCATGGCTGCACAGACTTCAGTGTGTGTATGTGGACTCTATTGTATTTGTTTTCCTACAGGTCTTTTAGACCAATGTGCTGCTCACATTTGGGGAATGTTCTCTACTCCTAATTTGTCTTTTGAGGGCAAGAGGTTTGTATAATTTGCATAATTTCCACTCACATTTTATATTTATCTGAAACAAAAAAGTTATTTCGTATACAATAATGTTTCTGTCCATTCTGTAAAAGAAAGAAGATTGCATGAGTCATAAAAATGAAGCTATTCTTAGTTTTGATGTGTAGGTTGCATACTTTAAAAATAATTAAGGAAGCTGGAGAGATGGTTCTGCAGTCAAGAGTGTGTAATGATCTTCCACAGAGAATTTGGTTCCTAGTTCACATCAGGAGGCTCACAACTACCTGTACCTCCAGCTCTAGAGCATACAAAGCCTGCCTCTACTGTCACAATCAGGTGAAGTCACACACATGCATACATACACATGCTTACATGCACACACATGCACATCATTTACTAATGAATCAAATAAACCTCTAACAGCACAATAGAAAGCATAACAAAATACAGTTTCTTAGCAGCTTCTCAATATGAAATGAGAAAAAAGTAGGTGACCATAATTTCTCCCCCCCCAAAAAATGATGTAAAATCCAATAGTAACTGAACATGCTGCGATTCTTATTCTGAGAGAATCAGGTCATCTCTTTTTTACTTTGGATAAAATTGTCATAGTTCCAGTGATTATAGAGAATTAGATAATGTGTCAAGCTGTGCTATTTTATATGCCCTACTAATGAGGTATTTTCCCCCTAATCCAACCACTGCCTTACTGAAGATCATCCAGTAGTTGACCAAGTGAAACTTGATAGAAGCAATCCATTTTGACTTACTTCAGCCTTAATCATGGGCTGTGTGTGAAATGTTAAAGAGGAACGCCAGATTTAAATTTTTCATGTAATGATAGTAATATTTTTAGTACAGGTACTGTTCTACCATCCCTCCATTTTTATAAAATGGGCCCAATATATATTTTCTATTGTATAATGATGGCATTATATTGTATGATATTATTTATATACTGTTATATACTTATATAGGTGTATAATGTAATATGTGTATGGGAAGTCACGCTTTATTATTGTGCACAAATTGATTTTGTATAAATTTTTTTACATTAAAATGTATAAATACTTTCAGATATAAACATTTTATTTTGTCACAGGTTCAAGATTTGTTTCGTTCTTTTTGTTTCAGAAATTTAAGAAGATAAATGTCCTTTTCCAAAGGAGACATCAGAATATATATTATGTCAGAGTCTTAAAGTACATGTTAGTAGAGGTGGTCTTAGCTGCACAGCTGCTGCACATAGAGAGAAAAGGTTGGCGTTCATTCTGTTAGGGTTATTCTCTATGTGATTTCTGCACCTGCCTTCTTTGTTTTGTTTTGTAAAAATAGTTTTGGTGTATTCTCTCCACCATTTTGTTTTTGCCTTTGGTGGCATTACTGTCATTACAGATGCTAGAAAGCTCCCAAGGACAGCAGAACTACACGTTTCTAGAATTCCACACATATATATTTCCTGGATCCTTCAACTTGTCTCTACTTGGCTGATGATTTTAATTAATTCTCCTGGATTCTCTTGCCATGGAACAAATCTCCTGGTTTTCTGAAGGTTGGAATTCTCCATCTTCTGAAGCTCAAGTCTCCAGGTTTCACCTGGAGAAGCAAACCATACCAGGTGCCTTCATCAGGAGATAGAGGAACACTAAAGGGAGTCATTTTATGGGACACAAGGGGATATTCTGGAGACACAAGAGAGAAGGGAGACTACAAAGAGGAAGAAAAAAGCAAAATGGAGACACTGAAATAATTATATATCTGTCAATTCCTTTCCCCCTGTTAAACACTTACCTATTTTTCCCTGTGAGAAGTTCATTTAAAGCTGTCTCCCTTTGGCTACATGGATAAAAGAAAAGAAAAAAAAAAAAAACTCCAGTGCATTCAATAGTACAATACAAATTCAGAATGTTTTCAAATTTCCCTCTTTTGTAGGTTCTGAGATTGATGGCTCTATAATTAAGATAACAAAGAATCGGAGAATTAATAAGATTCAAATACAGGGCCCCAGTCAGTAATGTGGAGAGTAGACTGGGAGGAGAAGGAAAATCAAAGGGTGTACATCTTATAATCTTATCATTGACTATAAAGAGACACTGAGTCTTTATACAGCTAGTTATTTGTTTAAATTTTACACACTAAGCTAGATTTCAGATTTTATGCAAGACATACTAGGTCATATGAATCATAAAATGATCTTCAGGTCCTCATGTGTTTTTATTGATTAGAAGCTAACAGTTTGGTCAAATATTTCTTTGGAACATTTTGGGGACTAAGCTGTCTCCATAGCACAGTCTCAAGGTCAGCAGTAATAATCCAACACTTGAGCACACAGATGGAAGGCTGGGAATTGTCACAAACCTGGAGTTGCACATGCAAAGACGTTTTAAGCAAAAATCATCAGTTTTCACCCTAAATAGATGTTATGGCCATTTAGAATACACATTAATATGTCTCATATTCTTTTGTTTCTGAGTCTCCTCTCTTTGCTTGCTCTTCAGTTTATTTTATTTGCATGCATGAGCGAATATGTGTGAGAATACAGGGACCTGTTTGCTATACAGCGTATGTGAGAATGTCAGGGGGCATCTTTTGGGAATCCGTTCTTGCCTTCCACATTGTTGTGTTAAGGTCTCTCTTGCTGTTTCTGTTGCTCTGTTTTTCGTCTTCCAGGCTAGCTAGATGAGGAGCTTGCAGAAGCTTTACCTGTGTCTACCTCACACAGTCCTTTAGGAGTACTGGGATTACCAGGTCATAAACCCACGTTTATGTGAGTTTCAGGAACCAATCAGGCCAGGACAAGTGTCATTTTTACTCACTGTGCTATCTCTCTGGCCCTGCTTTGGGTTTTCCTGAGGCAGGGCCTCAGGTAGCCTGTGCTGCCCAGGGTGTTCTTGACTTCCTTATCCTCTTATAAGACTCCTCCAGGTAAGTGGTTGGCCTGGGGGGGGAGGGCGCTCCTTCTTTGAGGGGTGGGAGAGAGAAGATAGAGGGAAGATGAAGAAAGGGTGGGGCTGGGAGGAGAAGAAGGAGGGGGCTATGATTGTGATGTAAGTGAATAACTAAATTAATTAATTTTAGAAACTGAAGAACAGTGGAAATACTGGATCTACTGCAATATATAATTTATTAGGAAATAGAAAACAAAATAAGTGGATAAACAGGTAGGTAAATGGCTCAAATCTATTATGTAATTTATATTACCTTTTAATGATTAATTTCCCAACTTAGTCAAACAATCACTTTTGTGTTGAAAGATACATGGTATGTTCTTATTCTGTAATGCCTACCATAGACTCACATTATAATTACTTGTCTCTAGTTGCATGATTTGGAAAGCTTAGGAACCTTCAAGAATTCAACCATGATTGGGAAAAAAGTTCATCACTAACTGCAGGTCTTTGAAGGTGATGCCATACTTATAGTTTACTTCTTTGCTTCCTGTTCTTACCCAGGTAAAGAGATATCTGCACAACAGAGACTGTACCACTCCTACAACTGATCATGGTTTTTGTTATTGTTTTGTTTTATTTTTTAGTTTTTGAAAAAAAATATCATTTATTACAATTAATTCAATTTGTATCCAGACTGTGGCCCCCTCCCTCATCCCTTCGCCTTCTCCCAATTCCACCCTCCCTTCCTCTTCTCCCCTAAACCCCTCCCCAAGTCCACTGATGAGGGAGGTCCTCTTCCCCTTCTGTTTGACCCTAGCCTATCAGGTCTCCTCAGGACTGGTTGAATTGTCTTTCTCTGTGGACTGCCAAGGCTGCACCCCCAGACATAGTCCACTGAAATCATGAGCCCAAATAAATCTTTCTTTTAATAAGTTGTCATTCAAGCATTTCATCACAGTGATAAGAAACATAAAGTGTATACTATATGTCAAAATACAAGTAGTATGTTTCTTCACTGTAATTTGTGAAACCACTATTTAACTCTGTTCTTTTCCTTTGTGTTTGTTCTTGCATGCTAACTGCTGAAATTTTGAAAGTTAATAGGCATCAAGAAAATAATAAGTGCATGAATTATTTCAGAGAGGCTTGAGTAGTCACCTTGCTTTGTTCTCTGACCTCAAGAAATTGTGAGAGAAAATTACACAGAGAGATTCTTCCTGAATGCCATAGAAGACTGTGGCTCAGGAATAAATCAATTACCTCAATTGACAATGAAAGTTATGGCTTAGGATTGGATTATTGACTTGTCATAATGTGCAACCTAGTCTTCATTAAAGAGTAATAAATTAAGCATCAACATGTTCCCCTCAGTTTATTCATGCAAATCAATTTTCTTGTACAAATCAGTATACAAAATTTTGATGATATAAATTAATATACTCACTACAGATTTTTCAGCTAGCGCAACAATCTCCATTGCATATAGTATCTCTCTTTAAATTAAGATTTTTTCTTTTGTTTGAATTATTCCTAGTGTCTCTTTTTGAATTCCTGTTTATATAACACCTCCTTATTTTTAACTGTCACCATTCTAAACCTCATCTTACTTTAATTAAATTCCAAGCCACTTGCTGAATGAACGCCATTCCTTTTTCTGTTTTAGTTGGGATTGTACTCCCTGTCTCCTTTAGCATATGGCTTTTCTGATGATTATTTGCTTAAGAATATTCAGTGTTTCTTTGACTCTGTGTTGAATTCTGTGTGTCATTGTCAATACTCAGTCTAGCTCTTATTTTTTTTTTTTCTTGTTTTGGTTTGGTTTTTTGTTTTTTTTTAATTTTTTTTCCTCGATGAGATTTTTTTTAATGTTTTATTAATTACACTTTATTCACTTTGTATCCCCCCTGTACCTCCCTCCTCCCCTCCCAATACCTCCTTTCCTCCCCCTTCTCCACACATGCCACTCCCCAAGTCCACTGATAGGGGAGATCCTCTTCTCCTTCCATCTGAACCTAGTCTATCAGGTCTCATCAGAAGTGGCTGCAATCAGTTCATGTCAGAGGGAGTCCATGTTCCCATTACTATGGAACCCACTTGGACACTGACCTGCCATGGGCTACATCTGTGCAGGGGTTCTAGGTGATCTCCATGCATGGTCCTTTGTTTTTTCTTTATTAATTACAGTTTATTCACTTTCTATCCCAGCAGTAGCCCCTCCCTCGTCCTCTCCCAATCCCAACTTACCTCTTTCATCTCCTCCCATGACCCTCCCCAAGTCCACTGATAGGGGAGGTTCTCCATCCCTTCCCTTTGACCTTAGCCTATCTGACTCTAGGTCTCATCAGGACTGGCTATATTATCTTCCTCTGTGGATTGATAAGGCTGCTTCCCCCTCAGGCAGAGGTGATCAAAGAGCCAGCCACTGATTTCATGTCAGAGACAGTCCCTGTTTCCATTACTAGGGAGCCCACTTGGAGACTGAGCTGCCATGGGTTACATCTGTGCAGGGGTTCTAGGTTGTATCCATAGATGATCCTGGGTTGAATTATCAGTCTCAGAAAAGACCCCTGGGCCCAGATATTTTTGTTCTGTTGCTCTCCTTGTGGAGCTCCTGTTCTCTGCAAGTCCCACTATCACCCCCTTCTTTCATAGGATTCCCTGCTCTCTGCACAAAGTTTGGTTAAGAGTCTCAGCATCTGCTTTGATACACTACTGGGTAGGGTCTTTCAGAGGCCCTTTGAGGTAGGCTCCTGTCCTGTTTCCTGTTTTCTCCTTCTTCCAATGTCCATCCCATTTACCTTTCTGAGTGAGGATTGATAATTTTACCCAGGGTCCTCCTTCTTGCTTAGCATTTTTAGGTGTACAGATTTTAGTATGTTTATCCTATATTATATGTCTAATATCCACTTGTAAGTGAGTATATACCACGTGTGTTTTTCTGCTTCTAGGATACCTCACTTTTGGATGATCTTTTCTTTCCACCATTTGCCTGCAAATTTCAAGATTTCCTTGTTTTTAATAGCTGAGTAGTATTCCATTGTGTAAATGTACCACAATTTCTGTATCCATTCCTCAACTGAGGGACATCTGGGTTTTTCCAGATTCTGGCTATTACAAATAAAGCTGCTACAAACATGACTGAGCAAATGTCCTTGTATACTTGAGCATATTTTGGATATATGCCTAGCAGATGTATAATTGGATCTTGAGGAAGCGCTATTCCTAGTTGTCTGAGAAAGCGCCAGATTGATTTCCAAAGTGGTTATACAAGGTTACATTCCCACCAGTAATGGAGGAGGGTTCCCTTTTCTCCACATCCTCTCCAGCATGTATTGTCACTTGAGTTTTTGCTCTTAGCCATTCTGATGGGTGTAAGGTGAAATCTCAGGGTCATTTTGATTTGTATTTCCCTGGTGACTAAGGAGGTTGAGCATTTATTTAAGTGTTTATCTGCCATTTGATATTCCTCTAGTGAGAATTCTCTGTTTAGCTCTGAAAACCATTTTTAACTGGATTACTTGTTTTGTTACTGTTTAACTTGTGTTCTTTATAAATTCTGGATATTAGTCCTCTGTCAGATATAGGGTAGGTAAAGATCCTTTCCCAGTCTATAGGCTGTCTTTTTGTTCTGACGACAGTGCCCTTTGCTTTACAGAAGCTTTTCAGTTTCATGAGTTTCCATTTATTGATTATTGATCTTAGAGCCTATGCTCTTGGTGTTCTGTTCAAGAAGTTTTCTCTTATGCCAATGAGTTCAAGACTCTTCCCCACTTTTTCTTCTAACAGATTTAGTGTGTCTCGTTTTATGTTGAGCTCTTTGATCCACTTGAACTTTAGTTTTGTGCTAAATATGGATCTATTTGCATTTTTCTACAAGTAAGCATCCAGTAGACTAGCCCCATTTATTAAAATGCTATCTTTTTTCCATTGTATGGTTTTGGCATCTTTGTCAAAAATCAAAATGGCCATCCTATCGAAAGCAATCTACAGATTCAGTGCAATTCCCATCAAAATACAAAAACAATTCTTTCCAGAACTTGAAAGAACAATTCTAAATTTCATATGGAAAAACAAAAATCCCAGAATTGCTAAAACAATCTGTATACAACTACAGATCGTTTGGAGGTACCTTCATTCCTGCTCTCAAGCTGTGCTATAATGCAATAGTAACATAAATTGTATGGTACAGGCATAGAAACAGAATGGTGGATGAATGGAATCGAATAGAAGACACAGAAAGAAGCCCACACACCTACGGATACTTGATTTTTGACAAAGAAGCCAAAACCATACAATGGAAAAAAGATAGCTCCTATTTTCAATGGAGTCTTTTAAATTATTTTTATTTGTCTTCTAACACTAATTGGCTCTTCATTTTCTGTGTCATATCACAATATGTTTACCTACTTGACTTATTTCATGATCTTTACTGGAAAAATTCAGCAATACAGAAAGAAGGAAAATGAGCTTAATGGATAATTCTGTCTATGATATGCTATTTTAGTTCACAAAATCACAAAAGCATACTTTCCAAACAAAGTCTAAGAATTAGTCATTGGCCACTGCTTCCTTTCCCTCAAGATCAGTTTGTGACTTCGCATAGAAGCTAATCTGAAAAGACATAATATTAATACTAATATTAATATGTACAAGATGAATGACCAGAATTTAATAGAAATAAATCAGGATTTCAAGTAGCTTGGGGCTATTTGCTTGCTATGTGGCAAGTTTACATAATGAAAACTAATGTAGCCAGCACATTTTATTAATTTGTGTAACTGTGCACAGAAAGTGACTTTGAATCAGCCTATCACAGAAATTAATTTTTCATAAATACATGTATGCAAGAATAAGATTGCATTCAATACCCAAATTTGAAAATAGAAATGAGAATTTTCTAGGGTTCTATTAATCAACTAATAAATTCAAGTGATATACTCTAGGCCATTGTTTATTAATATTAAGAACCACTGGCTGAAGGAAAATTAGTTCAGTTTGGATTTCTCTGAGGTATTGAAGTGAGCTAAAACCTAAGGGTTTACAAGAGGAGAATTGTAACAATTATTAGAAAACATGGTGGCTAGCTGATGTCCTGTTACAAGTGGTTGAGTAATATATTTTTACTTGATAACATTGTGAACATTTCTTTTGCAATCCAAGTATTTAAAGATTTTATCTACCCCAATTTAAAACATCCAATTAATATTTAGCACATTCTAAATAGAATGTGTATATGAAGAGGGTATCTAATTCAGCCTGCGGAAAATACAGACAATGGATATTTTAATTTTGTTTGTGTACATACAGGGTTTCTTTCTATTAACCCAAGGGTGTCATCAGAAAGACCAATTTTATCCTTGAATTACAGGAAAGTTATTTTCTTACAGATATAAAGCTGTTAAAGAAAAAAAAATTACTTTGAAATCATAAAACTCTACTTGATTTCTTTCTTTGCAAAGCTATTAAAAATAATAATTTACTCCAATAAATTTTAGAGATAAAGCTACAAAATACAAGTAAGTGAAAATATACTTGTAAAAGTGATATAGCTGATAATCACAAGAGTGTTACCCTCATTGCAAAATGGCCCTTCATAGGTCTCAACCCAGTTATATTTATTCTTTTAGGACCCATAAAATTCCTTCAGGTTTTTATGGGTTTAAAAAAAAAAAAACACACATTAATCCTTTGAAGAGCTGTAGAAATGGTTAAATTTTTTATGCAGTACTAGGCTGTTTTGAGACCAGATTTTATAATGTGCTATAATGCACACATAGTCAGGGTCTAAGGTCAAATATGTACTATTTGGTATCACTCTACATTGCTTTATGGCCTTTCTCCCACCAAATGTTTGATAATAAAAAAGTAAGGTAGTTAGTTCAGAGGGAAGGTTGTCCGTCGGTTATTATCAGTGATTTGCACAGAGTTACTGCATTCAGATATCTGAGGCAAATCTAAGTGTTGACAAATTCTGGAAAGAAACATATCACATCCACAAAATACATTGAGTTAGTAACCTACCTAACAACCACAGTGAGTTAAGGTGCGAAACTCACAAAACGGTGTGCCATCGAGTAACCGCAGAAATTATTTATGAATGAACGCTTTGGTTGAAGCTTAGCAAAGCTCTCAGTCACTTTGCTTCATGCGAGCAGTTCTCAGAGCACAAGTCTGAGCAGTCAGATCCCACACCAGCTTCACTGCACACAGACTTGTTTGCTGCTTTTACTTCCTATTCTCTTCAAATAATCACATTTTCTTGTCAGGATTACAATCCCTATATCAGCCAGTTATTTTCTTTCTGTTACTTTTGAGAGATAAAATGAGACTTTAAAAATAGAGATAATATATGGTTAAATAATTGAATATATAATTTATAACTTAACCATAAATACTTTTCCATCTTCTATGGATATACAATATTAACGGGAAAAAGACTAGAGAAAGAAATTCTCGTGGCTCTCTAAGTCAGGCTGAATGTAAAGGGGAACCCTCTTGTTCTTTAAAAAGAAAAAAAATCCAGGTATCTGATGTGATAATGTTGTGTGAAAGCAGCTGTTTATCCGCCTATTCTGGACTCACTGTGCAGGTAAAATGGGAATAGAGGTAATAAATAGCAGAGATGTCAAAGACTGTATGTAAATTCCTATGTCACGTGAAAATATCATCTAAAAACATCAAATCACCTTGTGATTCTGTCTGAGGATTCCCAAGTAAGACCTTGAGGAACAATAGCCAGTACAGCATCTCTATTTTTCTCACATATGTATGCTTTGTTATTTCAAATTTTTGACACTCAAAGGAAAAATCTTAAATATACAATAACTTTATGATACAACTTCACATTAGAAAAAAAATTGAAATTATACTTGCTTGTACCAATTTTTAAAAAAAAATAAAATTCTAAGATATGTAACAAGTTGGACCTTGCTTTGGAGTCCATTTTATTCTACCCTTTTATCAATCATAATTTCAGTCACTAGTGATGATGTCACCTGTGTAAACAATAATGATAGAGTGAGCATCCGCATATCTTTAGTGTCACAAAGTTAACTACTATTTTACAAGTGTATAGTTCCAAGGATATCCAAATAAGAAATTCCAGATGACTTCATATGTCTGTGGGTAATTCCATGGAATAATATCCTGAACTTAGTAAGGCTTTATGTTGTATTTGGGCACATGATTCCTGATTTTACTGTGTAGGTATCAACACCCTGTGTTCTTCTCATAGATGTTTTACTTCTAAAGGTTTCACATTGGTAGAATTTAAAATTATATTTTACATCTGTTTTAAAATTGATAACTAAATTAAACCAAGAATTAAATGTTAGATTTGGAATTTATTTAGCATCTTGTGGTATGTCCATATTTAGCATTAGACTTACCAAGTAAAACAAACAAATGAATAAAGAAACAAGTGAAAAGTTTGAAGAGTAATGATATTAGTTTTTCTTTGAAAGTCTGGTAGAAGTCAGTGCTAAAACCATCTGGCCCAGGTCTCATTTTGGTTAGGAGACTTTTTATGTCAGATGTGGAGAGAACTGGGTTGGGGGCGGGGGGGTGAGAGGACTATGAACAAGAAGGGAAACTGAGGGTGCACATCTCTTTGTCAAGCTGGAAACCTGCAACAGGGTAGGCTCCTGGGAGGAAATGGGTGTGACTCTAGCTGAGACTCCTAACAGGGGTTGGGGAAGGATATGAAGACTGAAGTAACCACCTCCCAGCCAGGTAGGACTAGAGGAAGAATGGAAACAAAAAACTACCAACAAAACCTGTGATCCAAAAATTACCCTGTCTGCAAGAAGTGCAGGAATAATGAGGGAACAAAGACTGGGGCAAAGTCCAACCAATAACTGGCCCAACCTGAGACCCACCCCACAGTAGAGAGCCAGTACTGGCTCTGATTATGATATTCAGTTATGCTTGCAGACAGGAGTCTAACTTGATTGTAGTCTGGGAGGCTCCAGCCAGCAGCAGATCTGAACAGATGCTGGGACTTGCAACCAAGCATGGGGTGGGGCTCTAGGAGTCCTGTGGAAAGAGAGAAGAGGCAGGAGAGAAAAAAATAAGTAACGGTTTCCTCTGCATAATGTTATCTCAGCAAGCATTTGTTATGATAATTGGAATGCTGGCTACTCTAAACTTTTGGAGTCTTCTTACCTCTAAATTTCCATAGAACAACACAGGTAAGTGTTACTGAAAATGTAGTCACATTGCTCTTTCTAAATGCACATGAACTTTGTTGAGAATTAGCTACCTCAGGAGAGGATGGAAACTTGGGTAACAAAGAAGCAGTGTGGAGAAAAGGAGTGGATACAAGCTGAAAGCTAGATGAAGTCAGCACTTGTATTAGTGACTTTTCTGTTGCTGAGATGTTAAATGTGTCACATCATTGTAGGGGGTTAAGAGTCCATCATAGAATGGAAGCATTGCAACAAGCCTCAGGCATGCTGTAAGGAGATGGAACCTGAGAGCTCAAATCCATAGCCTTAAGTACACTGACAGCAAACACAGGGAGTAGGTGAGGGTTCAAACTCTCAAATTTCATCTACAGTGACTAACTTCCTAGAGCAAGGCTACTTCTCCCATACCTTCCTAAAGAGTATCACCATCTAGGAAGCACATATTCAAATACCTGAGCCTAAAGGAGACATTCCTCATGGAAACCACATTACACACTGAGGCCTCCATGACCTCATGGCTATGACATAAGGAAAAACAAAAGTCCCATTGTCTTTCAAAATTACAACAGTATTTGAAAGTCCAAAGTCTCACCTGAGACTCCAGGAGGTCTCTTATTTATAAACCCTTTTAAAATCAAAATAAAGTTACAAACTTCCAAAATATAATGGCACAGAATACATGGTATCATTCCAAAAAGAAAGGAATGGCACATAGGGAGGAAATGCCAGACAAAAGCAAAACCTGAACCCAGCAGGGAAGTTTCAAATTCTATAGCTCCATGTCTTATATCAAACAACATGGATGGCTGTACCCCTTCAGCTTTGCTGCCTGAAGAGTACATTTCTCTCCTGAGGTGGGTCTACTCCTCATATGAAGCTCTTTCTGATGGATATTGCTCCTATTACTCCTATTGGGGTCTCCAGCAAAAACCAGGCTCCATTTTCAGAGCTTCACACAATAGATTTCTGCCCTCTCAGGGCATTTCCATAGGGACTTCTTCACCACACGTTGCCTAGCCTTAGTGGCATTCTGAAATCATTGAGAAATAAATACCACGACCCCTTCATTCTTGTGTCCTTCATACTTCTAAAGCCTGTACAACAAGGTCAATGCTGCTCAGTACTATGGCCAGTTTGGTATCCTGGAATCATATCAGCAGTAGCTTCTCCATTTAATTGTTTTTCTAGCAGCAGAAAAATCCCTTAGGCTCTATCACAGTGTTGAAGCTTAGTTGGAAGGGGACTTGCTCTAAGAGCAGACTTACTATTGTGCTATTGCAAAGAGACCTTTCTTTAAAGGTGCTCATCCAGATACTGCCTTTCTTGAAACACGTCTTGGATGCCCCACTAAGCTTCCTAGTTGTATTTCTCACCAACTTATACAGTGTGTATTTTTTATTCCCACCAACTCTTTTTTCATTATATGCCTGCAAAATAATTATTAGTAATAATCATGCCACTGATTCAAAATTATTGAAATTCCCTCGCTGCCAAAAATAATTATTCTATTATTTTTAAGTTAGCCTTTGTCAGGTTCTGAAGACATGAAACCAAACAAATGAGCTTTAGGTCAGTTGTTAATATTATTTTCCTCTAAAAGTCTCTTGAGCAATACTCCACAGTCCACATTCCATTTTACAGTACAGTCATCCAGGCTCCAGTTCGAAGGTGCCCTAATTTCTCTGCTCATAGCATTCAACTACTTTTAAAGTCTGAATTTTCAAAATCTTCAACATTCTTCCAAAAAGAATACGATGAGGTTATTCACAGCAACATCCCTTTCTTGGTACCAACATCTGTATTAGTTAATTTTTTGTTGTTATGACAAAAATACTATGATCAAAAGTGACTTAAGGAAGTTGTCTCCTGTGCCAATGAGTTCAAGGCTCTTCCCCACTTTTTCTTCTAACAGGTTTAGTGTGTCTGTTTTATATTGAGGTCTTTGATCCATTTGGACTTAGTTTTGTGCAGGGTGATAAGTATGGATCTATTTGCATTTTTCTACTTGTAAGACATCCAGTTAGACCACCATTAGTTAAAGATGCTATCTTTTATCCATTGTATGGTTTTGGCATATTTGTCAAAAACCAGGTGTCCATAAATTTGTGGGTTTATTTCTGGGTCTTCTATCCGATTTCATTGATCCATCATTCTGTTTCTATGCCAGTACTTTGCAGTTTTTAATTACTGCTGCTCTATAGTACAGCTTGAGATCACGGATGGAGATACCTCCAGATCTTTTATTGTAGAGGATTGTTTTAACAGTTCTGGGTTTCGTGTTATTCCATATAAAGTTAAAAATTTTTCTTTCAACGTCTGTAAAGAATTGTGTTGGTAATTTGATGGGAATTGCATTGAATATGTGTTCAACATTCTTAGTCATCAGGGAAATACAAATCAAAACAACCCTGAGATTTCACCTTACACCCATTAGAATGGCTAAGATGAATAACTCAAGTGACAACACATGCTGTAGAGGATGTGGAGAAAGCAGAACCCTCCTCCACTGCTGGTGGGAATGTAAACTTATACAACTACTTTGAAAATAAATCAGGCACTGTCTCAGACAATTAGGAATAGCGCTTCTTCAAGATCCAGCTATACCACTCCTAGGCATATATCCAAAAGACTCAAGTATACAACAAGGACATCTGCTCAACCATGTTTTTGCAGCTTTATTTGTAATATCTAGAAGCTAGGAACAGCCCAGATGCCCCTCAGTTGAGGAATGGATACAGAAATTGTGGTACATCTACACAATGGAATATTACTCAGCAATGAAAAACAAGGAAATCATGAAATTTGCAGCTAAATGGTGGAAATTGGAAAAGATCATCCTGAGTGAGCTATCCCAGAAGCAGAAAGGCACACAGGGTGTATACTCACTCATAAGTGGATATTAGACATTAATATAAGATAAACATACTAAAATCTGTACACCTAAGGAAGCTAATCAGGAAGGAGGACTCTGGCTAAGATGCTCAATCTCCATTCAGAAAGGCAAAGAGGATGGACATCGGAGGAGGGAGAAAACAGGGAACAGGACAGGAGCCTACCACAGAAGGCTTCTCAAAGGCTCTACCCTTCAGGGTATCAAGGCAGATGCTGAGACTCATAGCAAACTTTGGGCAGGGAATCTTAGGAAAGAAGTGGGAGATAATAAGACCTGGAGAGGATAGGAGCTCCACAAGGACAGCAACAGATCCAAAAAGTCTGGGCACAGGGGTCTTTTCTGAAACTGATACTCCCATCAAGTACACTCATGGAGATGGCCTGGAACCCCTGCACAGAGGTAGCCTATGGCAGCTCAGTATCCATGTGGCCTCCATAGTAATGGGGACAGGGACTGTCTCTGACAAGAACTGATTGGCCTGCTATTTGATCACCTCCCCCTGAGGCTGGATGCAGCTTTACCAGCCCACAGAAGAAGACAATGCAGCCACTGCTGATGAGACCTGATAGGCTAAGATCAGAAGGAAGGGGAGAAAGACCTCTCCAATCAGTGGACTTGGGGAGGAACATGGGTGGAGAAGGGGAGGAGGAAGGGAGGTACAGGGGGGATACAAAGTAAATAAACTATAATTAATAAAAATAATTTTTAAAACAGTGACTTAAGGAAGAGGTTATTTCGTTTTCTGGTTCCAGAGGGATAAGAGTTCATTATGGCAGGAAAATGGCAGCTGGCAGACAGCATAGCATTGTGAGCAAGAATCTAAGAATGCAGATTTCCAAATGTGTTCAAGAAGTACAGAGAGCAAACTGGAAGTGGTATGAGGCTGCTCAGCAGAGCAATCAGCTGGGTACCAAGTATGCAAGTAGCAGAGCCTGTAGAGGACAGCTTTCATTTACTCCCCCCCTCCACAGCACTAGACAGTAGAGACAAGCTATGAAGTGTCCCCATAAGCACCAAGTGTCAATGGCAATTTCCCCTAACTTTTACAGTAAATCAACTTTATATTATCATTTTAGCTCATTATTACCTCACATGTTGTTATGGCTTACTTTTTACAGACAAACAACACATGACCATGTTTTATGACACTTTTGTGATTGTGGTATTTTTTGAGTAAATGCTTCTTAGCAGACCCAAAGGCATTTTAAAAAAATCATTGTTATTTAAGGAAAAAGGAGGTTCCCTAGCCACTTCCAAACTTATTTGGGTGTAATAGCTTCTTGAAAATAATGAGGACTGCCAGACACAGTGGCATATGCTTGTGATCCCAGCACTTGGTGAGGCCAAGGCAGGTGGATCTCTGTGAGTTTGAGATCAGACTGCTCTACAAAACAAGTGTAGGACAGCCAAGGCTATACAGAGAAACTCTGTCTTGAAAACCAATAAATAAATGAATAAATAATAAGTAAATAAATGAATGAATAATGACGACAGATTTAGTCACAGTGTTTGTTTGGCAACAAAAGTCTTTCAGAATACCTTATGAAAACATTTCATGAACTAATCCTTGGTAGATCGATCTTTCTCAAGACATGTAAATGTATACATAACAGTTTTAGTCTCTTAAGTAATGCTAGTATATCATTTCTTGTGTGTTTTACCATTGCTTACAGATTTTAACATTATGTCATATACAAGTACTGACCTAGATAGATGTCTCCCTTTCTCTTTTTTATTCTTTCTTTACTCTTATTATTATTAATTATAATTTGTTCTCTTTGTATACTTGCTCTGGCCCCCTCCTGCTTTTCCTCCCAATCCCACCTTCCCTCTCTCTTCTCCCCCTATGCCCCTAATGCACCCCACAGGGGAAGGTGATAAATGAGTCTGCCATTGAATTCATACCAGAGAAAGCCCCTGCTCCCCTTACTAGGAACCCCACTTGGAGACTAAGTCTATGGGCTATTTCTGAGCTGGGGTTTTAGGTCCTCTCCATGCAATGTCCTTGGTTAGGGTATCATTCTCTTCAGGGCCCCCAGGGGTCTCTGTTGGTCTCCCTTTGGAGCTCCTGTTCCCCTCCAGGTCTTTCTATCTCTCTTTTTTCATAAGATTGCCTGCCCTCTGCCCAGAGTTTGGCTATGAGTCTCAGCCTCTGCATTGATACCTTAATTAGTAGAGTCTTTCAGAGGAGCTCTGTGGTAGGCTCCTGTTCTCTTCCCTGTCTTTTCCTGCTTCTGTGTCTATCACATTTGTATTTCTGAATGATGGTTGAGCCTCTTCCCTAGAGGCAGCTGAGTCTCCCTGTCTCTTAAGCATAGCCTCCCCTATTCCCGCATGCCCTAAATGCTTAGGTTGTGAATGATAGAGTACTATTTCTGATTGAGACTCACTTTGTTTGCATATCAGTCTTGTTATAGTTGAATATATACCAAGAATATTAATAACTTTTTTGTTCTGTCATAAAAGATCATTATTTGCATGCGCATGATTTTCTATAATATTTGCATAAGGAGAAAGCCAGAAACTTTGATTACTAATTATTCTTTCATAGTTTATGTTTTACACTTGGGGGGGGGG
>NW_026592586.1:2482201-2510747 GCF_907164565.1 Psammomys obesus
AGGTCAAAAGGGCAATCTAAAGATCATAGTTAATCACATTTCATGATACTGGGGGGGGGGGTTGCTAAGTGAGTTTGTTACTCTGCTTTTGCCGACCATCCACATACACAATGTGCCTATCTGTAAAATGAGGGGGATGTTGATTTATCTCAATGTCAAGAATCTTCTTCATACTTTTGTTGTGTCTATTTGCACTTCAAAACAGAGAATTATGTACTTTAAATATGCACGATAAAATACAAATTAAAACCAATAAATAACAAATAACAAACTAGTTGGGGGCATCTAACAACAACAACAAAATCACTAAAGTTAAGTAACCAGAGTTCTAAAAAAAAAGATGAAATTAAAGGACAGAGACACTAAAGGCCAAGTCTTTTAATTCATGTTTGCTTCTAAAAGAAAAAAAAGTTTGAAATTTATTGATTTCTTTTAAGCCTCAGGTGGTCTCTAGATTCTTTTTCCTTGTCTGTTACAACAATGTCTTATCGGGTATTTTTGAATTTCCAACGACATCTAGATCAATTATGAAGTAGCCTGGATTTACTGGAATCACAATGAAACTTATTCTCAGAGGTTTTCATCTGCTGAAAGATCTCAGAGTCAGAAATGGCCTCTGGGGAAATGTTGAATCCTAGAGACTGTTTATGCAATATTGGCTGAGTTGAATATCACAGGAGAATGTGGCAGTAAAGTCGCGGTGACTACATCAGAGAGAGGGAAAGAGAAAACGTTAGTTAGATGGAAGATTTCCAGGAATCCCTATTGCCTTGCACCCAGTATCATGATGGAGGTGTGCACACAGGAGCTGCTCTTCAAGACATTTGAGGATGTTGTTAATCATATATGTGGGAAAATCTATGCTGACAAAAGCCCACCAAGTACTGATTGAATAGACAGACATTTTTCAAAGTGAAACTTTTGTGTTTTCAGTTGCAGGGAGGATATAGCCTGGGAACCTTAATTTTCTGCAAACACAGATTTTCTTGTTGTTTTAAAATTTTATCTATCTATCTATCTATGTATGTATTTATTTATTTAAATTACACTTTATTCACTTTGTATCCCCCCATAAGCCCCTCCCTCCTTCTCTCCCAGTGCCACCCTCCTTCCCCCTTCTTCACACATGCCCCTCCCCAAGTCTACTGATAGGGGAGGTCCTCCTCTCCTTCCTTCTGATCTTAGTCTATCAGGTCACATCAGGAGTGGCTGCATTGTCATCTGTGGCCTGGTAAGGTTTGTTGTATTTTTAAATTTTCATTTATTTATTTATTTATTTATATATATATATATATTTATTTATTTATTTATTTTTTATTAATTAAAATTTATTCACTTTGTATCTCAGCTGTAGCCCCCTCACTCATTCCCTCCCAAGCCCACCTTCTCCCCCTCCCACTTCTCCTCCCATACCCCTCCCTCAAGTCCACCGATAGGGGAGGTCCTCTTCCCCTTCCATCTGACCCTAGCCTATCAGGTTGCATCAGGACTGTCTGCATTGTCTTCCTCTGTGGCCTGGTAAGGCTGCTCCCCCATCAGGAGGAGGTGCTCAAAGAGCAGGCCACTGAATTCATGTCAGAGACAGCCCCTGTTGTCCTTACTAGGGCACCCACTTGGACACTGAGCTACTGTGGGCTACATCTGTGCAGGGGTTCTAGGTTATCTCCATGCATGGTCCTTAGTTTGAGTATCAGTCTCAGAAAAGACCCCTGGGCCCAGATATTTTGGTTCTGTTGCTCTCCTTGTGGAGCTCCTGTCCCCTCCGGGTCTTTCATCTCCCTTTTCTTTAATAAGATTCCTCGCACTCTGCCCCAAGTTTGGCTGTGAGTCTCAGCATCTGCTTCAATATCCTGCTGAGTAGAGTCTTTCAGAGGCCCTCTGTGGTAGGCTCCTGTCCTATTCCTTGTTTTAGCCTTCTTCCGATGTCCATCCAGTTTGCCTATCTAAATAAGGATTGATTATTTTACCTAGGGTCCTCCTTGTTTAGCTTCTTTAGGTGTACAGATATTAGTATCTTTATAAACAGGAAAAAATGCTTGGGGAAGAACAAGAGTCCAGATGATCAAGATCTTCAAAGAATTTACTCTAAAAACGCTATTGGATTCATTTTGTATTGGCCATCAACTGCTGAGCAGCCAGCCTACCGTTAAGAGTAGTTTGTTTCCCAAGTGAGACTCCCTTGAAAAAAACTAAAATTTTTGCTTGCTATTGGCTAACACCCACCTGCTAATTAGGACAGCTGTGACACAGTGGCTTCTGTTCATTTCTGCTCTACCTCTTTTGGAAGGTGAGGTGTTAAAACTGTCTTTAGGAAATTCGATAATGGCAATGGCTGGATTTTAAGTAACTTCTTAAGTACACTTCTGAATGATGATAACACTCAGTTGTTTTCCATATTGACAAGGAGACTCAGCTCCTTTTGCCATTGCAAGCAGTTTGAGCTCTAAAATGTCACTCAGCAGTTGAGAATTGTCACCAAGGTCCCTGGTTCCAATCTAGTCACTTAGAAAAGAAGTACTTTATTATAAACATATGGACAATAGTTAAGAAAGACTATCTCTAAAGGGGGCAATTCAAAGAATCAGAGACAAAGTTTTAGTATAGATAGTTTAGTATAGATAATGAGCTTCTTCAAAGGAGAAATAACAAGAGATAATGCAGATAAAAAGTGAGAAGAGCAAACCAATTACACATGTAAATCAGCCTTTTAAAACATCGCACAGACAGAGTTTATGTGTGTTATATGTTCATACGATTATACTCTAGGGATATTAAATATTCAAGTATATTCAACTGGATTTTCCATTATGTCTTTGTTTTTTTAAAAAAATATTTCATAGTTTGTGCCATATTAACCTCCCAATGCTGCTTAAGTTTCTCCTTCCACTGACAAGGGGAATGAACATTTACTTTGCTTGTGGGACTACTTCTAAATAGATGCTCTAAAGAAATAAATGATACTGTGTAGAGCAAAAAAGCATGGCCTTTCTTAAGTCTGAAACTGTCTCCCACTGAAACAGATGTGAACTGGCAATAAGACTAAATTTACCAGCATGTTTTTCCACTCTTCCGTTGGGCTAACTCATGACAAATTTCCCCTATGAGGAAATACCATACTTCCATGCTTTATTGGATCAATGAGTGACAGTCTTGCTTCTTACTGGAGAGCATGCATATAGGACACTCTCAGAAGCTGATAGAGCATTTCTCTATAGCCAGTATGGCCAATGGAAGAATATTAGTTTTTATAGTCAATTATCTTTTCAACTTTGCCCCTTCATTTTTAGAAGATTCAGCATTAGAGACAAATGCCTTTTCTTGCTCAACAAGAGTATTGCAAAAATGGAAATTCTACAACAGTTATTTATTTCCTTGGTGTTTGCAATACAGCTGTGAATGCTCTAGGATTCCAGCCTCTGCCACTTAAGATAACATTATGTTTTTATTTAAATTTAGTCTAATAATAAGAAGTTCTGGATTTATTTTAGCAGATTTTGCTGCATTATTTCTGAAGTGGCTTGTAAACATTTCTATACATGTTTAATTCATATATATTTATATTTATACATATATATTTATATTTATACATATATATAAATATCTATATATATATTATTATGAATGTATGTGTCCATGTGTGTTGAAATGAATATTTGTATTTTTGAGGTACATATCTACATGTTGGTGTGAATTTCTTCACCTATGTGCGTGTTAATGTGGAATCCAGAGGAAAAACTCTGGTGTCATTCATCCAGGAACACAATTCACCTCCTTTTAGAGAGTGTTGCTCGTGGACTTGGATCTCACTCATTAGATGAAGCTGGCTAGGCAGTCATCCCCAGAGATGACATGTGCCATCATGTCTACCATTTTTGGATTGAACTCTTGCTGGTGTGGCAAGCTCTATAGCAACTAACCCAACTCCACCTACCTCTATGCATTTTTGAATATAAATCCACTGAAATCACTTCTCAATATGTTAACAAAGCTCACCAAAAAAATGTCTAAGTTCTTCCCTTAAATATTGTTTTAAATATAATTCAAAAACCTGGATATGGTGACTCATACCTGTAACTCCAACATTTGGGAGACTGAGGCAGAAATATAGCCATAGTTCAAAGCCATCTTGAAATGTTTAAAGAGCTTTAGAGACATCTCAAGGTTTGGAGATAATATATCAGCATACAGAATACATAGTGTAAAGTTTTATAAAATATTTTCCTTTAGGATTTGGTTTGGAATGAAGAGAACTTCTCTTAATGGCCAAGGTGATCTTAGAAAGTAAATTCCACTGCAGTTCAGATTATCAAACAAAAAATTAATAATAGGATTACATTATCAGAATTAGAAATTATAAATCATTTTAAAATCATTTATTCTTTAGGGATTTTTATACATATAAATGATGGTATTTGTTCATAAGTCTCCCTCAGGTTTCTGTCTGCTACCATGTTTTTTACTTCCCCAAACACTCTCCTACTTTTATCTTGTATTTGCATGTGTGTGTGTGTGTGTGTTTCTGTTTGTTTATTTCATCTTGTACCCCTCTGTGGTCTTGCTTGCGTGAGCCTGGTTGAGGGCTAAGTAGTTGAATGAGAGCAAAGTACACCATTGAGGAATATGATTTTACCCCCTGGTCTCCAGCAACTATTAACTGCCTATACTTCCTTAGAAAGAGGTGGAGCCGAATAGGCCTCTCCTCTATCTATGATGGGATGTTGATGAGTCTACTCTTGTGCAGGACTTGGGCAGATAGCCTCTGCTGCTGACAGTTCACAGATGAAACAGTGATGACATGTCTAGAAGCCAGTGTGTAAAACACTCCTGTCTATTCCCCAACTCTTCCAAAATGTTCTCTGAACCTTGGAGCATGTGATACAGACATTCTGTATAGGATGTTTAACAGTTACCTGTGTCTCTAAATTGTTTCTCACTGCATTTAAGGTTTCTTACTGTGAGCAAGGTTGATGACAGCACTAGTCTATGGTTATAAAGATAAATGTTTAAAAAGCAGTTTAACACCATGTCTCCTCACCAAAACAACAGTAATAGGTCCTTCCCCAAATTTAGAATTCTTATAATTTCTTTTTTTAATTTAATTTAATTTTATTTTTATTTTTAGTTACAATTTGTTAACTCTGTGTCCCAGCTGTATCCTGCTCCCTCATTCCCTCCCCCTCCCCAACTCCCTCCCTGGTCTCCTCCCTGCCCCTTTCGAAGTCCACTGATAGGGGAGGACCTCCTCCCTTTCATTTGACCCTGTTTTATCAGGTATCTTCAAGGCTGGCTGCAAAGTCCTCCTCTGTAGCCTAACAGACTGCTCCTCCCCTGGGGGGGTGTCAAACAGCCTGCCCTTGAGATCCTGTTAGAAATAGTCCTTGTTCCCCTTGCTTTGGAAAACTACTTGGTTACTGAGCTACCACAGGCCACATCCTAGCAGAAGTTCTATGTTATATCCATAGATGGTCCTTGGTTGAGTGTCAGTCTCAGAAAAGGCCCTGTGCCCGGATATATTCGGTACTTGTAGAGCTCCTATCCTTTCCATATCATACTAACTCCCCTTCTTTCATATGATTCCCTGCACTCTGCCATGGTTTGGTTATGAGTCTTAGTGTCTGCTTTGAAACACTGCTAGGTAGAGTTTATACCAATTTAGCAAAATTTCTTTAAGTCATATTTAAAGAAAGGCATTATGAAATAAACTAAATTAAATATCATATTAAAAATTAAGCAGTTCTGTCATCATGATGTAGTTCTATTCATCAAATAAATGGCACCATTATGCTAACAAAAGTTAGGATTAGAGAGATAGCTCAATGAACAAAGCAACAGATGGTAATGAGCATGTGCAGTCTCAGCACTCCCGCAGCATGAAGGAAGACAAAGGCAGAAGAATGACCAGCAGTCCATGGGCCAGCTAGCCTGGTGTATGCATAGGTGAACCATAAAAGATCCTGTCCTTGTCACTTTTCTGGTTGCTATGATCTTCCACTCTGAACAAATGTGATTTGGGGAGGAGAAGGTTTATTTGACTTACATTTCCAGTACACAACCCATGTCAGAGGGAAGTCAGAGCAGAAATACAAGCAGGAATTGAAGCAGAAACCATAGAGGAAAACTGCTCACCGGTGTTCCCCTGGGCTCACATTCAACTACATTTCTTTTACATCCCAGGCTCACCTCATACCCAGGTGTGGAACTGCCCATAGAGGGCTGGGCACTCTTACGTCAATTAGCAGTCAAGAAAATGTCTCACAGGCATACCCATAGTCCGATCTGATGGAGGCAATTCCTCAGTTGCTGTTCTCTTTGCCTGCGTGTGCCAAGTTGATATGTAGTATGTGCCATCATAGACACTGTGTCAACCAAAGTGAGAACATGTTACCAAAGTTGTCCTCTGACCTCCAAGGCACTAATTGTACACATGTGCCCACACTGACATGTATGTGTGCTCTCTTTCACACATACAACATGCACACACACACACAAGATTTACAAAACTCTTTTTTTTCAGTATGTCTGAGAAAATGATTTCACTTGTATCTACGTTTTATAGTATTAATTATTAATATCCTTGGAAACATAATTATTAACTTTCAGGATTATTGTTTAGGATACTAGATCATTAAGAAAGAAAATAGTGGATTTTCTTGGGAAAAAAAAAATCTGATTAGAAAAAGACTTGGAGATGGTTTTATCCAGGCAAAAACGGCTATCAGAAAGACTCCCTTTACCCATGTCATTTAAAATGTATAAATTCTGGATGAAAGAGCTGAAATTGATTGCATTTTAAACACTTCTTAGAATTACAAATTTTCCATATGGGCTGAGGTGAAGGCTACTGGATACATTCAAAGCATAGCTTCTAGGCAAGAGTTTCGAACAGTTGCACGCCCCCATACCCTCGACTTTCATCTTCTGCTACACATCTAAAGTAGAAACAATGCTAGGTAGTTTTGACGGTCAGGGACTAAACCTCAAATCAGTGAATGCCCTGCCTAGGAACCCAGGCCTTGTTTAAGATCAAAACTACTGATTTCACTCTGATCTCCTGGACACTATTAGCATTTTTGTAATGCCGAGCTTAAATTGCCTTTCTTGTGCCTGGAATTTGTTTGCCTGGAGCTGATGAGATAGGAAGGAAAACTCAGTGTGATCAAAGGTTTTCATTGATTCACTTTTCAGTAGCCCATTTAGGGGTTGCAGAGACAGAATAAATAATATATACTTTTTCCTACGGAAGCTAATTAATCAAGTTCATGTTCTCTTCAGTCTCCACCAACTCAAGATGATTATATAAATAGCAGCACTGACTAATTATTTTAACAATAAATTTGGCATCTTGGAACCTAAAGATTTATAGAAAAATCGTGAAGCTACTGCAGAGAATTATTGAATATGCAATATCTAGTTTCCTTGGGTGTCATTTTCTTTCAAGAAGGCCAGTACTTAAACTTCACAAAATTAAAATTAACTGCATAGTAGAAAATGTATTGAGTCAGTTGATTAAAGTAGATATTATCACTATTAAGTCCTTTACACTAAGACTATGCATTCTTGGTAGACTATGACCCAAAGCAGCACTGTACCATATGATCTTCTACTCAAAAACCCCAAAGCCCAGTCTAAGCAGGAGAAAAGAGTAAAAGAGGAAAAAGTCAAGCCCATTCTTTAGAAAATGTGGACTTTTGGGTTACCCCACTTAAAATGACCTTTTCTAGTTCCCATCATTTGCCTGAAATTTCCATGATTTCCTTTTTTTAAATAACTGGGTAGTATGCCATTGTGTAACTGTACCACAATTTCTGTATCCACTCCTCCACTGAGGGACACCTAGGTTGTTTCCAGATTCTGGCTATTACAAATAGAGCTGCTATGAATATGGTTGAGCAAATGTCCTTGTTGTATAGTAGAACATATTTCGAATATATGCCTATGAGTGGTATAGTTGGATCTTGAGGTAGCACTAATTGTCTGAGAAAGCACCAGGTTGATTTCCAAAGTGGTTTTACAAGTTTACATTCTTACCAGCAATGGAGGAGGGTTCTCCTTTCTCCACATCCTCTCCAGCATGTGTTGTCACTTAAATTTTGATCTTAGCCATTTTGATGGGTGTAGGGTGAAATCTCGGGGTCATATTGTTATATACTCACTCATAAGTCGTTATTAGAATATAATATAGGATAAACATACTAAAATATATATAGTCTTATTGAACTAAAGAAGGTAAACAACAAAGAAGACCCTAGGGAAGATGCTTAATCCTCATTCAGAAGGGTAAATGTGATAGACATTTGAAGCAGAAGACAGGGAACAGGACAGGAGCCTACCACAGCGGGCCTCTGAAAGACTGTACTGAGTGAGGTATCAAAACAGAGGCTGAGAAACTCATAGCCAAACTTTGGTCAGAGTGCATGGAATCTTATTAAAGAAGGGAGAGACAGAAAAACCTGGAGTTCCAAAGGTGACCAACAGAACAAAAAAATCTGGGCCCTGGGGACTCTGCAATGACTGATACCCCAACCAAAGACCATGCATAGAGAAGATCTAAAACCCCTGCTCAGATGTATTCCATAGACTCGGTCTCCAAGTGGCTTCCCTAGTAAGGGGAGCAGGGGCTTTCTCTGGCATGAACTCAGTGGCCAGTTCTCTGATCACCTCCCCTTGGGGGATGCAGCCTTGCTAAGCCACAGAGGAAGACAATGCAACCAGTCCTGATGAAACCTATGATATGCTAGGCTATGAAATGATAGGCTAAGGTCAGATAGAAGAAGAAGAGGACCAAACCTGTCAGTGGACTATGGGAGGTGCATAAGAAGAGAAGAGGGAAGGAGGGAAGGAGGAAATGGGAGACGATAAGGGAGGGGGTCACAGCAGGGATACAAAGTGAATAGATTGTAATAAACGATAAATTAAAAATTAAAAATAATTGTGGGATTTAAGGATATTGAATGTCTCAGCTATCAAGTATTCCAGAGTATTCTTCTCAGCTAACATGATGTTCTATAATCAGCAGTCAAATAAAAAGACCATCAGATTTAATATGGGATTTGCAACCATACGGAAATCAGGATAAGGCATAGAAAAAGACAGAATAAGACACTGAAAAGTCATCCTCGGGGTCAAAGGCTACTGTTCATGACCCAAGAATCTGTGAATACAAAAAAAAAAAAAAAAAAAAAAAAAGTCACTCCAAAATCTACACATGAGTACTCACAGCACCAAGGATTTACCATGAGACACTAAATTACAAATAGCACCTAGATTAACTGGATAAAATTACTTTCTGAGGCTCTGAACAAGAACAAGCTTGTCTGTGGTATAGGCATGGTGTGCTGTATGCCACTTTCTGCAGATGCATGGCATGGGTTCAGGAAGCCTCCCAGAATCTTCAGCAAGGGTCCCGCCGCTCCCTAGCCCTGTGTGTCTTCTGTTTCCTTGACAGTCCATACTCAGACCATGTAATTCTCTCTCTCTCTGTAAGGTCCTTTATTGAGTACAGAGCATTTTCTTACTAAACCGTGTGCCTTGCATATAAGATGTTCCACAGATATTGGTAATAATCAGAGGATCAAATGGATGGAATGCACTATGCCTTTATTTAATGATCTATTACTTCATACTTTTTCTCAATGAATAAATAACTGTATTGTTAATATCAAACAAATAAGAAAAAGAGGGTCAGTTTGAAAGCCCTATTCTAGACAACATGACAAGAGTGGATCAATGGGACCTCATGCTCTGCTTTCACAGATGACAAAAATCCAATCTAGGTGTTGAAGTTTTTTTTTTTTTTTTCCTCTTGAATGCTTTATTTTGCTGCTAAGTGATTGAATTCATTAGCTAATTGCCAAGGGCACCCACTATCCTGTATTTCTCTTTTGCAGAAAGTCTAGAATTTTGATCAGGCATGAATTAGGGTTATTTTCCTAGGGTAAACCAAAGGGTGTTTTCTGGTTCCCTTTTCAATTAGCCTTTGTTATAACTATCCACAGCCTACATGAATATAAAAGAAGATTTTTATTGCAATAGGGACAATTTGTGGAATAAATTCTTTGTAAAGATCCTTAAGGGAAAAAAATGACTGGAATGGGACTCAAGGGGGAAATAAATGCATGTTTGCCTCAGTTGGAATTCATATGGAAAAAAAATGTGATCTTAATTTTGAGCAATTAAGAACTCAAAGGCATGAACTCAGTGGCAGGCTCTCTGATCACCACCCCTTGGTGGCAGGGGGAGGGCAGGTTGCCAGGCCACAGAAGAAGACAATGCAGCCAGCCCTAATGAGACATGATAGGCTAGGGTAGGATGGAAGGGGAGGAGGACTTCCTCTATCAGAGGACTAGGGGAGGGACATGGTGGAGAAGAGGGAGGAAGGGTGAGATTAACAGGAGACAAGGAAGGGGACCACACCCAGGATACAAATTGAATAAATTGTAATAAATGATAATAATAAAAAATTAATGAAAAAAAATAACTCCACTGAAACAGAGTGGGAGAGAGGTTTTACTGCCTTCCCAGTATGATTGAAATTCTTCACGTAGCTTTAACTTTACTTTAAAGGCTTTTTTTTCCTTTTTGTAACTGTGACAGTTTGTAAGAAGAAATGAGAAGACAGATGGAAACACATGATGTCCTGTAACTGGTGCCATGCATCCCCTCCCTGATGCTTTTAATTAGTCTGTTTCAGGTACCTGAGATGTCAAACTAGTTTGCTTACTAGCTTTATCCCTCCCCCTTTTTTTTGGTAACAAGAAATAACACATAGACTAATTAGGTGTTTTGCTTTGTCAATTATAAATAGCTTTGACTATCTTGGGCAGAGAGTCCATACGTTAAAATGTTGTACTAATTTATTACTATGAAGGCACTGGGAGATTACATTTTGCAAATTAAGGAATAATACATTGGTTGACTTATCAATGTTAGAGCACACATGCTAGTTATACCTTAAGAAATAGATAGATAGATAGATAGATAGATAGATAGATAGATAGATAGATAAATGAAGATGATGGATAAATAGATGACAGAAAATAGATTGGTTGTATGATTGATTGATAGATTTGATAGATTGTGGAAAGATAGATGATAAGTTGGTTGATGATTGATAAATCATAGCTATATAAATGATTAAATAGGTTAGGGAAAGATGACTGAAAGATCATATATAGACAAACAAATAGATACATAAATAGATGACAGATAATAGGTAGGTAGATTATTGGTAAATAGTGGTTGATAGATAGATTATAGGTAGACAGATAAATAGATGAGGGACATATATATCATGAATATATATTATTGACAGATAAATGATAGATAAAATGATTTCTTTGTAACTAACTTGAAGAAAACCTCATTTGGAATTCAAAAAAGACTAGTTAAGTTTGTGTCAATTAGAACATCAAAAGCCGATATAGAAGACAATCAGAACGCAAAAAGTTTAGAAAGCATGTCAAGATCACAGAATCTAATGGATCCAGTCCATGGAGTTGATGAGATCTGACATGAATGGAAAACAAAGATGACAAACTACTAATACTCACAAGAAAATATAATGTGGAAAATAATCTCATATATATGATATTCCAAAGACAGAAAATAAAAAGGGATCAACTTAATCCAGCTCTGAAGTATATTTATGAGAAAATCATAGACTGTATTAACTTATGAAAGCCTTATTTAAAACCTTGTATGATATTCTCCTATGGGAATGACACATACACAAATTGAGCCATTCATTGAAATTACAAAAAAAAAAAAACCAGTTTTGATAGAAACCTAATGTCTGATACAATTAACTCCTTTTTGAAAATTAGAATACCTTTCTATGGTTTAACAGAAAATATATATAAAGTATTTCAGCAGTTAGCCAAAATAGTTTTCAAAGGATGAGAAAACATAGTCAGACATTGAAATATATAGTACTTCCAATTAGAGAAGAAAACAATCTAAGATAATAAGAAGAAAGTGTTGTACCAAATGTAGATACCTCCATTTGAAATAATGAGATCCTTCATAAAATAGTGATTTTAAGTCAATAAGGAAAGGAAAAAAAACCCACTCAGTTAAGAGAATGGGGCAAGTAGTTTAATGTTGGAGTTAAGATGACACAGAGTTAGAAATTATATAGGGGAATAATCTATGTGTGTTATCAGCTCAAAATAATATCTTATCAGTTTTTCTTGTGGAGAAATGAATTACAAAATAAAAAACCATAGAAGTCACACAAAGCAATAAAAATAAAAACATCACAAAGCAAATGTACATTGTAAGCATATATAGCTTAATGAACTGTATGGTTAGAATTGGAATTTGGAAAGAAAGCTGTGGATCTTCACATTAAATTTCATATTTCCACTATCAAATATATTGTATGTATTTATCTAAAATCAAAGCCAAAATATCCATGACAGGATTAGAACTAGAGAGTAATCAGCTTTATATTCTCTTCCCAAAAAAACATGTCATGTTTTATTTGCAAACATTTTGACAATAAAGTTTATGAAGATATTTTAATAAGAGTACATTTACTGCACTAGCCAGGGTTCTCTGAAAAAAAAAAAAAAACTGATATGATAGAGTCAATATGATCCCAGTACAGTCGCTGTCCTTGGTGCCCAGGAGACATGGAATTCACAACTAAGAAATCTAAATGGATAATAAACACATAAAAATAAGTGCCCATTCCCAGTAATATTTAAACAAATGAAAATTAAATAAAATGTCCAGCTCATTTTACCAACAAGAGAAATAAAAGGAGCAAAATTATGGTTTTTCAGAAATATCCAAATATGCTGATGTTGTAAGTCAGCAATAAAACCTAGATTTAGCACAAGACTCAGAAGTCAGCAACCAGCACCACTAAAAATTTTCCAGGTTCAACAAATTTCGATATAAGTAATTTTAAAAATATAATTATGTAATTGACGTGATTCGGGAATGTGCACAAACACACACACACAGCATGAAACATACAGTCAATTGATCACAAATATTCTTCCTGTGAAAAATCACATTTCACTAAATGTTGCTGTTTGCCTCCTGGTTTTGGTATCAGTAATGCTTTTACTCTTTGATTGGCATCCACTTTGACCAAACAAGCAACAATCTCCTGTCTGCAATTGTGTTAATTTCATTTTTCCTTTGAACCCACATCTTACGCAGTGATCATATTCAATGAAAAGAAAGTGTATGGGAAAGATATGTGCATTCTTAGAAGAAACCGATATTTTCGTGTTTCAACACGACAATATCCCAATGCAATGAGGTTAGATGACACTGTAATTACCATACCTAATTAGAGAAGACCTGGCTGATGTAAAATGCCAATCATCTCAGTGACCTTTAATGTCAAATGATGATTTGTGATAGTTCTTGAGAAAATAATGAAAGAAAGTTTAATTTTCAAATGCAAACATAATATAGGCAAGAACAGAATTGCATTTATCAGCTAATACTCATAATCTAAATGAATGTTATATAGGTTCTCTCTCAGTAAAAATTCTGATAGTCAATATAAAATTTCCTGTAAAGTTTAAGGTACAGGTCATTTTATTATAATAACCTCATGATACTATGTAAAAAATTAACATTTTTTAAAAGAATTTAATCTGGAAAATATAGTGTTTTACATTAGATTTTATGTTGATTATTCCATGTCTCATGTCTCCAAATTACCAAATAGTTTTAAGAATAAGTTTGTGAGGGGGAGCAGCCTTACCAGGCCATAGAAGATGACAATGCAGCCACTCCTGATGAGATCTGATAGACTAAGATCAGAAGGAAGGAGAGAAGGACCCACCCGATCAGTGGACTTGGGGAGGGGCATGCGTGAAGAAGGGGATGGCAGGGTGGGGTCAGGAAGGGAGGAGGGAGGAGCTTATGGGGGATACAAAGTGAATAAAGTGTAATTAATAAAATAAAAGAAAAAAGAAAACACTTGAATGTCCTTACAAGACATTCTTATATCTTAAAAAAAAAAGAATGTTTGTGAATTTGTAGTATTTCAAAGGTTTTGTACTGTGCACCATGTACTCTTCATTTATTTCCCTTATGACAGATGAACCATTACATGTTTAGGTTGTAGCCTTATGCATATATGACTGGAAAAGAAAGGACAAGATCATATTTTAATCCACTTTATTGAGATAGTTCACAAATAAATCATTTAAGTGTTCAACAGGTGTGAAGTTGTAAGTGTCCATAGTCATGGCAACATGGCTCTATACACTCGTAATATGTATAATGCACCACATAAGTTCTTTTTATTTAAGTGTGTGGTCCATCAGTAAAAACTCTTGTAAGCAGCACTTAGTTGTGAGCGTGAACAATCTGTAACCTGAACATTTCTTCTTGCTGTCCCCTTGTATTGAGATCTTTCACTTTGATCTAATATATTGAGTTAATCATTCTATCAAAGAGCACTTCAACTTGTGTCTTTTTAATAGCTATGGGCACAGTTCCTAGTCTTAAAAAAATATAATTTACAAATGCTTTTCCTCCATTTTTTTAAAACTATTCTATCAACAAGAGAAAACTATGTCAACTTTTAAAATTTATTATTATTGCCTCACAGAAGTGCACAGCACCCAGCAGCTAAGCAATTCCTTTGCTGAACATAAAAGACAAATGCTTCTGGAACACAGTCTTATACTTGAAAACATATGGTGCACAATCCATAGCATTTCATTCTAGAAGGCACATTGGCAGATGAAAAGATAATTAATCAGACACTGAACTTTAGTCAGCATTTTACCCCAAACTTCAAAGAAGAAGAAGAAGTTTACAATATGAGAAAAGTATGAATAATAACAAAGAAAAGATCAAGATATGAGTGGAATCTGAAAGCCACCAAGCCTGTATGGAATGAAATTCACAGGTCAAATCATCCATTCAGGTTTACTTTTTAAGGTTTTATGAATTAACTGGTCTTGTAGCATTTTCTTCTTTGATTGTTGTTTTCTGGGCAGAAGTGAATAAACAGCCATGAATGTTGTCGTTATCACATTACCATTATCATCATCACTTCCGTCACTACCACCACCACCCTTTTTAGTACTGAGGACTCCAGTTAGGACGTTGAAAGTGCTCTACCACTGGTCTGTATCAAAAACACAAGATGTGAGTAAACAAGTCAAATGAAGCTCTCGTCATGATGATTGTGTAACTTTGCCTTGCTGGATGATGTAACATTGGTTGCCCTGCACAGAGATGCTTTTGCTGTTATCTGTTTTGTGTTTCAATGTATTATAGTAAAGTGAAGTTCTGTCTCCATGCACTGTCTTATAAGTTCTTGCAGTAAACAGTTTTCATCTGGATTCCTAAAGAGATAAACTGAAATCATACTGCAGATATGCATACCCCAGACATTAGCTTAGGTCCCAGTGAGCAATACAGATTGTAAAGATATGTTTCTGTTGTGATAGTTTCTCTCTCCTCTGATGCCCTTCCTTTAACTCTAAGGCCAGATGAAGCTAATGCCAAATACATCACTGAAGGATCCTTCATCTCAGATTACTTAATGCCTTCTTCAAGCTATAGAAATTTCTGGCTAGCAGTACACATGGCCAGAAAATCTATATTTTATCAAGTGTATTGATAGCACACACTCCTGCATAATTATCCAATTGTTCCTAGTTGTAAAGACATCTTTCATGTTCACTGATATCTGGTTAAAAAACATCTCAGACACTTGGATGAATGCATGCATATATCAAAGATACTGGATAGCGTTCAGATACCTTTTCAAAAATTTCACCGTCACTGTCTTGTTATTATCCTGTGAGGTTGTCTTCACTTACTGGATAGTAATGTAAGACGCGGTATTTCTTTAACGTTTAGAAGATCAATCTGATTTTAATTATGTGTATGTGTGTCTATGTCTGTATAAATGAAGTTATGTGCACATGAGCAGAGATGTAAATTCATGTAGGACAGAGGAGAGTTAGATCCTTTTGTGCTGAAGTTTACAAATACTGTGAGTTGCCAGATGGGGTACTGGGAACTGAACATAGGTCTTCTGGTACACCATTTCTGCGGTTAGCTGATGAGCCATCTCCCAAATCCATTATGTTGGACACTTCATAGAGAAAAAAATCCTTAAAGTAACAGGGCACATGCTAGTCCACTTCTCCACTGAATCCAACTAAATATTCACAGCTCTTAGCCATACGCTTTAGATTAGCATTATCATTACTCTTAATGTTACTATTGGTATTGTCCATTATTGCTTTGCGGCTTTTGTTTCTGAGAGTTAATCTCACTTCACATCACAGCTTGAACTCCTTGAAATTATTAACTTGGCAAAGATGGGAGAGAGAAAAAAAAAAACTCAGGAAACATCTGGCACATTATGAAACAATAATGAATATTAACTTCCACACAGAATTTATGCCCATCGCCTTATCTTTCTTCCTTAGGAATCTTTAATCTTTCTCCTATTTAGTGCACACATATTCCCTGTCATATTCAGAAATATAAATTGTGCTGTATTTTAAATTTCCTCTTTTTTCTGTTATTTTAATTTTGGGATCATGAAGCTGCCAGTGTAGTAGGACTGTGTTCTGCATAAATACTTCCAAAACCTAAAAGAAGAGAATAATCAGACCTAATTGTTTCCTATTCATCTCTGAATATAATAATTTTATTTTTCTGATTCTACTCAGTTCTAGTGATTATGCAATTAATTATATTATCGACCCAATTTGTTTTATAGAAATTTTCTCACATAAGTGATGATGCTCAGAGCTCTCTAAAATTTGATGCACCCATCATAAACGATGCATAAGTTTCATGAAAATGTAACAAACCAGAGGATTTAAAGGACCACCTAATGCATGTTAATATGGGTGTTCATCAACACTTCACCAAGAATTTTAATGTAAACCATTCATATGCACAAGACCTTGAGACTTTGTCAGATTCTTTGCCATCCATGGTTGCATTATGTCTATTTTGTTTTTATTCGCTTATCCTGCAATACCATCCAATTTGTAATTTCAAGTCTGATTTTATACCAATTGATTCTCCTGTCTGTTGCTTTGTATATCACCTCACTCTTGAGTTCCATACTTTCAGATTAGATGAAGACTCTTCTTGATGACTGAAAGTAATTTCTTTTTGTTGATATTTTATTTTTAAATTTATTCTTTTCTCATACATTACATCCCAATCGCAGTTTTCTCTCCCTCCTTTCCTCCCAGTCTCCCCAACCTCCCCTCTCCCCCAGATCCACTCTTCAGTTTCCCTTTACTAAAGTGCAGGTATGCCAATGATATCAACTGAACATGTCATAACAAAATATAAGACTAGGCACAAGCCCTCCTATTAAGGATAGATGAGGCAACCCTGTAAGAGGAAAAGGGGTCTCAAAAGCAGTGCATCTAGGAGAATGTTTCTATTTATTTATTTTTAACAGAATGAGAGCTTACTAGAGTGGATATATATGAATAACTGTAAAAAAACAAGAACAATAATGATAACAAGAAGGTACTTTGAATTAGGAAGAAATAAAGCTTGGAATATCTTGAAATTAAGGGTGATTATGCCCTTTGGCACAAGGCACTTGATATAGATTACTTGGGTATCACGTTGTTATCATTACTGTTATTTCCAAACTCCTATCCAGTATCTGTGTCTAGGTAATGCATAAGCCTCTCAAACTCAGTGTGCCCAACACTGAATTCACTACTTTCACAAGCAAAAGTCTCCTTCTCCCTCATACAATTACATAATTTTGGGAACAGAGGGCCATCCAAGACAGTTTTTGTTTAGACAGCATAGCACTAACATACCAAGGTAGCTAACACTAGACATAGGGTAGCTGTGAGTCGGGACCAAATTGTCTGACTTTAGGTATACCTTTTATGCTTTCGCATGAACGGGTTGTCTTCCTGCCCTCAAGACAATCCATTTTGAAGGATCTGGCCAGTGAGACACTGTTGTATACCTTGGTTTCAGGATTTATCAGGTTGTTTTCTCAGGATCTCAGCTGGCTTGTTTGTCTATGGTGTCTGTGCCCCAGAAGCTATCAATTATTCTTTAATTTGGAATCGAAAATGGATGACATCATATACCTCATTTTTCTGATATCAGAAGACACATAATTTGTATTGTAAATTACATTACATTAGAGCCTCACATTAGGCTGATGGCACATAGTAACCACATTTGTCCAAATATTATGCTAGAGATTGTAAAAACTAAAATTTTATTTTTCTTCCATATCACAGATAGAGTTTTTCTGTGAATACTGTTTGTTTTTTTTTTTCTCATCACAAGATATCTGTGTTTGTTTCTGCATGCAGACTACATGGGGAAAGTAAACAAATGATTAGTTCTTTGTCTTTTAGTTACTAATCCTCAAAATTGGAAGTTAGTCTGACATTCTTTTAAAATGGATTGTACACAATTTTCTGGTTTTACGCTTAACTATCATTTTTCTTCGTGATCTTGTTTTTTATTTGTTTTGTTATATACCTCAAATCCATAAAATTGTCTTTTCTGTTTTTTCTTTCTTTTCCTTTCTTCCTTCCTTCCTTCCTTCCTTTCTATCTTTCTTTCTTTCAATTTATTCACTTTGTATCCCAGTTGTAGCCCTGTCCCTCATTCCCTCCCAATCTCACCCTCCCTTCCGCTTCTCCCCCCATACCTGTTCCCCAGTCTACTGAGAGGGGAGGTCCTCCCTTTCTTCCATCTGACCATAGCCTATCAGGTCTCATCAGTACTGGTTGTATTGTCTTCCTCTGTGGCCTAGTAAGGCTGCTCCCCTTTCAGGGGGAGATGATAAAAGAGCAAGCCACTGAGTTCATGTCAGAGACAGTCCTGTTCCCCTTACTAGGGAACCCACTTGAAAACTGAGATGCCATGGGCTACATCTGTGCAGGGGATCTAGGTTATATCCATGCATGGTCTTTGGTTGGAGTATCAGTCTCAGAAAAGACCCCTGTGCCCAAAGTTTTGGGTTCTGTTGATCTCCTTGTGGAGCTCCTGTTTCCTCCAGGTCTTTCTATCTCCACCTTCTTTCATAAGATTTTCTGCTAGGTTATCCTAGATTCCCTGCTCAGAAGTAGCCCATGATAGCTCAGCAACCAAGTGGTTTCCCTAGTAAGGGGAACAGGGACTGTCTCTGACATGTACTCAGTCGCTGGCTCTTTGACAACCCCAGTCCCGAGGGAGGAGCAGCCTTGCCAGGACCCAGAGGAGGACATTGAAGCCAGTCCTGATGAGACATGGTCGGATGGAAGGGGCGATGGACCTCCCTACTTTTCTTTCTGTAAAGAAAGTAGACGTGTATGTTCTCACGAGTAAAGATAACTATGAGATGGACCATATTCGGCCATCATCTAAATTTAACAATTCCACAGTATATATAAATGCTCCAAATAGAAAAACTGCAATTTACTGAGTGAATGAATGAATGAATGAATGAATGAGGAGAAAAATCAAGCAATCAATAAAGAGAGCTAAGCCTGCCCTCTAAACCATATCCAAAATGAGAATCATGAACAGAACAAATGTTATTCTTGTTTTAAGACACTAATTTTGAAAATTTACAGTTTGTAAAAGATTAGTAGGTAGGATGTGGTTTCATTTCAATTTCAGATTTACATGGAAATGAATACAGTGGGACTCCATGTGTCCCTGATTCAGGCTCCACGATCATTTGCATATTGTTTTGGTTGCTTCAGCATTTCTCTCTGAAATACATTATTATTTCTTGACCATTTGAATATGGATTTGGGATATTGTCTCATTTTTACATAAATTAGGCATTTTTGTAGTTTTAAATAAAATTATATTCAATAACATCTTATGTTATCAAAAGCAATGAATTACTAGTAATAAATTCTTAGTAAAATATGATTATCTAGTTCACAGTGAAACTCAAGCTGCCATTTTCCTCCAGTAATGCCCTTCTTATTGATTTTTTTCTGTGTAGAATCCAGTCTGGATTGTATTAAAATTAAGTTTTTATGTAGTTTAATCTCTCTAAATTTCAGGCCGTTTCTCAAGTTTTCTTGGTCTTTTCTTTGACCTTGATATCTGTGAAGAATATAAATCATCTATAGTGTTTTCCAATTTGCATGTATCTGCTACTTCATTATAATTACGTGTGTGTGTGTGTGTGTGTGTGTGTGTGTGTGTGTGTGTCATTTATGTCATTGAAGTGAACTTGGTTCCTATGTGTAGCACATCATGAAACGGAAAGTGTCATTTTTTTCCATGATGGCTTTAGATATTTAACATGGTGACTGTTTAGATTCTAGAGTGTGGAGGTACTGTCTTTTTTTTTTTTCACAATTTGTGCATAACATGGGAGTGACACTATCAGATTAAGCAATATTTTTTTGAGTCAATGTCTTGCTATGTAGGTCTGGTTGACCCAGAACTTGCTATGACAACCAGGATAGCCATGATTTCACAGAGATCTGCCTTCACCTGCTTCCTGATTGCTGGAACTAAAAGCAAGTACTTCCTTCCATGCTTGACTCATTCAGATTATTAATTCATCACCAAATCTTTACCCAGCAAATTTGAAATGTCTTAAATTTCCAAAGCAAATTTTCTTCCTGTAATTGTTATTCTACTTCAAGTAAGAGATTTCCATTTGCTCCTATTTTTTTCACATGATATGTATTACTGAGGGGTCTAGAATTTTAACTCTGTTTTGTGAATAATAACCAATTACTACTATAATTATTTCTAAGGTCTAACAATTCTAACTTTCACCAGTGGGAAGCATGCTTCAATTCTCTATTTATGGCACAGGAATGTGTTTCAAGGCCTTTTAGTTCCTAGGAGTTAAAACTGTTGTTAAGATGCCATCTCTAATGACTACAGATGTTTTCTGCTCCTTGTCTATTACTGCTTCTTATCATCTCAGTGAACACAGCTAGAATATGATCAGGATTTAACTAAGGCAAGAAGCACTGTCAAATTGAAGCATTTTCACTGTTATGACTCCCACAGTCGGGAAAGATGCTCAGAGAATTTACACAAATCTGTGGCTCTAGCGTGACTGTGTGAGGAAGTAGGCCATAAACGAGAACAGCAATCAGAAAGTGAAGATGAATGTGAAGTAAAGGAAAACAAAGTAGACTAGAGGACAGCTGAGATAAACTTGGACTAACATCTGTGTTTTGCTTTCAGTATAGTGATATAGCAAAGTCTGGACTTGCATCTCTTCCTGTTCTGGGATCTAGAGGAACTGAAGAGCAGATCCAGAAAGAGTGCACTGCTGCCTCCCTCCACTCCATCCCATTCTGCCATTAAATTGGCAACAATAAATACGAGCCCTAATTTCTCTTTTCCCAACTTAAGCTTCTGCATGATAACTCTCAGGAGCTTTGGGAGGATGGATTTCCAGTGCAGCTGAGTTGACACATCAAACATTGCTCCTGCTGCTCTCTACTTATAGGTAAAAATAAAAAGGCATGTGCTGGGTAATAGCCATACTGTGTCATTGTGTAGGATAGAGTGAGGATCATGACTCCTGGATCTTCAGCTCTTAGATGGAGATACTATTCTTTGTAACCCCTTCAGTAACAACTGCTGTATAGTACTCTTTTAAAAATTCTTCTTTATTTGGGGTTTCTTAATGCCTCTCCTTTCCAACCCTCCAACTTTAGGTAGGAGAGAGAAGGTTAGTGTGGAGCTGGGATAGAGACCCCTTTACTTCTTCTGGGAGTTTAGGGCCATTGGGTTCTTTTAGGGCTATCCCAATTCTCCATCAACAGCAAACGCAGCAAACCCTCTCCTCCTCTTCTCATCTTCAAGCTGCTATGCCACGAAGTCTCTCTGTTCTCTCCAAAGAGCCTCTTGCCACATGCCACACTTTCTCTCTCCCTCTGGGCTCTCCTATTTATACCCCTCAGACTCATAGATCACACCCTTCTCCCTGTTGGCAAAGACCACACCCTGCAGAAGGCAATTATCAGCTGTGGACTAAAGCTCAAACTAAAATCACACACTTGGGATTAAAACAGACACATATTTAACATAATGTAATTGAGCTTTTGAAGAAACCAAAACTTCCATTTCACTGATGTCTTTTGCTCAGCAGTCAGCTTAAGTGGGTATCCTTAATGGCTTTCAGTTGATATTGTTCTATGATATTTTGGATGTGGAAGTCCTCCAAAGAAGTGTGTGCTAAAAGAATTGCTTCCTGCTATGACACTATTAAAAGGCAGTTGAAGTTTTCTATAAAGTCAGGCCAAAGGGAAGATCTTTGGTCCATTGTGGGGGTACATCCTTGTAGAGTGTGTCAGAGCTGTCCTCTTGAGTTATTTTTCTTTCTCACTTTCTGATCGTGAAGTGATTTGTTGTCTTATACTAGGCACACTCTTTCCAAGCTTTGCTGCTCAAAGCAATAAGATCAACCTCCCATCAAAGCAATAACACCAACAACTTTGAAAACTGTGATTCAAAGTCTAGCTTTTCTCTTTGTAAGTTTATTTATTTGAGTTATTTATTTATTTTTACATATAGTTTAGTTTATTGTCTGATCTTTTTATTTTGATTTTTATTAATTACACTTTATTCACTTTGTATCCCCCCATAAACCTCTCCCTCTTCCCCTCCTAATTCCACCTTCCCTCCCCCTTCTCCATACATGCCCCTCCCCAAGTCCATTGATAGGGGAGGTCTTCCTCTCCTTCCTTCTGATCCTAGTCTATCAGAGTTATTTCTTAGAGTAATGGAACATTAACACAATGACATAAGCTGGAGGTTGGGTTGGTGCTTCACTTCTTGAGTATGTTTATTCCAAGCATTCACTTCTTACCTGGGAGGAGAGGACAGGTGCCTGTGTGCCCTTACTGAACTCCCATACAATTGGTCCAAGACAAGCTATGATCATTTAGATGGTTTCATGGCCTAACTGGATTTCAGGAGTTGGTATCAATTCACACACAGTATCCAGTAATCCTTGAAAGCTTTGGCTTTGGCTGTTTCTCTATTCCCAAAGCTTAGTTACCTGGGTAAATCACTGAACATTTTCTCTGAAAAGGCCTAAAGGAAGACCCTGAGTGTTCATCTGCATCTGTGGCCAGAGCTCTCTAATAGCTGACATCTGCATCTTCACATCCTAATGTTTCTCTCCCCCACATTCTTTCAGTTAAGCACTGTTCAGAGTCCTTTATTGAGCCAAAAGTAGCTTAGCTCCATTTCTTTACCAGCTCCCATAGAATCTGTGCTAACCATGAATAGAGTTCACCATGATTAGGATTCCTAGAGGAGGAGAGTATCATTTGATTCTACTTTCATCAAACTATGACTTACCTGGAGGAAAAATACATCACTCAGAGAAGTTCACACCAGTTTAAAATCATCTGACTTAAATATACAATATGACCCCCATAAGGAACATATCCTTGGAGTCCCCACCATTTACCACTTTTTTTTTTCCTGTTCAACCCCCTTTCTATCTAAGAATGTGTTTGCAAGTTTACTTTCTTGAACTTTTATTTTAGAAAAGTGTTAACTAAACTAACTTAAAACTTGATTTTGGGTGTGCTGGAGAGGTGAGTTATAAGTCAGGCTGAAATATCATGTAATTATTCATAATACTTACTCTACCTTTCAAAACAGGAGGGATTGCTACAACAGCATAAAAATCAAATGGAAGAAGAAAAAAATAGCTGAGAAACTTTACACTTGAGTGAGAAGAGAAATTACTAGAACAATGTTGGGTAGACATTAGAATCTCTCATGCAGATCGGGGGCTCCTCTTACCCATGTTCTTAGGTCATTTTAATTTTGCACATTGCTTATTTTACCTTTTATGTACCTGAGTAGAATGCATAAAGTATTTGTTGTTTAAAAAATGTGTTGGATTGGTATGTGCTATGCTTTGGAGTGGGGTGTAGAAAATTGAAATGACATGCCAGAAAAATAAATCAGGAGTCAAAGTTCCTCACAGTAAAAGAAAAATACTCTGAGGTTAGCTTCTTCCAGAAGCAGAGGGAGGCACAAGGATGAATAGGTATTTAGAGATAAGAACATTTTAAGTATCCCTCTCAAACCAACTGAATAGGTTATTGTAGGCAACTTACTCAACCATCAAAGACCTTCCTGCAATTGGCTATCAAATTTAAAGCATTTTCCAATAAAAATGTCAACCCAAGGATTTTTTAAGTTTTGATATTGTAGTAAAATATGTGTAAATGATATTTATTTTCAAACCGGTCTAGGCATGTATATTTGTGCTCCTGAACATGGTATGAGTACTGGAAAACCTTCATCTCTTACATGGCTTAGGGATTTTTCAGCACCTCAGAAGAAATTCTGTGACCATCACTTGTTAACTTCCAATCTTCCTATCTCTGATAATCGCTACTATCTATCTCAATACATTTGCCTGTTTCTAGATTCTAGATATTTCATATAAGTTAGCTAGTTCAGTGTTCACAATTTGTGTCTGTTATAATTTACTTAGCATGTTGTTTTCAAGGTGCACACATTTTTCCAAGTAACAAACATGCAATTTTTTGATTGCAGAATAATTTTTCATGGGCTACACATGTTATGCTCTATTAGTTATTCCTTCTAGGGATAAAGAGACATTTGGTTCTTTCTGCTTTTTCTATATTGAGATCAGTGCTCCAGGAAACATAATCATCCAAGCTATGAATCCCAATCCCTAAACCTTCTGGGGATATGAGAGTAGGCTTAATATGTTGTTATATATTTTGTGTTATTAAAGTCAAAGCAACATGTATACCATCCAAAGATATATAATTTAAAAGTCTGGGAGATATGTATGTATGTATGTATGTATGTATGTATGTATGTATGTATGTATGTATGTATTTTGAGACAAGTTCTCAAGAGTTTAGGTCTCAAATTCGCTATGTAGTCTCAAATTCCCAGCTAGTCTTGTAATTGCTGAGTCCTCTTGTCTCAGTCTTTTGAGTGTTAAGGTTATAGGTGTGAACCCCTACAAAATATTTTTTAAATTTTTTAAATTTCACCCATATATACATATATAAATGTATATATATGATGAAAATTAAATATATATGTATAAAATTTTTTCAACTTAAAAGTTCATCAGATAGGTCTACAAAACAAAATATTAAAAACTTGTTTCCTTTCTATAAAAACTAGTGTTATTAGGGATAGATGTTCTGTTACATATTGAATAGTTTAAAAATATCAGCTAAAGCCAGGTGTAGTAGCAAACACCTGTAATCTCAGAACTCAGAAAGGCAAGGACAGGCGGATCTCTTTGAGTTTCAAGGCCAGCCTGGTCTACAAAGGGTGACTGGGACAGAAAAGGCTACACAGAGAAACCCTGTCTTTCCCTCCCAAAAGAAAAAAAATCAGCTAAATGATCATTAACAGCCAATTAAACATTCTGTGTGAACTCGCTGGCATCCTATGCAGGTTTGTCAGTTTCTGTGACTATTAAGCCATTTACAAAAATTTAATTTCATAAGATGGAAAGATTAATTTTAAAGACAGAGATGTTCACATTAGTAAGTGGATAGTAACATATGCAGGTCAGTCAGTCATTAAAAAAAAAAGAGAGCAGTGGGAGAGAATGATGTGCCTGAAAAGGAAGGACCATAAAATTTTACTGAAACTTGAATTTCCTATGTTCTTCAGTCGACAAGAATAAGATGACAGCCTGTGATCCTCCATGATAAAATACGAATGGGTCCAATCTTGTTCACCGTCTAGGCAGGTTTTCACATCTGCAAAGAGCAAGTCAGGCTAGAAGGCAGAATTTTGTAACACTTTACTCCTTTTCTAGATTTTTTTTTTTTCATGGGCAATCTGATTTATTATTTTTTTTTGTTTTTTTTCTTTTTTTTTATTAATTACACTTTATTCATTTTGTATCCCCCCATAAGCCCCTCCCTCCTCCCCTGCCGATCCCACCCTCCCTCCCCTTTCTGCATGCATGCCACTCCCCAAGTCCACTGATAGGGGAGGTTCTCCTCTTCTTTCTGATCTTAGTCTATTAGTTCTCATCAAAAGTGGCTGCATTGTCCTCTACTGTGGCCTGGTAAGGCTGCTCCCCCCTCAGGGGGAAGTGATCAACGAGCAGGCCAATCAGATTATGTCAGAGGCAGTCCCTCTTCCCATTACTATGGAACCCACTTGGACACTGAACTGCCATGGGCTACACCTGTGCAGGGGTTCCAGGTCATCTCCACGAATAGTCCTTGGTTGGAGTATGAGTCTCTGGGAAGTTCCCTGTGTTCAAATTATCTTGTTCTGTTGCTCTCCTTGTGGAGTTCCCGTCCCCTCCAGCTCTTACTATTTCCCACTTCTTACATAAAATTCCATTCACTCTGCCCATCAGTTGGCTATCAGGCTCAGCATCTGCTTTGACAGTCTATACTGCAGAAGCTTTCAGAGGCCCTCTGTGGCAGGTTTCAAGGTTGTTTCCTGTTTTCTTCTGGCTTTCAGAGGCCCTCTGTAGCGGGTTCCGAGGTTGTTTCCTATTTTCGTTTTCTTCTGATGTCCATCCTCTTTGCCCTTCAGGATGGGGATTGAACATTTTAGTTAGGGTCCTCTCTTTTGCTTTGTTTGTTTAGATGTACCGATTTTAGTGGGTTTATTCTATATTGTATGTTTATATGAGTGAGTATATACCGTGAGTGTCTTTTTGCTTCTGGGACAACTCACTCAGGATGATCCTTTCCAGGTCCCACCATTTACCTGCAAATTTCATGATTTCCTTATTTTTCATTGCTGAGTAATACTCCATTGTATAGATGTACCACAGTTTCTGCATCCATTCTTCAGTTGAGGGGCATCTGGGTTGTTTCCAGCTTCTGGCTATTACAAATAAAGCTGCTACAAACATGGTTGAGCAAATGTCCTTTTTGTGTACTTGCGCCTCTTTTGGGTATATGCCTAGGAGTGGATCTTGAGGAAGCGCTATTCCTAGTTGTCTGAGAAAGCACCAGATTGATTTCCAGAGTGGTTGTACCAGTTTACATACCCACCAGCAGTGGAGAAGGGTTCCCCTTTCTCCACAACCTCTCCAGCATGTGTTGTCCCTTGAGATTTTCATTTGGCCATTCTGATGGGTGTAAGGTGAAATCTCAGGGTTGTTTTGATTTGCATTTCCCTAATGGCTAATGAGGTTGAGCATTTCTTTAAGTGCTTCTCTGCCATTCGATATTCCTCTGCAGAGAATTCTCTCTTTAGCTCTGTTCCCCATTTTTTAAGTGGATTACTTGGTTTGCTGCTTTTCAGCTTGTTTAGTTCTTTATATATATTGGATATGAGTCCTCTGTCAGATAAAGGGTTGGTGATGATTCTTTCCCAATCTGTAGGCAGTCGCTTTGTTTTGATGACGGTGTCCTTTGCTTTACAGAAGCTTTTCAATTTCATGAGGTCCCATTTATTGATTGTTGCTCTTAGAGCCTGTGCTGTTGGTGTTCTGTTCAGGAAGTTTTCTCCTGTACCAATGAGTTCTAGGGTATTCCCCACTTTTTTTCTAGCCGATTTAATGTGTCTGGTTTTATGTTGAGGTCTTTGATCCACTTGGACTTCAGTTTTGTGCAGGGTGATAAGTATGGATCTATTTTCATTTTTCTACATGTAGACATCCAGTTGGACCAGCACCATTTGTTAAAGATGCTATCTTTTTTCCATTGTATGGTTTTGGCATCTTTGTCAAAAATCAGGTGTCCGTAAGTGTGTGGGTTTATTTCTGGGTCTTCTGTTCAATTCCATTGATCCACCATTCTGTTTCTATGCCAGTACCATGCAGTTTTTATAACTGTTGCTCTATAGTACAGCTTGAGATCAGGGATGGAGATACCTCCAGAAGATCTTTTATTGTAGAGGATTGTTTTAGCAATTCTCGGTTTCTTGTTATTCCATACGAAGTTGAGAATTTTTCTTTCCAGGTCTGTAAAGAATTGTGTTGGCAATTTGATGGAAATTGCATTAAATCTGTAGATTGCTTTTGGTAAGATGGCCATTTTTACAGCAAAGTGGCCGGATACAAAATTAACTCAAAAAAATCAGTAGCACTCCTGTATACAAAAGACAAAAGGGTTGAGAAAGAAATTAGAGAAACAACACCATTCACAATAGCCACAAATGACATAAAGTACCTTGGTGTAACCCTAACCAAGCAAGTCAAAGACTTGTATGAAAAAATTTTCAAGTCTCTGAAGAAAGAATTAGAGGAAGATATGAGAAGATGGAAAGATCTCCCATGCTCATGGCTTGGCAGGATTAACATAGTAAAAATGGCCATCTTACCTTTTCTAGATCTTATTTTCTTCTCCTCTTTCTCTTCACGATGACCCTTGAACTTTGCAGTGGATGATATTGTCTGATTAAAGTGTGAACACTTTACAGTCACTTGTTTTCATCAGTTAGACTGAGTCTCTGCAATTACACATATCCCACTTCAAGAAGAACTGTGGAAGGCGCATAGGAGAAGATGACGGAGTGAAGGGGGGTGGGATTGGAAGGGGATGAGGGTGGAGGCTACAGCTGGCATACAAAGTGCAGCTCAGTGTCCAAGTGGGTTCCCTAGTAATGGGAACAGGGACTGTCTCTGACA
>NW_026592586.1:2511147-2550026 GCF_907164565.1 Psammomys obesus
AGATTGTTTCCCCTCAGGGGGAGGTGATCAAAGATCCAGCCACAGAGGAGGACAATGCAGCCATTCCTGATGAGACCTGGTAAACTAGGGTCAGATGGAAGGTGAGGAGGACCTACCCTATAAGTGGACTTGGAGAGAGGCATGGGAGGAGAAGAGTGAGAGAAGATGGGATTAGGAGGGAATGAGGGAGGGGCTACAGCCAGGAAACAAAGCAAATAAATTGTAATTAATATAAAAAATAAATAAAAAACAAAGTGAATAAATTGTAAAAAAAAAAAAAAAAAAAAAGAATAAGATGAGAGGGAAACACAGGTGAGACCATGGCAAGTTGCAATGCATACTTCCTTGGGTTCCTTAAGTCTTTGCTAAGAGCAGGAATAACCCCCACAGAATTTCACAACAAAGGTTTAAAGAACATTGCATTAATGAACCACTTACTGTGATTGCCTTAAACTGTTAATGTTTGTAATAATAGCTAGTATAGATCTCCTATATATAGCATATGTATATATGAGTTGTAAAATGTGTATTGCATACAAAAAAGTGTGCTGTTTTATAGAACAATAATGAAATAAACAACCAAATATACTAAAATTGTGAATAGAAGACCGAGAAATAAACTCACACACCTATGGACACATGATTTTTGACAAAGATGCCAAAACCATACAATGGAAAAAAGATAGCATCTTCAACAAATGGTGCTGGTCTAATTGGATGTCTTCATGTAGAAAAATGCAAATAGATCCATACTTATCACCCTGCACAAAAATAAAGTCCAAGTAGATCAAAAACTTCAACATAAAACCAGACACACTAAACCTGTTAGAAGAAAAAGTGGGGAAGAACCTTGAACTCATTGGCACAGGAGACAACTTCCTGAACAGAACACTAACAGAACAGGCTCTAAGATCAACAATCAAAATATATTTTCTATTCTCATTTCTTGCCCTTTATAATGCTTAAAGTATTAGCATTTCCATCTCAAATGGCTCTTTAATGTATACAGAAGCCAGCAGGGCACATGGGTCATGAAACTGTGAATTGGGAACTGGACACTGCTGTGTCACAAAGACATACTTTGTGAAGGCATGACTCCATATGTAAGGATCTCCACAAATCACCTGTTAAGATAATAGATTCTCTTTATGGTTCTATGATGACTTTGGGTTAGGGTATAGCATAAGAGAGTGTTTACACTCATCTATATCATCCAAAAGGAAAGCCATCTTGCAATCCCATAGGACTGCTATTCACAGTGCTTTGCTGAGGTGACTGTAAGAGATGTTGACTGTATACTACACTATTCCCTGTGCCTTCCTGGACTCTTTGCCTCCTCTGAGAGGAATCCAAGACTCTCTGGAAGGGAGAGATGCTCAATATACCTGCATCATACATTTCCAGCTTTCGCTGGTAGCAACATGCCATGTTTTTTGTTCGCTTGTTTTTTTTTTTGTTTTTTTTTTGGGGGGGGTGTTGCTTTCCATTGTTTTGTTTTTCATGAATCTCCTATTGTCTCCTTTACTTGGAGTATTTATCTGTGCAATAACCTCTTTTTCTAGGTAAAGGTAGAAATTGAGAAGGAAGTATCCAAAAGGTCTCTAGGAGGAAAGATGAGATAAATATCAATTGTGTTCTTTTACTATTATTTCCCACCTGCTGCTTTTTGCATTATTTGTATGTTAAAGTCTCCTTGAAGGTCCATGTGGTGAAGATTTTTTCCTTAACTTGGTGGTTTGGAGTGGAAATAGCAACTTAAAAACGTTGAGATTTATGGAGGGGGGAGTTCTGTTCTTTGTGAGCATGATTTGAAGGAGATGCTAGAACTTCTGGTTTCTGATTTCATCTGTTCTTTGTGTCTTTGAAGTGAGGTGAACATCTTTGCTCTGCCACATGCTACTACTGTGATGACTCTGTCTTACCACAAGCCCAAAAGAAATGGAACTAACTGATCATTAACAAAATAACCTGGGACATAGCTCAACAATGGAGCAGTTGGCTTGCATTTGCAAGGACACATCACTACAAAACATAAATGAGTCAACCAATAAACATTATCAGTATTCTATGAGCCCATACGTGCTTTGACTTTATTTTCTCTTTGATGTTTTCTATTATAATCTTCCTCTTTGATGTTTTCTTCCTTCATCAAAAAATGCTTTGGCTCCAGGTCTCTACAGTTGTTTCCTTTGTCTAGCAAGATCTTCTCTTATTGGTACCCATAATTCATGCCACATCATACTTTATCCTTTAAGATGCTACTCAAATGTAATTTTAATAAAATTTCTATCTTTGTAGCTAGCAATACCATTTCAAATTGTTATGGTTGAAGGTCACAGGATTGTTTTGTTTTGTTAATATTAGTCCATTTCTAAGACCTAGATAAATACCTAGAATAGAGAACAGAAGGAATTCAAGAATAAACTTCATTATAAAATACCAAGAGATATTCAATTAATATTTTACATGTGCCAAAAGAGGAAAATATTTTATAAGAAGAAATAGAAAATCGGTCACAATCAACAGTGCACATCTGCAATTATGACATTCAGGCAACTAATGCAGAAAAGCCTTGATATTAAAAAATAAAGTGGAAATGGGAAATAGCTAAACTTGATTTTGATGAACATGGTGATATGTCAGACAAGAATTAACAGAGAAATATGTCAATATTAACACCAATAACTGAACTTGTATTAGTGGCTGCAAGGAGGTAGGATATTGCTAATTAGCTTATGCTTTCCTAGAGCTCACTATATAGAGCTGGCTGGCTTCAGTCTCAGGGCATTTCTCCTGCATCAGCCTCTCTAGTGATGGGAATACAAGTATATGCCACTGTGCCTGACTTAACATATAAATTACCTGTATGAATATGTTATTATGTAATGGAATGTTTCTTGACTAAATTCACACTAATCCAACATGTAGATTTATACAGGAGGTATAAGAAGGGGTGCAGGATGGCTTCGAACTTACAGCAATCCTCTTGCCTCTGCCTCCCAGAGTGGTGGGATTACAGGAGTGAACCACTGTGCCCACACCTGTAATTCAACCCTTAGGGTTGAATTCCTTAAGGTTATATTTGACAGTCTAGTGAAGTAGACATAACCAGAAATGTGATAGGTAGAAGTTAACTTCACAGGGAAAGTTGAACTAGAGTTCTGAGACCGAAAGTGTTGACATTATAGTGTCAAAGGATCTTGGTTCTGCTTTACTTCTGATTTTTTCTTTAACTGTCCTGTGTCACTAGCTAGAAAGACTTGTAGAAACCCTTTGTATGTCTCTCTGCTTTGATACCCTGACTTTCATCAGAATTCAACTTACCTGCCTCTGTCCTTCTCCCCATGTAATTTTTTTGCACTGAATATTGACAAAAGTTGTGCTAGTTCAATAGTGATTAATAAACACTGGTCCTTACACACTGGAGGAAGCCAATCATTTGATAAAATGAGAGCTAGATAATGGTATATGAATGTTGCTATATCTTTTGTTTATATTCTGACTTGCTTTGTCATTGATAACACTGTAAAGAAGGAAATCTTAAGACTGATTATAATTTCAAATGATATGAAAGAACATGAGATGGCTTAATTAAATATCTCAATAATGACACCCCTGCATTTGGCTGATACCCTTAAGAGGTCTGCTCTTTTCTGAAGGGAGAGTGAGGAGAGTAGATCTGGTGTAGAAGGGAGGTTGAGGGTAGCTTGGAGGAGGGGAAGCAAGAGAGGTTATGGTCAAGATGTATTGTGTGAGGAAAGAATAAATAAAAAGAAAAATAATATAAAAATATTTGCAAACATAAATAAAAATGTGAGCTGTAAATATACATAAGGAGTTTGATGATTTAATGAAGGATAATGGGTAGTTAATAATATAATCAAAGTACAACTAGAAATATGTTAATTACTATTGCTCTGTAGTACAGCTTGAGATCAGGGATGGATCTTTTGTTGTACAGGATAGTTTTGGAAATTATGGGTTTTTTGTTTCTCCTTATGAAGTTGAGAATTTTTCTTTCAAGGTCTGTAAAGAATTGTGTTGGTGTTTTGATGGGAATGGCATTGAATCTGTAGATTGCTTTTTGCAGAATGGCCATTTTCACTATGTTAATCCTACTGATCCATGAGCATGGGAGATCTTTCCATCCTGATGTCTTCTTTGATTTCTTTCTTCAGAGACTTGAATTTTTTTTTTTCAAACAGGTTTTTCATCTGCTTGTTTAGAGTCACCTCAAGGTACTTTATGTTATTAGTGGCTGTTGTGAAGGGTGTTGTTTCCTTGATTTCTTTTTCGACCCTTTTGTCTTGGGTATACAGGAGGGCTTCTGATTTTTTTGAGTTAATTTTGTATCCAGCCACTTTGCTGAAGGTGTTTATCAGCTGAAGGAGTTCTCTGGTCAAATTTTTTGGGTCACTCAAGTATACTATCATATCATCTGCGAATAGTGAAACTTTGACCTCTTCCTTTCTGATTTGTATCCCCTTGATTGCCCTTACTTGTCTTATTACTCTAGCTAGGACTTCCAGAACTATGTTGAAGAGATATGGAGAGAGTGGGCAGCCTTTCCTTGTCCTTGATTTCAGTGGGATTGAATTAAGTTTCTCTCCACTGAATTTGATGTTGGCTATGGTCTTGCTATATATTGCCTTTGCTATATTTAGGTATGTGCCTTGTATCCCTGATCTCTCCAAGACTTTAAACATGAATGGGTGTTAGATTTTGTCAAATGCTTTTTCAACATCTAAGGAGATGACCATGTGGTTTTTCTCCTTCAGTTTTTTTTATATGGTGGATTACATTGATTCAGAAATTGTGCTACTTTTACACCGTGGAATACTACTCAGCAATTAAAAACAAGGAAATCATGAATTTTGCAGGCAATTGGTGGGAACTAGAAAAGATCTTCCTGAGTGAGGTATCCCAGGTGCAGAAAAACACACACAGTATATACTCACTTATAACTGGGTACTAGACCTATAAGATAGGATAAACATACTAAAATATGTACACCTAAAGAAGATAAACAAGAAAAAGGACCCGGGGTAAAACGATCAATCCTCACCTAGAAAGACAAAGGGGATCGACATTGGAAGTAGGAACAAACAAGTAACAGGACAGGAGCCTAATGCAGAGGGCCTCTGAAAGACTCTACCTAGCAGTGTATCAAAGCAGATGCTGAGACTCATAGCCAAACCTTGGGCAGAGTGAGTTAGTATGACCTAGAGGGGACAGGAGCCCCACAAGGACCAAATATATCAGGGCACAGGGGTCTTCTATGAGACTGTTTCTCCAACCAAGGACTGTGCATGGATATAACTTAAAACCCCTGCTTGGATGTAGCCGGTGGTAACTCAGTACCCAAGTGGGTTCCCTAGTAAGGGGGACAAACAGTACATCTGACATGAACTCAATGACTCGCTCATTGAGCTTCCCCTCCCCCCACCCCGAGGGAGGAGCAGCCTAGCTAGACCACAGATAACAACATTTCAGACAGTCCTGAAGATAACTGATAAGCTAGGTTCAGATGGAAGGGGAGGAGGACCTCCCTATCAGTGGACTTGGAAGGGGGCAGGAAGGAGACCAGGGAGGGAGGGTGGGATTGGGAGGGAAAGAAGAAGGGGGCTATGGCTGGGATATAAGTCAATGACCTGTGATTAAAATTTTTAAAAAGCTATAAAAAAAAACATTGGATAATTCTGTTTTTTAAAAAAAGAAATATGTTAAACTTGTCAGATAGAGTATAAATTACATACATGTAAAAATACACAAATAGGCTTATCTGTACATTTTATTGAGAATGGAAATTGTGTTGTTGGTTGGTTTGTTTGTTTTGAGACAGTCTCACCATGTAACCTTGGTTGGCCTAGCACTCACTATGTAGATCAGGCTAGCCTCCAACTCAGAGATTTGCCTTCCTCTGCCTCATTGTGGCTGGGATTAATTGTGTGTGTAAGGATGGAAATTCTGAATATTCCTTTTTTATTAATTATGTATTTTAACTTCACTGAATTAATCTTGTCAAAACTGAGGGAAAAGAAAAAAATAAAACAGAAAAACAGAAATGCAATGTGTAATGACACTGCAGATGTTTTGTTGACAGCTTAGGGAGGTAAGATTATTTAGCAACACTCAAATATTGAATAGTGATGCATCTTTGCTAGTGATGGAGATAATGAACAACTTTATGTAACAACAGGGAATTCGTAGTACATGATAATTGCAAGTAGGCACAATTCAGGTATCGATTTTTCTACGTGTTTAAAAGGAAGATTCAGTAATTTTTAATGAATGGATAGAATACATTTGAATTTTAACAGCTTTACTGAGACGATTCATAAAACACGCAATTTACTTATTCAGAAATCAAACTAATTTTGTGATATATGTAGTTATCTTTCATTTCAAATGTAGAGTGTAACATGTTCTGTTATGTGTGTAGGCCTTTGCAGTCAACACCTTAGCCATTGTTAGAATTTTCCAAGACCTTGGAAGTATGCCTCCTGCATTTTAGCTCTCAGCTGCCCAGTCCCTCCAATACCTCCAACTCTTACCATTCACCTTTTTTTTTTCTGTGTGTTTATTCTGGCATGTCATGTTATTGTGGCGAAATATTATGTGGTAGTTGTAACTGACTTTGTTTATTTAACTTTCCAAGGTTCATTTGTGTTTTAGCATGTGTTGCTACTTCACTCCTTCTCATATTTGAAAAATATTCCATCATACAGATATACTGCACTGTATTTAGATATATCACTCATCCATCAATGGATGCACTGGGTTTTTTTCCTGTTGAAATATTATAGATAATGCTACTGTAAATATTTATGTAGAAGTGTTCATGAAGACATAAGATTTCAGTTCTTTTGAGTAGATTCCCAGAAATAGACTCATTTTAACATATGGCATCTGTCTGTCTAAGTGTTTGAGAATGTGCTAGACATATGTGCAAGGTGGCTGCATCATAAGAAAGTGTGAATTTTTCCATGTTCTCACTAATACTCGTTATTATCTAAGTTTTGAGTTCTAACAATCCTGAGCTGTGTAAAGTGATAGCTTGTGTTTGTGTGTGTGCATGTATTATTCTTGTTGTTGTTTTTGTATCTCCATGACAGATAATAATGCCAAACAATTTAAATTTTGCTTATTGGTCCTTTTATATATTTATTGAAAAATATATGTTCAATTTATTTATCAATTTTAAATGTGGTTGTCTTTTTTATTAAACTGTAAGACTTCATTTCATATTTAGAATTAGTCCCTTAACAGATACTAGGTGTGCAAACAATTCCTTCTATTTTCCGAGTTATTTGCTTATTCTCTTACAGGTTATTGTTTAAATTTACGATGTGTCAATTTTTGATACAATATTTGTCATGAAATATTTTAACATATTTAATGTAATATTTACGTTCCTGTGTGTATTGGTGCCCTGCCTAGCTTTAACTTGACACAGCCTACATTCACCCGAGAAGGGAGTCACAATTGAGATGTTGACCAGATCTTATTTGACTATGGATATACATATATTAATATATATTTTGGGAGACTGTCTTCTCAGTTGATTCTGAGTTCCCAGAGCACTGTGAGCTGCACCATTGTGTCTGCAGGCGGACTGGAAGGTTTAGGAAAGTGAGCTAGGCATGGATCTGTAAGTAAGTTAGACATTAAGCAACGTTGCTCCACGGCTCCTTATCCAGGTTTCTACTTGAATGCCTGTCCTGACCTTCCCAGTTATGCACTGTAACTGTAATGACTGTCCTCCCATACAGTGCTTTTTAGACAGAGTGCTTCACCCCAGAGACAGGAAGAAAAACTGGGGCAATTGAGTGGTTGTTTTGTTTTTAATCAAATCCAATCTTTTTCCACTTATGCTTTATGTTTGATTGTCATATTTAAGAATTCATTGCTAAATATAAATTTGAAGATGTGCGATTGTTTTCTAAGGGTTTTTGTACTTTTCATTTTTACATAGAGGTGTTTTATCCATTTTCATTTAGGTTTTAGACATACCAGACATATCTGGTTGCCTGAAAAAAAAAAAAAAGAAAGAAAAAAAAAGTCTTTCTATAGGCTCAATTATTTGGACACTTGATCCCCAGTTGGTGTTCGAGGAGGTTAAGGTATATATTTAGTGTGTGAACATTCAGGGTAAATACATCCCTTTCAGAATTCATAGCCTTCCCCTCTCTCCAGTTGTTCCTGCTTCCTGTTTGCAGCTGGGAAGTTATAATATGTTTACTAGTCTTCCTTCCTGCCGCTTCTTCCTTCTACCATGCTTTCCCTGTCATGTGGAGACATGCCCTTCTGGAATCATAAGCCAAAATAAATTCGTTCTTCTGCAACCATCTTTTGTTATGGCTTTTTATGAGAGCAGCAGAAAATTAACTGATAAAGGGTGATATGATAAACTGCCAATCTGACTCACTTATATGAGGCCATTCAACTGTCCCAGAATGGTCGTTTTACCTACTTTTATTCATCTTACTACTTGCTATTGTCTGGCTTCCATAATTGTAATTATGCTCCATTTATTTATGCATCTACACATATGCCAGCAAGCATAATCTTAATCTCTACTTGGTAGTTAGTTTTAAGATCAAGAGATTGGTACTGCAGAGATGGTTCAGAGTTCAATATGCCTATTCTTATAAAGAACCAGAGTTTCATGTTAGCCGCCATGTTGGGAGGTTCACAAGTACTTGGAACTCCTCTTTCAGGGAATTTGATGCCTTCTCCTGGCCTCTGTAGACATTTAACTCAATTTACAAACCCACATAAAAAATATCCACACTGCAGGTAATTAATATCAAACTCTTTAAAACTGAATAAACAAAAACAGAACCATAAGGTGTTGATCTGCAATTTTGCTTCATAGGCATAAAATTTCTTTTTATATCTGCCTTGCTGAATTCACAGATTAAAACTTTGTTGATTCCTCATGATGTTCTTTATGAAAGAGAAGGTCATCATCTAATAAAACCTATCATGGTCTGAATGAGAATACCTCCCCCCGCCAAAAAAAAAAAAAAAAAAATAGGCTTATATATTTGAATGCCTAGTCACTGGTTAGTGGAATTGTTTGGAAAAAATTAGGTGTTTTCCTGTTGGAAAAGATGTGTCACTGAGAACAGGCTTTGAAGTTTTGAAACCCATGCCAGGCCCAATCTCTGTCTCCTTCTGTCTTTTTCCTGCAGATCAGGATGTAAAACACTCAGCTACTGCTCCAGCACATGCCTATCTGCTTCCTGCCATTATTACCCTGGACTAGCCTTTGATGGTATAAGCAAGGCTCCAGTTAAATGCTATTTTTTGTAACAACTGTTTTTGGTTTTTTTTGTTTTTTTTTTTTGTTTGTTTTTTCCTATGGTGTCTTTCCACAGCAGTAGAACAGGGACAATGACAGATACAGTTTCATTATTTCTTTCCAGGTTGGTTATATTTCTTTTTCTTTCATAATTGCACTGAGAAATCAAACACTGTAGTCAATGCACGTGGTGAAAATAGCCATCTTTGTGCCTTGTTCGATGACTTAAGCATCCAAATGCTACCATTTATTGTAGTATCAAATGGAGGAAATTTTGTGATTTCTTTACATCATGTTTTAAAGGAGCCCATCACCTTACTAAGATGCCTTAAGAAATTATAGTGTTGATTAGATCAGTTTTTAATAAATACATATTTGTTGTCATGTGGATGTGTTTCTGTATATGTGAGAGTCTGTCACTTATGTGCAGGTGTTTGCAGAAGTCAGAGGAGGGAGTCACATCTCCCAGAGCCATAGTCACAGGTGGTTGTGAGGTGCCTGACATGTGTCCTGGGAACCTAACCCAACTTCTCTGGAAGAGCAGTGAGCACTCAGCCACTGACTCACCTTTACTCATCTTAAATCTGAAAGCCAGAAGAAGAAAACAGGAAACAAACTAAGAACCTACCACAGAGGGCCTCTGAAAGCCTCTGCCCTGCAGACTATCAAAGCAGATGCTGAGCCTGATGGCCAACTGTCAGGCAGAGTGAATAGAATTTTATATAAGAAGTGGGAAATAGTAAGAGCTGGAGAGGACAGGAACTCCACAAGGAGAGCAACAGAACAAGAAAATTTGAACACAGGGAACTTCCCAGAGACTCATACTCCAACCAAAGACTATTCATGGAGATAACCTAGAACCCCTGCACAGATGTAGCCCATGGCAGATCAGTGTCCAAGTGGGTTACCTAGTAATGGGAAGAGGGACTGCCTCTGACATAATCTGATTGGCCTGCTCTTTGATCACCTCCCCCTGAGGGGGGAGCAGCCCTACCAGGCCACAGAAGAGGAAAATGCAGCCACTTTTGATGAGAACTGATAGACTAAGATCAGAAAGGAGAGGAGAACCTCCCCTATCAGTGGACTTGGGGAGGGGCATGCATGCAGAAATGGGAGGGAGGGTGGGATCGGGAGGGGAGGAGGGAGGGACTTATGGGGGGATACAAAATGAATAAAGTGTAATTAATAAAAAATAAAAAAGTTAAAAAAAAGAAACGAATGACTAATTTTCAGTTGTTAAATGATGACTTTAACTTAGAAAAATGCAAAACTGGTAAAGAGCAAAGAACAATCCTGTTACGTGTTTATCTGCCCCAAAATTTGTGCTGATCTGCCTTTATTTTCATCTGCTTGTCAAGCCTGATTCTTATAATAGAAACTACTATTGAAGTTTATAACTTATAGCCCCTTGATGGCTGCATGTTTTGTTTTCTAGAATCTGTTCTTAATGTAGAACCGTCTGATATCATCTATATTATATTTCTTTTCTGAGTGTTCATACCTCTGTCTGAGACACTCAAGGAGCTGTATAGAAAAGGTACTGATAACTTGCTCATATGTGTTTTCAGTTTTTCTACAACTTGCTTTATTAATACCTTGTATCTATAATGTGGTTTATTGATTTGTGTAGATCTAGTTTTCTCATGTAATATGCTGTCTGCCTTCTAATATATCTCTTTAAGTCTTTTTGTTGTTGCTTTCCATTATTTTATACCTTATCCATGATCATAAATGCCATGTTTACGAGCGGGACAGAAAGCTTGTAACAGACAAAATACAAGGAAGTAGACTGTGAAGTGGTTTCTCTTAGAATAGTTGCATAAACAGAACCAGAAGAGTGGCAATATCCATGGACATACTAATATGGAAAGGGGAAATTTTCATGGGGTCCCACAAATAAAACAAAGAACTATAGGAAACTAATGACTTCTAGGAGAATGAACCTCTTCTAGGGAGGGGGAGGGGCCCTAATGATTGACCAGTGCAGAATGGTTAATTTTGAAGCAATATACACAAGCAACAAAATCAGACTCAGCAGCTTGTATTTATATATGTTTATATAGACACAGACATACACATATATATGTAACAATAATAAAGAAAAAGAGACTATCAACCTGAGAGTGCTGCATGGGAGTTCTTTTAGAGAGGAAGGGACTGGAGGGAGGAAGGGGGAGAGGGAAAGTGTTGTAATTCTACTTCAATTAAAAACTTATTTAAAACCCAAGAATGACTAAAGCTACTACTAAAAAACTGTATCAACTCAGATAGAGACCAGGAAAATCATTGGAATATTCATTTCAGACATCTTAGTGTCAAAACAAATGTGTGGTGTGATCCTGTAAATACAACACTTGAGATGTAAAGGCAGTACGACCAGGAGTTCAATATCATCCTCAGCTGCACAGTCAGGCAGGACTTCCAATGAAGGGAAGGAGACAACAACCCACCCACAAAACCTATGACCCAAAATTGTTTCTGCCTACAATGGAGCAGAGATTAAGGGAAGGATCAACCAATGACTGGCCCAACCTGAGACCCATACCAAAGGAGAGAATTATTAACTATTAATTATTAATGATACTCTGTTATCCTTCCTGAAAGGAGCTTAACATAACTGTCTTTTCAGTAGATAGAAACAGATGCTGAGACTCACAGCCAAATATTAGTCGGAGCTTGGGAACTTGTGGAACAGTGGAGAGAAGAAGAGAAAGGACTTGGAGGTATCAAGAACATCACAAGAAGACCAGCAGAGTCAACTAACCTAGTTCCATGGGGAGGGAGCTTACAGAGATTGAAGCACCAATCAAAGAGCATGCATGGTCTGGACCTAGGCTCCCAACACATATGTAACTGATGGGCATCTTGGCCTTCAATGTGGGTCTTCTAGCAAGTGGAGCAGAGGCTGACTCTAACATGGACACTATAGGAAACTAATGACTTCTCAGAGAATGAACCTCTGCTAGGGGTTGCCTGTTTTCAGATCACTTTCCCCTGGCTGGGTTACCTTGTCTGGCCTCAGTGTATGAGGATATGCTTAGTTGTGATGTGACTTGATGTTCTGGGATGGGCTGGTACTGGTGGTTTTCCCCTTTTCTGAGGAGGGTGAAACTGGGAGGAGAGGATGGAGTGGGATGCGATTGGTATGTAAAGTGATTAAATGAACGAATGAATGGATAGATAGATAGATAGATAGATAGATAGATAGATAGATAGATAGATAGATATAAATGTAATGAAAAAGAATGACAGGAGACAAGAAAGAAAAAATAATAGTAGGAAAGAAAGAGAGAGAGAGAAAGGCAGGGAGAAAAAGAGGGAGAAAGAAAGAAAAAAAAGGAGGAAGGAAGGAAGGAAGGAAGAAAAAAAAGGAAGGAGAAAAGAATAAAAACTCCAAGTAAATATATTACATGGTATTGTGTTTCTAAATGTAGAGTTCAGGGGAAAGGTACCAGTAAGAGAGATTGATGGTGTAGGTACTTTAAATCCATAAAATTTTCTTCCTTGAGATAAATTTATTGTTTTTTTTTAAAGTTCTTTTATTATGAACGATAAAGTTTGGAACCCCTCCAGTTTCATGTCATTTCATAGAAATACACATACTGCCTAGTAATTTATCAGCAATTACATCTGCTGGCATTCCAGATGTTCTCGTGGTATCTTCGCTCTCTTGAAATCAGAAACCAAGAATAAAATGACACCTGATAGCCTTGCCAGTGCCTTGCATCTGGAGACTCTCAACGTCTCAATCAGGCATTGCTCATCAAACCAAAGGAGTGATAGAAAGCACTTGAAAAAGCAAGCAAAAATTTGAATTTTTAAAAGATTTTTAAACAATTCAAAAATATATTCTAATGCAGTATATATTTAGAGCTTCTATGAGCTTCTGAGGATCCTCCCCCCATTTTGTGAATGAATAAATAAATAAATAAATAAATAAAAAATAAATAAATATTGTAATAAATAGAATGCTGAATGCTTTGAAAAGATCCGTTACTCTAGAACACATATAAAGTGTAACATAGAAGAGTATTTTTACTGATTTAAATCTAAAGCAATATTTGTCATGTAAGCTCAATTTAGTTAACTGTGTGACATAAGCAAACTAAATCTTTTCTAAATCATAAGAGATCTCAAAGGCAATGTGTTCATGGTTAAGCCTTATTAGTGGTATGACTCTAAGCTTTGTGTGTAGAGTTGAGAAAAAGGAGTTTTAGTTGCCTCATTCCCAGCTCTCTCAATGAGAGTTGTTGAGAGCCATAGGGAACTCACTATGTCAGGGTGACCTGTGATTTCTTTATTGTTCATCTCCATCATGTTAAGCTTTTTCTCAACTTTGAAAACATAAATTGTTTTTGGTAATCAATAGCTGTTCTTGGAATTCAGACAACAATTTCTGTGTTCTTTTGTACTCTAAATAGTTAAAAAAAATGAAAAACACTGGGGGCTTCTCTGTAATCAATGGAATGATGTTTGGGCCCTTGCTATGTGACTTGTGTGAATAAAAGAACTGCTTCTAATAAAAGCATGGCAATGCACTTCCTTTAGAAAAGCCAAATATGGATCCACCAGAAGTCCTATCTTGTGAATTTTGTGTCTCTGACTTAGAGTTTAATTCTTTAATATAATTGCTGTATTTGTTTTTATAATGGCTGGTAGAAAGCTTGGAAACAGAAATGCTAATTTACACTTTTGCCTCTTGGCTCATATATTGGAAAATACAACAAAGCATATGCTTAGCTCTGCTGAGACTAGTGTGTTTGTGTGCTGTGTTATTTTACTTTTCATTCCATGATAATTATACATTTGTAGAAAGTTGCAGTTGCAAAGTAATGTATATCCCCTTCACCAATTTCAAAAAAGGTTATTCTGTACGAAATTATAGTATAATATCAAAACTGGGGATTTGGAGTGTGATACGGCTTAAATGTGAAGGACTCCCATAGGCTTATGTGTTTGAACTTGTCTTCCCCAGTGTAGTGGTACTCTTTTGAGAGGGTTGGTGGCCTTATTGGACGGGTCAACTAGAGGAAGTTGGGTTGCTGAGAAAATGTTTATAATGATAGCCCAGTTGCTCCCACCTGATTTCTGATCCATTATAATCTAAACCATATCCATATTTCACGCTCCTGCAATGTTAGCCAGGTTGGCCGGTTGTGGATTTTATTGAGAGGCCTTGCCTCAATTAACAAGGTGGAAGAGTTATAAAGAATGACTCATGAATGAAACTTGGGCCTCCGTAGCCGGACACACACACGTGCCGTAGAGATGACAACACACATGCAAAACATGCATATACACATGAATACCACACACACGTGAAAATGGAAAAGGACTAAAATATAATGTTGAAAATTGAGTTCATTCAATCAGTATTTAAACTCGTGGATTTCTATGTGAAATACAATCTACCATTGTATAGTAATATGAAACCAAACGTAGATGAGTTTCACCTTGGTGTTTGGCTATTTCAATTGTGGTGCTAAAGACACTTTGAAGTCACTTATGCTGCTCTCATCTTCTTTCAAAGCTGAAGGCACTGAAATAAGTCATTGTCCTCACCTGTATCATTTTGGATTCCAGTAAGAGAAACATTATGGAAAAGACACACTATCCAGATGAACGTAATTATTCCTAAAGACAAGGCCATCTCCCTGAGAAGAAGTGAGTGTCTTGTAGAAACGGCTTCTCCTCTCAAATGGACACCCAAAGCATCTTCAGACTACCCTGGAGAATCAGAGCGATGGAGCAAAAGACCACACTAGAACAAGGCTGCTTAACTGTGCATGCTTTTGCTCCCACCCCATCACAGTTCTCTCTCTATTGCATTAAAGCTCTGGTCACAATGCTGAGAATGGACGTGGAGTCACAGACCCTTTCAATCTGTTCTTCTTCTCAATGTGGCTATACTAAATAAACCCCCACGTTCTGTTTTTCACATTGCTCCTCCGTTTCATTAGTGTATCAAGGTGAGTGGTCCAGTCTAGCTTGTTGGGGCTGCCAGAAGCTGCAATTTTGCTCTTAAAACCACTGATTACATAATGGATATGGAATGTATCAATATTTTTAATAAATGAAAGCAGGGCATAGAATATTTGATTTGCATTAGCCTGCTATGCATACATAAAGTCCTTTTAGAGGAAATGTACCTATTTCAGTGACCCAATTAGAAATATGCTAAAATAATAGGGAATATAATTTGGAGACTCACTGGTCTATAAGGAATAGCAAAGCTGATCCAGTACCCATGTTTGGCTGGAGATTGCCCCCATTTCCTAGGGGCAATCTAGGAAGTGCTGTTCATAATTTTAAGTTACCTTAGGCTAAAACCTGTTAAATCCACTGACAGTTCATTTGCAAATTCCTCTCTCTCCCTAACCTGGAAATGTTTGAATTTGATAATCCTTTTAGTCAGCACTCAACTATGGAATTTTTGCTTACCCCAGGCAAAGCAAAAAGTGCTGACTCTTGGCAGACTCCATCCTTTAACTCTCACAGGTCATCCTGAGTTTTGTTTCAAGTGATGCTTAGCCTCTGGGGGGTCTTGTTCACTTGCTCTGTCTCTGTAGTAAAGTCAGACTTCCATTTAGAATGTGCGGTAATTCAATAATAGTTCTGTGCAAATTCTGCTATAGTACTGTGATGAAATTCGGGTTCAAATTAGTCAGTGAACCACCAACTTGAGGTTGTTTGAGAACTGACATGGTGACAAAAATAATTTCTTCTCAAGCTCCTCAGAGACTCAGTGATGAAGTTTTCTGGGTTTCAGTCCTGTAAAAAATCTTTTTTTGTGGTATTTAGAAAAGATAATGTTGCAGGTGCCAGTGCACATGAATATAATTTGAATCCTATTGTCTCTAAATGGGCAAACATGACGGGGTAGATTGTGAAAATAATTCCCTCCTCCACAATCCTCTATTGCACCTGCCTCACTAATGCTGCCTGTTAGCGCGCCAAAGCAATCAGCATTTTAATAAATGCATAATACTGGTAGAGTTGATACTAACTAGGTTACTCAATGCTATTTTTTTCCTCAGTATCTATCACCAGTCCCGTAAGACCTATTGGTCTATATTTCCCATGATCTTATCTCCTGGTTCTTGTGACATAAGAGTAAGAATCCGTATGTGTCCTGACACTGAGCATTGCGTTTGGCCCTTGAAGCTCATAGAGAGGGGAAAAAAGCTGCACCTGTCTTAAATTCTACATGGTCAAAGGAGTGAACTCCATGAATAGGTGGAAAGGAAAAATGTTACAGATCAGAGCCAAATTGTCTTAGGCTCTTTTGGACCCCTTTGAAAGTTAGGTCTTTGTGTCTGACCTAACATTTTTCTGACTATTAATACATTTACAATGTAGTCTTAGCAAATCACAAGCTTCTATCAATCCCAAAGCTAAGAATGTCACCAGATTACATCTAAAAGTTAGACAGCTGTCCTCCCTGCTTTTCTGTGAGTTATCTCACTGTGAAATTTATTCTATCTGGATCTAACTGAGAAAATGCCTCTATCAGATTCAGTTGTAGACAAATCTGTAGGGAAACTTCTTGATTGATGATTGTTGTGGAAGGTTCAGACCATGGTGGATGGTCTCACCCATAGGCAAGTGATCCTGGGTAGTATAAAAAAAAAAAAAAGTAGCTGATTGTGATTCCAGGAGGCCAGTCATCAGTGCTCTTCCATGGACTTTAGCACCTTCCTCCAGGATCTTGCCACAGTTCTTGCTCATGGTAAGCTCTAAGCTAAAACAAACTGCTTACCCGGTTGCTTTTTGGTTATAATGTTTATCATGACAACAGGAAACAAACTAGTGGACTTTCTTATTTTCTTTGATGTGAGAGCTCTGTTTGTGTATGGCACATCACTTTCGAAAGGGAATTTTAAGTATATTCTAGTTTGGACCCCAAGGAATAAACACTCTGTTATCAATAGTAATAAGTAAGAACACCCTTTTAAAAGGCAAGATGGCTGTGTTCTGACCTAAATAACTATCTGCAGAAAATGCAATGAAGACTTTGGCCAATAAAGGATGGGCTGCTTAATGGTCTCTCTGCCTCTGCTACTGCTTTCCTGTGGCTTAATCTAAGAGAAGAGCAGCAAGCATGAATCTTTCAACAAAATCTTTAGGTCATTGTACTCCTCTGTTCCACAAAGAGTCCACATTTCAGTTGGAATCGGAAGAAAGTCTTCCAATGCCCTACAGGAGGGTTTTGAAGTAGCTCCCGCTACTGCTCTGGAATCACCTCTGCTCCTCACAACTTCCCTCTGCTTTTATGGCTCCTGCATTGATATTCCTGGCCTGCGAGGTTCTTCTTCATATTCACATAGAAATTCTTTCACATCTTTTAAGTCTCGTACTCATCAGCTAATGTGAAATATGGGACCTTGCTATTTAAGTTGGAAACCCAAAACCGTGGAGTAGGGGACCTCTCTCTTACACTTTTCTTTTTCTTTTTTTTTTCTTTCACTACAATCCCAGCATTTTATCCCAACTGTATAGGTATTTAACAGGAATTTCAGGCTTTTATTATACTTGCAGGCTAAAAAGTCAAACCACCAGCATTTGATTAGTGATGCCAGAAGTTGGGAAATTGGGTCAGACATAAAAAGGTTTATTTCTTAAGACTATAGGAAGCTGGATACACAAGCATACTCATGCCCAGGGGATTCACAGGCAACATTGGAAGCCTGTATGTCCGCCATATCATCTTGCTGGCATGGGTAAGCCACAAATTTGGGCAGCTTACTGTTTTATAGTAAGCAGTATATATGTCTCTTTGCTTAGAGCAAGATTCTATCTGCCAAGACTTCACTGTGCAGATGACTTTGTAGCACGTACAAAAACATAGAGAATTTATAATTCCAAATGCTATAGTATCTTCTCTCTATTGGGGTAATAAGGCCATTAATAAGAGATCATAAAAACGGATGGATACTTACCAGATAATTTGTCCGAGCTTGGCCCAGACAAAACTGAAAAAAGCATCTGCAGCCAAACTGCTAGCCGAGTGGTGTCCCAGTTGCAGTACGGCTCCTATAAACAGGACCTTGAGTCTCTGTACAGGCTTGAACTCTCATCAGCCAGGAATACCAATATTTTTATGACAAGAGTCACAGGACTCAACTTTATGAATGAGAACCAGAGATAGAAACCAACTGGGTAGGGCAAGGGCTCAAAGTAGCAGTTCTGAGACTCTCTTTGCTGGAACCTAGTAACACAGAAGATAGTTCATGTTCCTGGTTTCTTGATGTCTTTTATTCCTGCCTGAAAGGTATATGTGAGGATCTGATTGAAAGTTGAAAGAGAACATAGACATGTAAGTGGGTGGGACCATAGACTGATCAGCTAACCATCCTCAGCTTGCCTTCCTCCAGTTTCTTCTGTAAGTCTTTTAAAAGGCCCAGACTAGCAACTCAAAGGTAATCTATTTATTGAGTCATTTTTGCTATACAGGTACTACCCTCTGTTTTCTCCACTCCCACCAATGAATCAATAATAAACTTCTCTTTAAAACTTACCCTCTTCAGATCTTACTGTTTCCCACTTCATTCTGGAGAGGACAGGAACTCCACAAGGACAGCAACAAAACCAAAAAAATCTGAACACAGGGGTCTTTCCTAAGACTGATACTCCAACCAAGGACTATGCATGGAGATAACCTAAGACCCCTGCACAGGTGTGGCCCATGGCAGTTCAGTATCCAAGTGGGTTCCATTGTGATAGGAACAGGGACTGTCTCTGACATGAACAGATTGGCCTGCTCTTTAATTACCTCCCCCTGAGGGTGAAACAGCATTACCAGGCCACAGAAGAAGACAATGCAGCCACTCCTGATGAGACCTAATTGACTAGGATCAGAAGGAAGGAAAAGAAGTCCTCCCATATCAGTGGACTGGGGGAGGGGCATACAGGCAGAGGGTGGAGGAAGGGAGGGATTGGGACTGGAGGAGGGAGGGAACCACGGGGGGGATACAAAGTGAATAAAGTGTAATTAATAAAGAATTAAAAAAACTTACCCTCTTTAAGTGTTTCTCTGCCATTCTATATTCTTCTACAGAGAATTCTTTGTTTAGTTCCGTATCCCGTTTTTTAATTGGATTGCTTGATTTATTGCTTTTTACTTATTTAGTTCTTTATGTATTCTGGATATCAGCCCTCTGTCAGCTAGAGGGTTGTTGAAGATCCTTTCCTAGTCTATAGGCTGTCGTTTTGTTCTGAGGACAGTATCTTTTACTTTATAGAAGCTTTTCAGTTTCATGAGGTCCCATTTTTAAAAATTCTTTATCAATTACACTTTATTCACTTTGTATCTCCCCTGTGGTTTCACCTTACACCCATCAGAATGACTAAGATCAAAAACTCAAGTGACAACACATGCTGAAGAGGTTGTGGAGAAAGTGGAACCCTCCTGCATTGCTGGTGAGAATGTAAACTTGTACAACCACTTTGGAAATCAATCTGCTGCTTTCTCAGACAATCAGGAATAGTGTTTCCTCAAGATCCAGCTAGGCATATATCCAAAAGATGCTCAAGTACACAACAAAGACATTTGCTCAACCATGTTTGTAGCAGCTTTATTCGTAATAGCTGGAACCTGGAAACAATCCAGATGTCCCTCAGTTGAGGAATGAATACAGAAATTGTGGTACTTTTACACAATGGAGTACTACACAACAATTAAAAACAAGGAAATCACGAAATTTTCAGGTCAATGGTGGGATCTAGAAAACATCATTCTGAGTGAGGTATCCCAGAAGGAGAAAGACACACATGGTATATACTCACTTATAAGTGGGTACTAGACCTATAAGATAGGATAAACATACTGAGATCTGTACACCTACAGAAGATAAACAAGAAAGAGGACCTTGGATAAGATGATCAACCCTCACTTAGAAATACAAATGGTTCCTGTCCTCTCCATAACCTACTATTTCCCACTTCTTACATAAGATTCCATGCACTCTGCCCAACAGTTGGCCATAAAGCCTCAGTGTCTGCTTTGATAGTCTGCAGGGAAGAGCCTTTCAAAGGCCCTCTGTGGCAGGTTCCTAGGTTGTTTCCTGCTTTCTTCTACTTCTGATGTCCATCTTCTTTGCCTTTTGGGATGGGGATTGAGCATTTTAGTCAGGGTCTTCTCTCTTGATTAGTTTCTTTAGATGGACAGATTTTAGGTTTATCCTATAAGTCTATATGAGTGAGTATATAACATGTGTGTCTTTCTGCTTCTGGGACAGCTCACTCAGGATGATCCTTTCCAGGTCCCACCATTTATCTGAAAATTGCATGATTTCCTTATTTTTTCATTGCAGGGTAATACTCCATTGTGTAAATGTACCACAATTTCTGCATCCACTCTTCAGTTGAGGGGCATCTGGGCTGTTTCCAGCTTCTGGCTATTACAGATAAGGCTGATACAAACATTGTTGAGCAAATGTTCCTATTGTGTACTTGAACCTCTTTTGAATATATGCCTAGGAGTGGTATGGCTGGATCTTGAGGAAGCGCTATTCCTAGTTGTCTGAGAAAGTTCCAAATTGATTTTCAGAGTGGTTGTACAAGTTTATATTCCCACCAGCAGTGGAAAGTGGGAAATAGTAGGTTATGGAGAGGACAGGAACCCCATAAGGAGAGCAACAGAACTAGAAGATTTGAACACAGGGGTCTTCCAGAGACCCATACTCCAACCAAGTACCAGGCATGGGGATAACCTAGAACCCCTGCGCAGATGTAATCCATGGCAGTTTAGTGTCTAAGTGGGTTACATAGTAATGGGAAGAGGGACTGCCTCCAACACAATCTGATAGGCCTGCTCTTTGATCACCTCCCCCTGAGGGGAGAGCAGTTTTACCAGGCTACAGAAGATGGCAATGCAGCCACTCCGGATGTGATCTGATAGACTAAGATCAGATGGAAGGAGAGGAGGACCTGCCCTATCAGTGGACTTGGGGAGGGGCATGCATGAAGAAGGGGGAGGGAGGGTGGGATCTGGAGGGGAGGAAGAAGGGGCTTATAGGGGGATACAAAGTGAATAAAGTGTAAAAAAATAATAATAATAAAAAGACAAATGGGGTGGACATTGGATGTAGGAGAGAACAAGTAACAGGACAGATGCCTACCACAGAGGGCTTCTGAAAGACTCTACCTAGCAGTGTATCAAAGCAGATGCTGAGACTCATAACCAAGTCTTCAGCAGAGTGCAGGGAATCATATGAAAGAACGGGGAGTTAGTATAAGCTGGAGAGGACAGGATCTCCACAAGGAGCAAATATATCTGGATAGAGGGGTCTTTTATGAGACTGCTTCTCCAACCAAGGACCATATATGGCTATAACCTAGAACCCCTGCTCGGATGTAGCCCATGGTAGCTCAGTATCCAAGTGGGCACCCTAGTAAGGAGAACAGGCACTATTTCTGACATGAACTCAATGGCTGACTCTTTGACCCCCCCCCCCCCCCGGAAGGAGAAGCAGCCCTGCTAGGCCACAGAGGAAGATTTTGCAGCCAGGCCTGAAGATACCTGATAAGCTAGGGTCAGATGAAAGAGGAGGATGACCTCCCCTATTAGTGGACTTGGAAAAGGTCAGGGAGAAGATGTGGGAGAGAGGGAATGAGGGATTGGGATACAGCTGAGATACAATGTTAATAAACTGTAACTAATATTAAAAAAATAAATAAATAACACCAAGGGAAAAAATAACTTACCGTCTGTGGTAAGTAATTTCAACTGTCAAATTCAAGAGGCAAGAACCTGAAAGTCAGAGCTTTAGGGAAAGTTTTGTGGGACCTTGGATACCCAATACATCAACTCCTAAGCAAGAGCCAAGAAATACTCTATTGCTCTCAAAGACACCCTCCCTGCACTCTGGCGTATGCTAAGTCCTAGGACTATACTGCAGCCAAGAAAAACTGTCCTCATTCACACTGAAGGGAGGTATGTATCAGGAAACTTTACAGTTTTAAAACTCACCATAGCTCAACAAGCAATTCTGAGAAAACAAAATCCCTGCAGCCATTGCTTTATGCAATGGACCAAGCACCCTTGTTTTCTGCCCAATCTCTTGATCCTTTAAGTATACTCATTAAGATTACTTTCTTTCTAGTCTGCTCCAAAGGGTAAATTCATTCACCACCCAGTATTCCCTTCTCTAGTCTATTGTATTCATTGTACAAGCCTCTTCTGGTATTGATGCTCTAATCACTATATCTTAAGTGTTCAGTAATAAACTCAGTAACCATGGGAAATATTCAAAGACTACTTGTCAAGCTAGTATCCAAATCTGAGGCTTTCCTTGGTACTTCAGACATGCCAGTCTCTCAGTAAGCTGTCTGTCCTTATCTGGAATTCACTCTACAGCTCATGCAGACCTTAAAATTGTGATCATGCTGTCTCAGCTGCTCGAGTTGCTAAAATTTCAGGCCTGTGCCTCCTTGCCCAGTTGAAACACAGAGTTTCTCCCTTAGATTTTATCACTTTCTCCTATCTTTAGTGAAGAACATGTCCAAAGATATGTGCTCGCTAATTAATCAGTGTTTCCTCAGACCACTGTCTCCTTCTTATGTGCATTATAATATCATATTTAATTTATTAAAACTAATAAATATTATCATCAATATGAAACAAAATATTTAAGAATATGCATTCTGCAGAAACGAGTTAGTATGAATTTCAGGCTTGTGTCAGGCTTGGATGGAGAATTTTCTTCAGTGTTGTCTGTGCTGTGCACACACACAAAGGGTCTGTGCTGATTTCACAGCCCCAAAGTCATACAGGTCTAGAACATCAGATTCAAATTCCACTTTAGTACTTTCTTGTGTTTCAGAATGGTCAAAGTATAAATCACACACCAACTGGAATAAATTATCTTTATCTTACATACTAGATGTGTTCCTGGATATGTGCTGAAGTATTTTATATCTCTGTCAGTGGTGCCATGGTAACCTTGTCTAGGTCCTGGATGGGTTTTAAATCTTTATGTAAGTCTCAGATTTCAATAATATTAAAGTTGTGTGAGTCAAAGATAACCCTCTCTGTAAATTTATATGCTCCATAAAATGTAAAGTTTGCCTGAAAATTTGGTTCTCTCCTAAAAATAGAAGCCAGGAAAGCACTTCACAAATATTTGTGATAATTCTCACTACTATCCTAGTGAAAATAATTCTAATTTGGAACATGATTTGCTCAGAATCATATCACTTATTTTTATACTTGAAAAGCTTTGAATGAAAATATTTAATTTTTAATAATGCTTGATTTTTTTTTAAAAAGGATAATGTGACTACTAACTACAAATTGGTGCTGTAGACCAAACTGCTTTCGTTCTCAGCTCAAGAGACCTGTAACAGTCTTTTCAGTTTGACTCTTTCTTCTTTCTATTTATTTATTCACTGATTTATCTAGGCTATATTCTAAACACGAATTTTATTCCATGGTGTGTATTAATCTGGGTCTCGCAGAGAAACAGTCAGTTGGGAAAGAGGGACGGACACTTACAGATGCGGCACCAAGCTAATGAGGCTGAAAAAGCAGGAAGGTCTGCAACCTTCACTTTGAGTCTGGAGAGTGGAAAGGACCAGTATTCCAGCTGAAGTGGGTTGGACCCCCTTGTGTTCTATTCAGGACATCAGCGCATTTGATCACACTCCGTGTGCCTCTGAGTGCTTTAGTTATATTGTCCATTCTATACTCAGATGTCCACTGACTGCTGAGCCCTGAGGGCCTAGGTTTGTCTGCTGCCCCAATAAATTCTTTTTGCTTCATAACGTTCCAACCTCACTATTAATTGTGTATTGTTTCTTTGCTGAAATTTTGTAAGATTTTTCCAGGCATGGTGGCTTACATCTGAGATACTTTATAAGCTGAAGCAGGATAATTTCCTTGACTTTGAATCCAGCCTGGATACAAAGAGATTTTTCCAGCCATCTATAGCTACACAGAAATATCCTGTCTTTTGAAAAAAAAATAAAACATAACTCAAAACAAATGAATAAACAAGCAACAAAATAGAACTGGTTATGGGTTATTTTCCTTACAAGCTATACAAGGTCATACATAATTGCTTACTATAGTTTTCCTTTATTGTTAGTGTTAAGATTAAACATCTGTAAGAAGTCTGACATCAGATAAGCAATCAAACTGTGTGTCAGCCCTCAGTCCAGTATCTTGGGAGACCCTGATTGTTTAAATGCCAACTAGATAGTTCGATCACTGAATGGTTTGGGTTGAGATGGTCTATAGCATGCTTGGTGAAGGTATGATAGCCTAACTGGGAAGGTGACAAAAGAATCAGTATGCTCTTTGACAGTGACTCTGCTAACTTTGACCTCATTATGAGCTGCTGTCAGTTGTGTGGCAATATTAAGGCTTTATTAGACTTTGCTCATAGACATTGCACATCCAGCAATGTCATCAATCAATCCTATAGGCCATTAATAGAATCCCTTCCATCAAACCCAAGTTCTGTGTCTTTATCTTCACAGCACCACTAGCAAACACAATGCTACTTCTGCTCTTACACTGACATTTTCACTGCTTAATTGTTAAGTGAGTGAATAAAAGACTTTCCTTCTATTTTTTTCCACCAAAAACTATTCCCTTGTAGAGGGTGTGTGTTATGTATACGAGTGAGTTCTTGAGAGAGATCACCTCCTTTTTCTTTTCTTCCCCTTAGCTCAAAAACAAAATAATATATTTACATTTATTTCATCAGATGTATCAATAACTTTTAGCTATGTAAGTTACCTGGAATTTGAGTCAAAGTAAAAATTCCATTGAATTTTTTCTTTCCAAGGTCTTGAAATGAGAGATGTTGGCTGTATCCCTCTGATTCTTTTGTCATGCGAGCTCTGGGGAATGGCTGCCTCAGCTCTTCTCTTCTCTTTCTTCTCACATCAGGTGTTGTTCCTTTTTCTAAGCTGGATGCTTCACTCACTTTCCTGTTCATCCTGCAGACAGCTTCACCTTGGCCAGAGGGAATCCAAGTTTCCCATACCATGCTCCAGTCCAACTCCATACCGTTGGCAGTGTGGGGGTTAGATTTAAGAAAAAGCTAGACTAAAAGATAATTTGTGCCCCTAATCGTCAACTGAAAAAAAAAAAAGTTATTTGAAGTCTAAAGTGCTCTATAGAAAATTCAAAGAAATCATCAGTATGCTCACTGTCAAATGAACACTGTGAATTATGACAAACAATTAAGAATCTTGTCTGCTTGTTTCATGTCATTTATAAACTTTGCAACTTTGAAATTTCCAAAACAAACCCTGGATCTGCACTTTTTCCTCTGTACAACTGTCACTATCTAATCTGTACGATATCATGTGTAGTTTATGCCTCTGTGAAATTAGACATAATTACTTGATGGAAACTGAACAAAGGCCTAAATTGAAAGCACATTTTCAAAACCAAATTCATTAATTTGGTTCGCACACTCATGACCCCTGTCCTGTCAACTTCAATATTCTTTGTACTCCTCTGTGATTAAACCTAAAAATATAGTCAGATGATTTCACAGAAGGAATCCACTGGCTTGTTTTTGCACTTTCCTGTACCTTTAAGTCATCCTATTGTTTTTACACTTTTCTGTACCTTTAACTCCACACTAACTCTTCCAATGTTGCACCAGATGAGACAGTGTGCTTAGGAAGAATTAGCCAAACCTTCTCATTCAAGTTTTAAGAAACCCAGAAAGCAAGCACCATGGAATAAAAATGAGATTAAAGAGTGTTATAGCATGCTTTGAGAGCAATGGTTATCATATTAGCCATAGATGCTAGATAGACATTTCTTGACAGGAGCTTGTGGGGAGACAGGAGACTAACAAGAACTGTGTGAAAATGTCCCTGAACTGTATGTCCATTTCCAAAGTCATCCAGTGTGAGAAAATTGCGAGAATTTCTAGATTTGTCTTAAAAACTAAAAACAGTGAAGTATGTCCTCCAGTCAGAAAGCTTTCTAGGAAGCTGTCAAGCTCCACATGTTATCGGAAGCTGTAAGAAGCATTCCTGTGTGGGCTACAGGAGCAAATGCGCAAATAAGTGCTAAAGAAACATTTATGGCCTCAGAGAGCTCCTAGTGTCTTCCTGTCCTGGCCTCATGAATGGTGCGTACAGTCAGTGAGGAAATGTGTCTGGAGAACCCCTGCAGTCAAGCAACAGACCGCACATCCTGGAGAACTTCTGTAATCAGAAACAATTGACTGCCCATCCTGGAGAACTCCTGTAGTCAGAAGCAATGGGGCACCCATCATATCCACAGCTGTCCCGATGTACAGGTGGGTAAAAATGTGATTCAGTGGCTGTCATCCTGTTGTGATAACAACCAAGAACCAGAAGTTCACATTCCTCCAACATGCCTCCAGGATGTCAGCCTCCCACCGTTTAGGTGCTACTCAGATAAGGGGAGGAGAACTTAATTTCCAATTTCCTTATTATACACATAGAAGATCAGTGCAGAGTCAGAGGTAGGTCAGTTTGTAGAAACATTTAAATGAATTATTTTTTATAACATTTAAATTATTATTATTTTTTTTTAGATCTCAGAGACTTCGAATGGTACATTTTAGCCTTTGGAGAAGTTTTCAGTGTGAAATGCCTCATCTGATTGAGCACTTAGGTATCAGCTGGTTGTGCGTTTTGGGAGGCTGTGAGGCATTTTATACTGGGGGCATTCCTGACAAAGAAAGAGCCATAGCTGAAGGCTGAAACGTCACAGGTCAGGTCATCAACCGGGAGTGCTAACTCTGCCTGGACCCTCCCACCATGTCTTCCTTTGCATGATGCACTATTTTCTCAAACTCTAAACCAACAAACAAAATAAAACCTCCTCCCTGGTCTCAGGTTTTGGTCACAGTACTGAGAAAAGTAAGAGTGTTTGAGGGTATGTATTCTGTTTTCAGTACTGTACACTTTATTCCTGCATTGAAACACCACCTTGTACTGCTAAAATGTGTTTAAGTATCCACCAATGTTTAAAAACAGTAACTTGCTTTTCTTAAGAAATAGCATCCACTCTCATAGGAGTTGGTTTTTCTTGTTTATATCACTGTCTTCTGAGCCCTTCGTGAAAGCAGTGTTCAGGATCGCCTGCATGTGGCATGTGTGTGGCATTTCTGCTAAGTCAGTGCAGATGGGCAGAGAGTGGAACCGGGATCGGAAACGCACAGATCTGTTTGCAGGAGCCACCTGTCTCTACACACAAAAGTCTGACTGCAGCATTTGTGGTCATCGCGACCCCTGCGGCATCCCCACAGCTGCCTAGGGCACACATGGGCCTTGGCAAAATGAGACAGTTTCTCTCTTCCTGGTGAAAAAGCTGTGTGTTTCATTAAGGTGATTGGTCCCCTGGGGTACTGCCCTTTGGTGAGTTAAGTCCCCAGGGTTGAAGAACAGCCAAGAGAACAGACCGTAGCCCCAGAGCCTGCTGAGTAAGCGCAGTTGTGTGTGTAGAGAGCAGTGTAGAGCCTCATCAAATTTATGGCTGACCCTGTTTATAATCTTGTGGCATATGTCTCTGTAGTGTTTGTTTACAAAGAGCCGAGGCTCAGTGTCTGTGCATTGCAAGTGATATACTGTAGGTCTCTCAGGGTAAATGAAACATGTCCATTTTTACCCCATCTGGATCTTGTTATTATTATTTTTTCTTCCCGTGATTAGCATTTTGGCAGTTTTCACTCTTCAACTCAGCTGTTCAATGTGCTCAGGGGAGATGGAGAGCTGAGCACTTTCCAAAACCAGGGTAATGCTGTGTGCAGAGAATCCACAGCTGAGAGGGCAATTTCTGTAGGTTGCAGTCTCCACAGTGAGTGGAGGAAGCAGAGAGCAAGTGTGTGTTCAGTGGGCAGGGGACATGCTCGAGATGAGATCCAAGCTCCTAGGAGGCACAAACTGTGAAAAGCCTCCTCTTTCCTCCCAGATGAAGGTCAGCATGGGGGAGTATGTGTGGCTGAGATCCTGCTGAGCTGGTACTATTCTCCACACATGGTTTGCTGCACTGCAGGAGGAGGCTTGTGTTGTTATGAATTCAGCCTGCTGGAGAGCAAAAAAAAAAAAAAAAAAAAAAAAAAAAAAAAAAATGGGGTCATGATGTTCATTTGACACCTTGTTAATTTATGCTGCAACAGAAACTGAACCAAACCAAAGTTCCTTGCATGCACTAACATGGATCAAAATAATGCCATAACACACCCAAAGTCTGTTTTTCATTTTGGCTGAGTTACTGGGGTAGAACACAAAGACACCGTAGGTCCTAAAAGCAAAGAAACCTCTTAGGCCTTCTCTCTTTCTTCAATCTCCCTCTTTCTCTCCTCCGAGTGTTTCTTCCTTCCTCATCTTTTCTTCTTCTTCCCTTGCTCCCTCTCTCCCTCTCTCCCTCCCTCCCTTCCTTCTTCTTTTTGTCCTTTTCCCCATCTTTCCCTGAGTGAAATAAGTAGAGCAAACCCAAAAGTTGAAGCCTTGTTGGGTCCATGCACTTAGAGATTACATAATATTGCCTGTGACCGCTTTGAGCTTTTTACCTAATCAATGACCTGTAACCGATATTTTTAAGTAAGACATTACTTAAATTTAAAATAGCTTGCAATTTTAGTTTATATTGAATATTTTACTGTTGTTTTTATTTATATCTACAAATTTGACTTTCATTTACATCTTAGAGATTGATTTTAAATATGCAGAATCAGTAAACAGAAATAAATCCTTGGGCTACATAAGCATTGTACACATTCTCAAGATAGTGGAGAATATAAAAAAAATCTTCAGGAGTTTTGATTAAGAATTAATAGACTAGGTTTCAGTTACCAGGAAACTCTTAATATTTCCATGATGTTGCAATTAAAACTTACTAAGTTATTATAATGATGATACTATAATTACACACATAATTATTGTATGATTAATGATTATTATTAATTTCTGCTATGTATTTATAGATGTAGTTGCTTCATCAAATGGTAAAATAGAGCAATTTGTTAAACACTCCATGGCAGAAGTGATGGTTAATGGGTAAAAGCACTTGCTGCCAAACATACCAACCTGAGACTGATCCCCAAGTCTCAGTCTCGCATGGCCAAAGGAGGGAACAGTTGCTCAGGTTGTTCTCTGCCCCTTCACGTTTATGCCCTGGTATGCTCATGTTCACAAAACACACACACACACACACACACACACACACACACACACTTAAATGCAATAAAAATTGTAAACTCAATCTTCCACTCAAAACTGTGCTGTGTCTGACATCTTTATCTTGTTTCCACAACTGCTACATTTTACATCGGTAGACCTCACTTTATAGTTACTGGATACTTATACTAACGACAATCCATATATCTAACATGTATTTTATTACAGGTAACCAGCTGTCATAACAGCAAAGGATACAAATCCTTTTTCTGTCTAACAAGAATACCTAATTCTTTAATTCAAACAACAGATCAGTTTCAGCATCTACAATAATTTATCCAAAGTCAGAAACTAAGTATGAAGGAATCCACATCTGCCTCTTCTCAAAAATATCACTGTGGAAGGAATATCTTATGTATTATATAGATACAACCCTTGTCAATTAAAAAAAAATATATGGCCTTTGACTAAGGCAAGAAATAGGTGGGAATTCTAGAAGGCAGAAAGGATTCGGGGATAGAGTCGGCCACAGGAGATTCCCTAGAAAAATGTGAGGAAGACAGGATGCCAGGATGTGTTGTGCCTGAGCTCAGGCAAAGCCACTTGGCAGAATGTAGAATGTAGTCAATTTAAGTTATATGCTAGTCAGAGAAGAGCCTAGATATATAGCCTAGGTATTGTATAATATTTAACGAGTCTCATGAGTCCTTATTCTGGAGCTAAGGGACAGGAGGAAAAGTCCTGCACTACAACACTCCACTAACTCAGTCTCTTTGTCATGGATGAAGCCAGACTATTCCTTAGCAGTTTCCTTAAAACCTTGTAAAACATTTACATTCCCACTTGTCTTTTTCCAAATAGTTCTGTTCCACTGTATTTAGGATGGGGCCAGGAAACTATATATTCAGTGTATTTCTGGTGGCTAATGCTGAGATACTGAAACCATGTTTTGTGAAGGTCCTCAAGACAAGTGATCTGATCAAAGGACATAGGCCTTTTCACCTTGAGCTGAAACAATCCTGGCCCTCTCTCAGGGGGGAATTGTTAGGAACTTGTTTCCCCATCTGCTCTTTTCTTGTATTTTTCTCTGGGTTCCTGAAAGGAGAACAAAATCTATGAGTCATCTCATCCCCAGGCACCTGCCTCCAACTCCTCAGAAACTATTCCTGCATCCTCTATGAGCTAGGTCTGCCTTAAAAGACACTGTTTATCTGTCTGCTTATTGCATAGCAAGAAGACCCTTAGCTCCTCAGTCCCCCATAGTCTTCCTCTTTCTTTGAATTTCAAAGCAGTAAGCAGCCAGACTTCTTGAATGTGGCCAAATGGTCAAAACTAGATGTCACATAATTCCATTTGTATGATATTCTGATGACAGCAAAACACTAGGGACAAAGTTCAAACAACTCTTGCCAAGGTCTGGAGTTGAGAAAGAAGAAACCAGTTATAAAATGGTATAATGTAATTTTTGGTATTGTGTTAATTTTTCTGTTTTAGTTTTGATCATGGCAATATAAGTGTATGTTTTGTCAGATCTCAGAAGTGTACATCTTGGGGTGAAGAGGCTGTTTCCCTGTTAAAAAGCTGGCCCTGGTTTTACAGAGGGCTGAGTTCGGTCCTCAGCATCCATGCCCAGTGGCTTATAACTTCCTTTAAATCCAGTTCTAGGTGATTTGTCACCCTCTTAAGACCTCCACTGGCACCTATACTCATGTGTATGCATATATACCTATAATTAAAAATAAAATGACTCTTAAAAAAAGACATGTGCATCTTGGAAATTATTCATACATCCAGAAACCGACTTAAAAAAAAAGTTCTGTCAAATCTTGGAAGGGCAAAGTCATTCCATGAATGATTTCCTTTGAATCTTCAGTGTGACAGTAATCAACTTAATACTGTGTGCATGTTTTTCAAATTGAAGCACAGTTTTTTCAATCAACTGTCAACCAACCAAAATTCCATAACCTTCAAATCACACTTCCTCTGTCCTCATTGAAGAGATGTTGGATGAGTTGAAAGCAGCTCTCTTCATGGCTTTCAAGACTGGGGAGTAGAGGGAAAGGGGACAAAGTTTGGAGTAATTCTGTCACATTTGAAATTCATCATTCCATTCAATTTGGTGATTTCTAGAATTAGTTGTGTTTGCCTATGGTAAAATGGGGGATTAAAAACATGCCAGTGGAAGAAAAAAATAGGATTAAAGATATAATCACCACCAGTGAAGTATTTTACTGCTTTAGCTATGGTTAATACTCAACTTAGGAAAATGCTTGCTGAACCCACACTCTACCACCTGTGGGATCACCAGCAGACTACTTATAATACAAATAATTTGGACCATGCTATTCAGCACGTAATGGAGACTTAGTTACCACTGCTGACAGAGAGATGAGTGACTGAGAGCTAACTCCTGAAACAGATGAGCTCTTTCAAAACCCATGGCATCCTAGATTCTTCAGTCCTCGAAAAGGAAGAACACACATTGCAAGGAAAATGGGGCTGGATGGAGTAGACACACACTCCATGACTTCTTAATGAACTTTTATGGAAAGAACTCATCAGTGAAAATAAATTAGCATCTATGCTATCACTAATGCTGTCCAATACCATTCAACATCAAGACTTTTTTTTTTTAATAAAATAACATTTTCAACATTTGCCAACTGAATGAATGCCGTGGTCCTGCCATCATCTGAGTTTTTAACAAACAAGCAGGGATGAAGTTTTAGTGAGGCTTTGTGAGAACTGAATGCTTATGATCATTAATTAAAAATGGATTAAATGCACTTGGAATTATGAATTTATCTGCATATGACCATCTGCATAAACACACTTGCCTTTTCAAGCAGGGAATGAATACACTAGAAGCCAAATCAGAAGCAAGTTGAAGAAACACAACATAGGAAAGCATTGTCCATCTATGATTACCATTCACTAACTCATCAGGAATTTATTGGGTTCTGACTGCTCAAGGCACAGTGGAAGCTCCAGACAAAAACTATGAACAGCTTGTGACCTTACCAAAGATGAAGCATTAGTTACTTAAATTATGAAAATGCCTTGCCAGTTACAACTTGGCATATGAACAATCTCACTGAAAACACTGATAATTAAAATATCATCATATTGGGAAGCAATGAAAACCAGAGACTTTCATCGCATGGAAATGATAAGTAAACATTGCCTTTGGGTTAAAATAAAACCAAATTTTTGAAGTTACTCTCAGGGACATTTTAAAGCAATTTATAACACATTAATCACAGTGTTTAATAAGAACATACATAAGAACATCATCATCATTTTTATAACAAGGCAAACTTTGCAGAGTACCTGATGGATGTGTTCCGTACATTAAATTTATAGTATTATGTTTTCTATCTTTACTATGCATCTTTTAAATGATGTAATGAATTAGAAAACAAAACTCACAGGGGGAATATTACATAGGCTCAGATACTGTCATGTTTGTGCTTATTATTACTGTATATCAGCAATTAGTGATCTATAATTATAAAACACATTTAATCTTGTTTTTTTATCTACCAGGGACCAATAAGGAATAGTGTCCAGAAGTTATGTGGTATTACTTTAACTTTCCAAACAAATGTGTACACATACACACTCACGTACTCATGCATACACTCACTCACATGCACGCATGCACATAGAGAGAGAAATCAGTCCAGCATGGTGGCTTTCCTCTAATTCTAGAACTTGAGAAGCTGAGGTAGGACGATTGTGCCAAGCTCAAGGCAAACCAAGGGTTGAAACAGTTTTGTCTAAGATGAAATGTTTACAGCAAACAACTTTATGAGTGGAGAAAACATGGCAGAAGATTATATTAACAAGGAAAACAAGATCCAGCCATATCACTCCTAGGCATCTATCCAAAAGAGGTTCAAGTACACAATAAGGACATTTGCTCAACCATGTTTGTAGCAGCTTTATTTGTAATAGCCAGAAGCTGGAAACAGCCCAGGTGCCCCTCAACTGAAGAATGGATGCAGAAATTGTGGTACATCTACACAATGGAGTATTACTCTGCAATGAAAAATAAGGAAATCATGAAATTTGCAGGTAAATGGTGGGACCTGGAAAGGATCATCCTGAGTGAGCTGTCCCAGAAGCAGAAAGACACACATGGTATATACTCACTCATATAGACATATAACATAGGATAAACCTACTAAAATCTGTACATCTAAAGAAACTAATCAAGAGAGAGGACCCTGAGTAAAATGTTCAATCCCCATCCCAAAAGGCAAAGAAGATGGACATCAGAAGAAGAAGGAAACAGGAAACAAGCTAGTAACCTGCCACAGAGGGCCTCTGAAAGGCTCTGCCCTGCAGACTATCAAAGCAGACGCTGAGACTTATGGCCAAATGTTGGGCAGAGTGCATGGAATCTTATGTAAGAAGTGGGAAATAGTAAGATCTGGAGAGAACAGGAATTCCACAAGGAGAGCAACAGAACTAGAAAATTTGAACACAGGGGTCTTCCCAGAGACTCATACTCTAAACAAGTACCATGCATGGAGATAACCTAGAACTTCTGCACAGATGTAGCCCATGGCAGTTTATTGTCCAAATGGGTTCCATAGTAATGGGAAGAGGGACTGCCTCTGACATAATCAGATTGGCCTGCTCTTTGATCACCTCCCCTTGAGGGGGGAGTAGCCTTACCAGGCCACAGAAGATGACAATGCAGCCACTCCTGATGAGATCTGATAGACTAAGATCAGAAGGAAGGAGAGGAGGACCCACCCTATCAGTGGACTTGGGGAGGGCCATGGGTGAAGAAGGGGAAGGGAGGGTGGGATTGGGTGGGGAGGAGGGAGGGGCTTATGGGGAGATACAAAGTGAATAAAGTGTAATTAATAAAAGTTAAAAAAAACAAGGAAAACAGAAATGCTATGAAAATAGGAAGGTAGCACAATTTATTTTATGGTCTCAGATTTAGGATTTCATATCCTGTTTGCTGGAGACGACATGAGAATAGTGCAACTAAGGCCAGGGACTGAGCATGCAGAAGATGCCCATTGAATGCCCACTGAGCTGAAATGGAAACTCTATGCAGAAAATGTTAAATTCACTATAAACTAAGTATGCCAGATAGGCACAAACTGGAAAAGTAAGAGAAGACCTAAGTCTAAAGGCAGAGAGCTGGGCCACATGTAGGACAACCAATGGGAAGGAATGTCTTGGGTGCCTGTATGTCAAGACAGGACAGCTTGTGGCGTTCTTTATCATTGGATGTTGAGTGAAAGAGGCAACACGTGAAACACAAAATCCTCTTCTCTGTTTATTAAATGACATTTCTACTTTTACCACCAAACCAAACATAAGTGCTAGGAAAATGCTAGCCCAGAGGGGTTTCATGTCAACACAGCCCTGCAGTGATTTAGGTTTAGTCATTGCTTTAGAATCTCTAGGTGAGTGTGAACAAAAGGGACTGGAAATCATCAATGGTTCTGCTTTTTTTGTTTGCTTGTTTGTTTGTCTGCTTGTTTGTTTTGTTATGTTTTTCCTTCTTTCCAAGAAAGGATTGCACATGACAACCTCCACAGGCAAGATAAAGACTAAGGTCTTTACATTTGTATTCACTTGAAAATAAATGAAAGTCAATGAGAATATTTGACTTCAGAATACAATACTGAATTCAGCAATTAAATCTGCTTCCTCCTTGAAAGACCTTATTTATAACTGAGTGGTAAATTTTATTCTTAATTCACTGGTCATGTTGTGCAGTTAGTTAATCCTACAAAGAAAAACAGCCAAAAGGCCAGGGATACAAAGGCTTTTGCGACAGAGTTGATAGTGTAATGAGGCATTAGGAACAAAACAAGAAGCGAATAATGCTGAACTCTAAAGCAGGAATATATTTAACAGGGAAAGCATGTTTTTCTGGATATTCAGAAAGAAAAAATGGTGAATTCTTTATGAGATTTGACTGTGCAGTTTAGTACCAAAGATACATAAAATGTCTATAGATGATTCTTCACTAGAGAATATCAGTGTTGGCTTGAATGACTTTTATTTTTAAAGAAAGTATAGAGCAAAAGGGAAGAGGTAGCTTTTCCTGAAACTACATTTATGATAGAAAAACTGGAGGATATGGGTGGGTTTTGGCTTGTGTCCTATAGTTGAAATGTGTTTTTAGTTTTATCCAAAGTTTTCAGGTTCCCACAAAATGTGCATGAGGAAGGTTGGGAGACTAGCTGTTAGTCAAGGGCTTGTTGTGCAAGCATGAGGACTATGATCAGATCCTCAGCATCCCCATAAAAAAGATGAGCTCAACAAAATGGGTTTGTGTTTTCAACACTGGGAGTACAAAGGTGAAATTATGCGTGGAACTAGCCTAGACAAACATTGAGCTCCAGGTTCACGGAGAGACTGTCTCAAAAAATAAGGTGGAGAATAATGGAAAACACTTAACATTGCCCTCTGGCTTCAACAAAAACATCACCCACACAAAAGGAAATAAAAAATAAAGTTTTAAGAATATGTATGTATGTTAACTTGTAAAAATATTTTATTTAGGTTTTGAAATTTTCATAAGATATATTTTGATCATATTCTTTCCCCTTCCTCCTTACTCCTCTGTGATCCTCTGCTACCTAACTCCAATATATACTATATTATGTTATATTATATTACATATTGCATATATAATAACTATATATGATATTATGTAGTATATAGTATATGAAACATAATATAACATACTATAATAAAACAGAAAAATATAAATATATTCTGTGTTATGTAAACAAACATATGTATATATTTATATAAGGGAACTTTTTTAGCCCCCACCTAAAAAGAAAACTCGTTTGTGAGAGGATAATCAGGATGTATTCTCATTTATATAAGGTAGGTAATAATACTATTAGATCATGTTAAGAAATAGACAAGTATTATGTGCTCAGCAAAAAAGTCTATTAACTAATTGCATTACAGTATATTTTACGGTAGTTAATTAAGCACTGTGGCATATTCCCAACAAAACTATAAGATTCAGAATATGATAAATAATAACATTGCCCATGTTTCATCCCAACAGAGGCCTTTTTTTCAAGCGCAAATACTGCTTTTTTGCATTTTTCCATAGACAGTCTTCCAAACAAATTTTAGGGAGGCATAAGACATATTAAAGATGTAAAGCCTACTAAACATAATTAGATTGTAGAGTATCGACTCTATCTACGGATATAATTTATTATAAAGTTTGTATGAACGGGAAGGCATCAGCATCTAATATGCACAGGACCAGCTAAGATCAGGATTTTCCTCCTATGGACTGGCACTCAATTCAGTAAGAGAGATCTGTGGGTTATCTTTGTTACTGATCCATTTCGAGGTCCTAAAATCTAGCACAGGTTTCTCTATCCCTGAGACTTCAATGAAGTAACTGAGTCAAATTTACATAATTAATGAGATCCACAGCATTTTCATTTTTATCTAAGTTGTCTCCAGACCCCACATCACATCTCAGTATTCCTTTCCCTCACAAAGGGCAGGCGCATTCCAAGTACCTTTCCCTCTATCACAAGACAAGTAACTTTTTTGATTCTTGTCATGAATCAAAAAAGATTGATTGTTTTAAGTTAGCACTTCTGGTAGAATATTTCGCAAAAAGCAGTGTCGTAACTCACTATTGCTCCAGAACACAATAGTTTGATATCAAAAGAGAGAGTGAGTGAGTGTGTGTGAGAGAGAGAGAAAGAAGAGAGACTACAAATCATGTTGAAACTAACAAAAATCCAAATCATGTGATAGAAAACAAGTAACAAATTAAAAATGGTTAAGCAGACTTCTTAAAAGAAAAATGATGGCTATAATATCTTAATGCAACTAAATTTTGTTTCCTACCACAATAAAGTAAATTTCATAAAGATAAGCATACCAGAATCTGTAAAGGTGAATCATACAATGTGTTCAAGGAAAAATTAATAATTGTCGTTAATGTGGACATGGCTATAATGTAACAAGACTTGTTAGCAAAGAATTTGCTTGGTGACTCAGACATAGCAAGTGAGAGACAAACAAAATAATCAATACACTTGGTCCCAGTCTTCTCCATAGGAACATTAAATGCAGAAAGAAAGAGGAAAAAAAAATCAATAGATACATAATCTTTGGAGAAAGAATGTAAGAGTCAAAATGTTTCCTGCACAGTCAGTGACTATTACTCTTTGAAGGCAACGGAGATGACTTTCCAAGTATTTGAAACCTCAGAGAAGAGACAAGAATCAGCCAGAGTCGTAGGAGAGGTCAAAGGAAAACTCCAGATTTTGATGTCTGACTGGCCAAAGAACAAAGAGAAGGTCGTGGTAAAATTACTAATGCTGAGCATAGAGTTCACGTAAATATAAACTGAGGACAATTATGTAGGCACAATAGTTCAGAAGAGAATACTAATGCTGTAAAAGGCTATGGGCTGACACATAATGTCATGTGCAGAACCATCTCCTCAAATCAGGTGAAAGAAAGTTTAAAAAATTCCATTTTTATCACTTTAGAACATTTCACAATTTTAATATTCTTATACTTTAGTTATAAATTACTCAGTATTTTTAAAAATTACTTTCCATTTATTTAGTTTTTAACTATATGGCTATATGAATCATATTTTACTGTGTTTGGGACAAAAAATAAACTTGATACCATAATAGAAGAGTATTATACTATTATACTACCAAATAATTTTCATATCTGAAATGCTAGATGAAAAAATAAAAGAAAGTGAGACACTTTGTTTCTTAATTATAGCAGTTTGGAAGTTTAATTATATTTAATCATAAATCTAATAATTAATTATTCTCATTGTTGCAATAATTATTTTCAGCTTTTTGTTTCCCTATTTTCAGCTTTATTGTGGACAAACAAGCTGCGTGTTCATCAAGTTGCTTTAATATTCAGTGGAAAAACATGTTTCCACCCTGGCCTTCACCTTGAGACAGAGAAAAGAGGAAGTTTCACCAAGTTCTTTAAAACTTGTTTGTGTGACCTTGGACCATAACTGGGCAGGGAAGTAACTTTAGAAAACAAGTTTGGCAGTTCCAGGAACTTTTCTTGTATTGATGTGACTTGTTTTTGATTTGCCTATAAAAAAGGAATAAACTCATGCTGCAGTCTTACTGATAGCCCTCTCGAGCTGAACACATGTGTAGTATGACTTGCTTTAATTATTTCAATCCTCACTACCCACTCAGAAACTGTTCAATTCTGTCAGTGGGCTCCAGCATTTTATTGGTGTTTTTTTGTTTGTTTGTTTGTTTTTTTAAATTACAAAAATGAAGCTCTGATTCATTAACTGTCAATCCCAGTTTGGAGTAATTTTTCATTTTTGCTTTGTAGTAATATATTAGTTGGGGCTGGAGAGGTTGCTCAGTGGTTAGGAACACATCTATCTATCTATCTATCTATCTATCTATCTATCTATCTATCTATC
>NW_026592586.1:2550036-2552536 GCF_907164565.1 Psammomys obesus
TATCTATCTATCTATCTATCTATCTATCTATCTATCTATCTATCTATTCATTCATTCACTTACTCATTCATTCATTTATCTATCTATGTATTTATTTATTTCTCTATCTATCTATCTATCTATCTATCTATCTATCTATCTATCTATCTATCTATCTATCTAAACAGAGGACTCAAGTTCAGTTCCTGGCATCCAAGCCAAGCAGCCCACAACCAAACCCCTGTATCTCCAGCTATAGGGGAATCTGTGATAATCTTTCCTGTCAGTTTGAACACTTCTGCAATCAACCAAAACACAAGCATCTGCCCACATGTGTGATGGGTTTTCTTGATTGCATCACTTGAGATGGAATGAGACCTACCCAAAATCTGGTCCACACTCTCTGGTGGCAGCATACATAAAAGAAAACTCTTGTTTTTTCCTTCTTGGCCTCACACTCTCTGGCAAGTTTATCTATCCTGTTGCTGAGACACTTGTTCCCTGGGATTAGAACGAGCTTCTTCAGGATTCCAACCTATAGTGAATATCAGCTGAGACATCCAACCCAGTGTACTAAACAACCACTGAATATTTGGCCTTTATTTTGAGATACAACCATTGTTGGATTAATGGAACCATAGCCTATGAGCCATTCTAATATTTATTCTTTTGTTTTTTTTTTTCTTTTATAGAACCCCGACTAATAAAGAATCCAACAGATCTGGCCTCCACAGGTGCCTGCATAAGTGCAGGTATGCACATGGGCAGACACACACACACACACACACACACACACACACACTTAAAAATTAAAATAAAATAATCATGAAAAAGGATATATTTCTTTTATTTAATAAAAAAGATGTTTGCATACCTGCAAAGACTACATAGGTAGAAAAGTTTAAAGATATAACAGAAAAGTAACTTTCAAATGTCTTGTGACCAGTATTGGTAGGCATTTATATTTCTGGTGTTAGTCACTCATCATTAAATTAATACTTCAGGGTCTCATAGTTTCTTACAGGTTGCATTTCCATGCCAATAACATATCAATTACAGTCTAAGTCTCCACATTTTTCTCTTATGTTGATAAGAAGACCCTTTGTCCTAAATCCTGATATTAAAATTGCTTCTCCTTCCAGGGTTTGCAAGGGTTGTGGGTACAAAATAAAATGTTTTAGTCACAATACTTTGGATATTTGTTTGGACTGTGCCTACCAGTAGAGTATTTGAGCGCTGTTTATTTATTTATTTATATATTTACATATTCTTTTCTGGTGTCTGAGGTAGGCTTCATGTAGCCAGGGTGGCTTCAGTCTTGCTATGTAAATAATGTTGGCCTTAAACTCCAGATCCCCAGTCTCTACCTTCCAGTTTTGTAGATAATTGATATTTTCAACTACATCCAGCTCTTGAGCATCTTTTTGCATGTTATTTTCTTCTCTTTTCTTCAGTATTGACTGAATCTTTTGATTCATAAAACTATTAAAATTGTGAACACTAATTTGGGTAATATAAAATTTTGATATAGCTAGCTTGCTGATTTATGTTTCCATTTTCTGAATCCAAGTTTTTACCGTTAATATCTACCCACAAAATCTAGAAATGCTGATTTGATCTCTTCCTTCCCATTTAATTTATCCTTGACTGAGCATTGTTTTTTTTCTCCTTGCTCTTTCTCAACACCATTTTTTTGCTGTGTTATAATCAAAATACTTTTCTTCTGTTTTGCTCGAGTAACCTGGGAATTCTATTGAAACTTTTCAGCTAAAGTAACACTATTACTAGACTACTATGCATATAATATTAATTAAGATTAAATAGCTTTAACTGACCTTTCAGGAGTATGCATGTGTGTATAAGCCTGTATTCAGGCAGGTGCAGCAATATACTCCTGTATAGAGGCCAGAGGGAGACATCAGTTATTGTCTACTTTTATATTTCTTATCCTTGAAACAGGGTCTCCCACTGAACCTGAAACTTGCTGTTTTTTCAACTGTTACGCTTGTGGCCAACAGGTCTCCGTGATGCTCTGGTAACTGCTATTCCCTGCCCTCCAACACTGAGGTCACAGGCATTGCTGACCCACCACACCTGGCTTTTAACTTAGTTGTGGGATCTGAATCTACACATCAAATGCTGTTATTCACTGAGCCACTTTATCTGCCCTGGAAACTGTTTTTGTCCTTCATTCGGCACACTCAGTTCCATACAGATACAGAAGACCACTTCAGGAGTTGATTTTAAAATTTCAACAGCCAAAAACCTTGTCCGGGACAGTCTCGGGTTTGTAAATTAGCATGAAAATTTAAAGCACTCTTTTTTGTTGTTGTTTTGGTCTTGGTGCACAGCACACATTAGTTATAGATGGGGATGGTAGATTTGGGGTTTACCTGTTTTTTTTTTTTGTTTGTTTGTTTGTTTTATTTAAATTTTTTCAACTTTAGTTGTCTCTGATGCAGCTTATATGAAGATAATTGTTCTTTTACCTGAATACTGTTCTGTAATTGCAAACATTTCA
>NW_026592586.1:2557536-2607149 GCF_907164565.1 Psammomys obesus
TCAGTGGCTGACTCTTTGATTACCTTCCCCTGAGGGGGGAGCAGCCTTACCAGGCGGCAGAGGAAGACAATGAAGTCAGTCCTGATGAGACCTGATAGGCTAGGGTCAGAGATAAGGAGAGGAGGAAATCAAAAGATTTTTTATTTCAAAAGTTTTACAGAATTACTTTAGCTAAGACATATGTTCCACTGTTGCTTTTTTCCATGTCTGAGGATATAGTCTTCTTTTCTCATTTCACTGATTTTTTTTTTAATCTGATGGAATTTTTGTCGGTATGTTAGGACAGTTCTTCAGACTTCTCTTAGTAATAAACAAGTGCCCTTTGAGTTATCACATTACTGGCTGAGTTGTTCTATCCATCTTTATTGTTAGAGGACAATACATCTTCATCCTATAGAATCTCAGTTTTACTTACCAAGTGGCATATTTATATCTTAGACTCTGAGTGCATATGCGTGGTATATTCAAATGTTGACACTGGGAGAAAAGACCTCTTAAGAACATTTGTCTTGGTCTGTTTTCTATTGTTGTCATAAAACATCAAAGCGACTTAGGAATAAAAAGGTTTATTTCAGCTTACAGTTTTAGTCTATCATGAAAGGAAATCAGGGCAAGAACTCAAGCTAGGAATATAGGCAGAAATTAAAGCAAAGGCCATAAAAAAAATCTGCTTAGTGCCCTCCTTATCCTGACTTGCACCGCTTAAGGTTTTACGAAGGCTAAGATCACCTGCTCAGGGGTGGCACCACCCATAATGACCTGAGCCTTCCCATATGAATTACTAATCAATCAATCAGTCAGTCAGTCAGTCAATCAATCAATCAAAAAAAGAAATAAATGAGTCCACCAGTTTGCCAATAGGCCAGTCTTATGGAAGCATGTTCTCAGTTGAAGTTCTCTTGAAGAGCTTAAGATAGCCTGAATATAACTCCATTTTGAAATAAAGATCTTGACTGAGAACTGAATTCAGGTACCAGGAAATATCACAGAATGTACACCTGGCAGAAAACAAAGTTAACTCTCCTAGCAACAACCTCCAGGAAATATAACAGAATAAATGCTTCATAGAAAATAGAAACAAACTCCCTGGCAATAATCAATGGGAATAGGTTGAGAATCGGGTGGGAAAATTCTCCTCAATGTTTCAGATATGGTTTAGAAAAATAGCCATTGTGATTATATGCCTTAGCCATTGTGATTATGTGCCTCAGAAAAGGTCACCCCGCCCTGCTAAACTTCACCCAATTCTGGCTTGTGCCCCCCTGCTTGCTGCCATGGAAACCCCCGGCTCACAGACTTTCCCTTTAAAAATTCTGTTCACTTAGAGCTCGGGGTCCCACTTCTCTACTGCTGCGCCAGAGAGATTTGGGTCCCGAGTTTGATCGCTCTCGTAATAAAGCTCTCTTGCAATTGCATCGAGTCATCTCCTGGTGGTCTCTGAGGGTCCTGTGAACCTGGCATAACACCCTCTCCTCATATGATTCTAGATAAGGTCAAGTTGACAAAATGAAAATACCAACATAGGGTTCTTGCCATCTGCTCTATGATACAAATACCAGATTCTAAGCCACAGTTCTTTCTCCACCTGGGATTAGAACTTCAGGGCTGGTACAGTAGAATTGTAGCTCTTGTTAAGGTGTCCCTGTCCGTGTCCCCTCCAATGAGCTAAAAATAAACCTTTGTACCTTTGAAAATAATAAAAATTTGAGATCTTTGTACCCAAATAGCTGGTCACTTATAAATATATTGGCTCCCGGGCTTTATAGGGAATAATTTCAACCAGGCTTTTGACACCACATGGGTTTCATCTTTATTACTGAAAAAGGGACCACAGATACTTTTAAGTCTAACCAATGCAGAAAATATTGGAAAATGTGTGTGCTATTGATTTGTTTACTTTTTAGGAGAAGATCTTCTAAATTAAACCTCCCATAAAACCTCACTGCCCATTCACTAAAATTTTTGCCTGCTCCTGTCTCGACCCATTTATTGGAGCTGACAAAGCTGTCCTGCTCTGGATTAACACCTTCTTGATGTTGTGATTATTCTAAATGCCCATCTCAACATGCAAGAGCAGTCAAGTAGCATTTATTGAAAGAGCTCAGCAAGAGATATAGGTGCTAAAAGGTGCATCTTGTTTAATAGGGCATAAAGTGTTATCTCATTTAGATAATGAAAAAGAGGATCCAAGGAGAAGCCAAAATCTGTCATTATAAAGATATTAAAAATTAGGGAATGAGTGATAGCTTTAAATCATTAAATGATTTTTCAGAATTAAGTAATTTTGATGATGTCGAAAATTAATTTATTAAGAATAATTAAATATTATTTGACATTGAATTGTTCAACACCAAATGACAGCAATACTTCTGCACCAAGGACTTTCTTGGTCTAATTCTCAGACTACCATGGGGGGACAGGTCCCAAGAGAGTTTACTAAATCACAGAATGCAGGGACCTTCAACAAAAGTCTTGGATCCAAAAGATATGAAACAAAGCATGAAAATTTGCTTTTCTGGCAAGCTTCTAAAAAGACTCTGTTGGAGCAAACTATAGAATGCGCTTCAAGAAGCACTGTTAGCTTAAAGCGCACCTAGAGCGCAGAGGGTGGAGGGTTGGGTGGTGGGTGTCTGTACCTTATTTATCGGAATCACATGGAGGTATGTCTCACAGACACCTGCAATTAACTCTATGATTAAAACACTTATTATCACAAATGGCTAAACGTTAAGCTACACATCAGAGCACTGCCTAGCATCACCAAAGTTAAATTATCTCCTGTACTTCTTGTTATCCAGCGATACAAAGAGCAAAGCCAAACACATCAAACCCTGTTTAAATAGACACAATTACTATCACTAATCAACACAGTGTGGGACTTGCCAAAAACCTATAAAACTAATGGGTCGGCAGAAAATCACATCACTTCTAAATCCATGCTGGTAACACAGGCAGCATTTATAACAACAACAAAAAAAGTGACAATAGCACATTCTGTTTCTTCTGCCTACCAGTGAGTGTCCAGTTTACGAAAGGAAGATTTCCCTCCAAAGAACGCGTATTATGTTGCTGAACCCAGATCTTTCCACAACGGCATTGTAGATGGGGTAAATGCAGTATTATATCAGCTGCTAATTGATAAGTGGTTGATATTGCAATTAAAATATCATAAGAATGTGTTTTCCTGTAATGGAAAAATCACCTTTAAAATCCACTATTCCTTTTACTTTTAAAAAATAAATATATTAAGGAATTCACTGATTAACTCAACCTTTGCTCCATCACGAAAGAAGCTCCCAAAGAATCGTAGCATACAATCTAACGAAAAAGCAGCTGAGGATCCTAACCAGTGGCTGCATTTTTAACCTCTGATTTGGGGACCAGCATTACTTAGCAGATAAAATTAAAAGTCTGATAAGCGATATAAATGGTTTGTAAGGGAGAAAAGTCAGTGTGTGCTCTCATCTCTGCCTTTAATCCCCTTTACTTTGTACTGTCCAGCTTCCTAAAACCTGTCTAGGCGAGTTCACTAAAAAACAGTCTCAAGGAATCGTGTTTTTTTTTTTTTTTTTTTTTTTTTTTTTTTTTTTTTTTTTTTTTTTTAACCTGGAAAAGTGCAGCTGGCCATAGAAACCTTAGGAATAAAACTCATTGAAAAAGTATTTCCCTGAGCAATCATGTGTGGAGAATCATGGAGCAGGTGTAAAAGAGAGCACACACACACTCGCTTACACATATACCTGCCATACTACAAACAGCATACATAGATACACACCACATATATACATACATACCATATAGACCACACGCATACACACCTCCAGACACCATGCACAGCACGTCTATACATGCACCTCATACATGGCCTAGGGCCAATGATCCATACATCTTACCCATGTTTAATCATTCGCACATTCTACTCTCTAATGCAAACCTTTCATTCTCCTCACCCAGGAAAAGATCCGTTTATGCAGACACCCCGATTCATCCCTGGATCTATGGGAACTTCATATATTGACATAGCTGCCCCCTGCCTGATTTCCTTCATTTCCTTTGAACATTTTTTTTAAAACTAGCCACTGATGAAAGACTGTGGGATTAGGCTTCAGCCGGTGGGGAAGGGACACTGTTCTACTGTACAGTAAAAGTCAAGTGAATTTCCTACTGTGGTGTGCCTGCTGTTTGTGTCCTGGTGCAGGCTTTTTGAAAAAGAATGTTGCATTGCTCAGCTATCTTTATAGGTTTGTGTGTTCCTTTATGCAATACAGAGATTTTTCTTTATTTCTAACACATACCATGTACACAGACATACACACACACACACACACACACACACACACAAATTCACATGTCACACATGGACATACATACACACTCAAGCCACACAAACAGATATGTACATACTCATGCTTCACATACAGGAGTACACACACATACCTCCCACATGGCATACACATCCACCCATGCCTCAGTGTCACGACCCCCCACACACACCCCCGCCACACACACTAAGGCAGCAATATGGAAAGCAGATTCCCTTAGGAAAACAGTTCCTGCAAGACAAATGGAATCAACAGCAAATTCACTGGAGATGGACAGGATTTTGCTTCTACTGGCTGATCTGTACAGATGCTCATGGGAAAGACTAGATTATATGGACTATTTGAACACTTGGGTTTGAAACTCTTCATACTTTTCACTTCAGACATTTTGTTATCATTTCTTTAAAAACATATATAGAGAGCAGATATATAGATGTCTTAGACTAGGAAGGTTCTTTCCATCAAACCCAAGTGAGAGCCGAGACTCATTTGGTAGAAAGCTGGCCTTGCAAGTTACCTCTGACCTACACAGTCATGCTGGGACATGCACACATAAGAACACACCCATGACAATAGGAAACAAATAAAATGTAATAAAAAGGGAAAATAATCACATAGAAATTAAGGATCTGCTTGGTTGTAAATTCTTGTCTTTGATGCATGAAGACTACAAATATCAAAAGCATATAAAACCACACCAAAGGATACCTAACACAAATGCATATAAACAATAACCAGTGAGAAGTTCTAGACTGTCATTGGTTTAAACAATAGAAATTTGTTTTCTCACATTTATGGAGGACAGAATTTCAAGATCAAGGTCTGATATGAATGCTTTCTATAAGGGTGACCACCTGGCTTATAGAAGACTTTCTTCTCACCATTCCTCACTGCAGGAAACAGAAGGCTTAAGGGCCAGTTTATATTTAGACAACATGATGCCATTAAAGATTTCCAGTATGAGCCAGATAAAGTGTGGTTGACACCAGACATGCAGAAAGCTATGCAACAGCAAAAATTGCCAACACTAGATATGTAGAGAACCCCAAAGTAAACACATGTGTAGTCTATTAAATAACTATGTTGGGTTGACATGCAACACTTTTTTTGTGGTTTGGTATAGACCTGGTTTTGACATCAGAGGCTTTGGACTTTGACTCTGCTTTTATCTTTTGTCTTTGATTCAGCCTTCACCAGCCTGCTTGTGTGGTTGTAGATTTGTAAGACCACCTGTGGGTAGCCTATGTCCCCAGTCTGGGATTTGCTTGTGTCTGACTGTGTATACCTCGGTCTCTAACAATAGCTGCCTGTCCAACAGCCATAGACTCGGGCAAATGATGCTATTGTATCTGTCTATACATTCTTAAGACCTTTTCAACCTATCATCTTCCCAAGACCCTCCCACTATCCTGCATCGGAGCCTGAACTTTACAGGCTGTGCTAGACTCTCTGTGCTATGTACTAGTACCTCGTGTGGAAAAGCAGAAGATACTCTAAAGTGTTTCTTCTAAGCCATCACTAATCTAGGTACTTAGGGACATAAAAAAAAAAAAAAAACAACTTCAGGTACTAAAAATTTCTTGTTCCAAATAAGCCACACCGAGGTTAAAGCTTTAAATGCACAGGGGAAAGGATGAGCCATTAGTCCACAGCATGAACAATATACATAGCAACCTTCTCAACTTCTACTTGTATATTCCTCTCAACTACTCAAATCCAGAGACAAACTATGTGTCTCAGACACATCACACTTTCATCATTTTGTTTGCTTACTATGCTTCTAAGTTTGGCATTTGAAACTGAATGCAGAAGTCCAGCTATGGGCTAAAGGTTGCTCCTGCTTCACATTTCATTAATTAGTTCTTTTATCAGTTCAGGGAGGGACAGAATGCTTCTTTTAAAAAAGAAGGAAGAGCCTCAATCTTCCATCATATTCAGACATTGAAGAAATAAATAAAACCACTCATGGAATCATCGTTTAAGCCAGGGAAATAGCTTTAGTCTAAGTGATGAACTAATTTTTGTTGCAATATAAAACAGCCTTTGTTGTTTTTTACTATCCTAATGTTTTTCTCATCGTATTAACTACAAAGACAGGAGATGATCTCAATATAAAAACAGTCAAGTGGATCTATTCAATTTTTCTACTTCTAACACAAAGTAACTCTCCTATAGAACAATCATTGATACTTCCTGGTTCTAAGTTCATTTTCTGATCATTATGTCCTGACTAAGCATGTGATTTGTGTCTGAGCATTGGATTCTTTCATTTATTCCAAAGTTGGACTTTATTCTTTAACCTCACAATGACCAAAATTTCCTGCACATAAAACAGTAGCCCAGCATCACTCCAGATTTCTATCGTGAGTTTGAACTAACACAACTCCACTGTGCCCTGAAACCCTTCTAGCAACCCCAAAGTTCCTAACCCAAGGCTATAACACTAAACCAAGGGAACTGTGAACTGACCAACCTCAAGAACACAAACATGATGCTTTTATGGTAACTCTGGTATCATCTGGAACAGAACTTCTTCTCAACCACACTCCTAGAGAGCTTGTGAAAGCATGTGAAAACAAGAAAAATAAAAGCCTGAATTAAGTGCTTTATTAGATGAATATGGGGAACGAACATTCCTAAATTGTTGCAGTTTGCGATAATGGCTTCATTTTGAACATCATCTTAAATACTACAGACTGTCACAATGACTTTGACTCTATGGCCAGGTTTTCTGTATATGTATTCTAGCATTCTCTCTCACAATAAGGATCACTAAATCAGTTTAAAATGGAAGCAGTAAGTCTTGGTCATGGAGCATGGATAGCATCAAGTGCGAGGCTAAGGTAACATTTCTCTGCTTGGAGTTTTGTGAACACAAAGCAAAGTAATAATATTTTTCATCAGCTCTATTCACACTATTCCATTCAAGTAAAAAGCCCAGATGGAAAACATTCCAATTGCAACATGTTAACAGGAGATAGTAAGAAAAGAAAGAACAATTAAATTGAGAAATGATGTATTTATGATTGCAGCTGTCTTGATTCTTGAATTGTCTCTACCACTTCGTGGGCTCATTTAACAAGTAGATTTTGACCTGAATGCCCAAATTTGTTTTTCAGTTTAATGAGGAAAAAAAATGTACTTAAAAGTATCCAAGTAAGGTACTGCTGTCAACATTACTCTCTTGTGATTCCTTCTTCCCAGTGCCCTCTCTCCATCGATATATTGTACACCTGTGAAATCAGAGCTATAGCCAAGTACAACAATAATTAAGCCATAGCAACAAAACAAAGCAAAAAAAGAGATGTATCTTACTGTTGACTAGACTTTACTCTTTTTGTAGGCAGAGACCCATCTTACTTAGAACCCAAATGCCTAGCATACTTTTGTTCAAATGGAAACTAAGGGTCTTTCTCAAGCGAGCAAACATATATTAGTTAAACTGTTTATATCTGTCTGTATGTTAGAAGAATGTTATCAGCTATATTAAACAATAAAATTTTCTTGAGTTTAACTTTTATCCTGTAGTTCATAAAAGCTGGGTCATATCTTGCCCTGAGCTATTATATGAACACTGCTAAAGATGATACAGATTAAAATTATTTTAGCTTTTAAATATTTGGTCTGTATAGAAGGTATCTTTTAGAATGGTATAGAAGGTCTCTTTTAGTAATGTTTGTAGAGAACTGAAAGCTTTCAAATTTTCTTCTTTCCTATAAAATGTTTTAGAATGTGTCCCTCTGTTTCTTAACATGTTCTAGACTCTAATAAACATGTTTGACAGTAATTAGTAAAGATGAAACATACCTCTATCCCCCAAATCAGTATAAATAAATTGCCCAATTCATGATTCTAGTTCTCAGATAAACTATTCTCTTGCCAATTCCATACCCATTATGAGAATCTTTGAAAAGTAGGTTTATTGTTGCCTTAAGTAATATATTATACAAAGAAGCTGACAGATAACATGGAAGTCTGCTACAAAGGGGACTATCCAGAACAGAAACCAGCCATGGTTTAATGCCAGGGACCACAAAGACTAACTAGGTATCATTACACTCCTTACATACTTAACTAATTAAACTTGAAATAGTAATTTCTTTAACATGGACATCTTAATCACCAGTAAATGACTGTGTGTGAGGAGATGAAAGTTAACTTAAGGAACACAATTTACAATGTGTTCATTTGTTCTATTAATATTTATGGAGAATTTTTCACACATATACACACACACAAATATGTGCCACTGAACATTTAGCCAAACCTTTATGATCATAATGAATTAGTAATAACTAGTATGCAGGTACAATTTCTATATATTTAATGCAGTTGCTTTATAACCACCATTTATAGAGTCTCACTGTCTTATTCAGTGTCATATTGCTTGAGAAGACTCCACAATCACATCAACTCTTATATAAGAACACACTTAATTGGGGGCTTGCCTATAGTTTCAGAGCATATCCATTATTACCATGGTGGGGAGCATGGTGGCATGCATATTCTGATCAGTAGGCAGGTAGAGAGGAAGAGAGAGAGAGAAAGAGAGAGAGAGAGAGAGAGAGAGAGAGAGAGAGAGAGAGATTAGACCTAGTATGTGCTTTTGAAACCTCAAAGTCCACTCCCAGTATCACACTTTCTCCTACAAGGCCACACCTACTCTCACAAAGCCATACTTCCTAGTCCTTCTAATCCTTTCAATCAGTCCCACTCCCTGGTAATTAAGTATTAAAATATATGATCCTTGGAAAGGAGGCATTATTATTCACACTACAACATTTCACTCCCTGGACCCTGTAGGCTTGTAGTCATACCATAATGCAAAAATGCATTCAGTCCAACTTCAAAAGTTTTTAGAGTCTACTTTAATCTCAACACTGTTTAAATGTCCAAAGTTCAAAGGATCTTCTGAAGCTCATGGCAATCTTTTAACTGTAATTCCCTATAAAATCAAAATCAAAGAACAGATCAAACACATCCAACGTACAAATGGCACAGAATATTCAAAACTATAGAACATTTTATACAATTAAAATAAAAACACAAACTATTTTCAGTGCCTAGAATTGTTTTCAAATACGAAGCACTTCCAAATTTGTGATGAGCAGAGAGTACAAGTCATTTGTACTTGAAAATAACATGTGAGCTGGGAGTTCAAGGCCATTTCTTCCATACTTTCCCTGTGAAGCACTCTAGTATAAATGCTCCTTCATTCTTCACACAGCATCTTCTTCAAAATCCCATGTCTCCTCATCAGCAACAGAAGTTAGAAGTTAAAACTAAACTTTTATCCTCTAATGTTTTCCTGAGGCAAAGGAATCACTGTTCATTCACTTACTGTGGAAGTTTGAATAAGAAAGTTTAAGTTAGTATGATATGGAAAGGATAGGAGCTCTACAAGGACCAAACATATCTGGGCACAGGGTCTTTTCTGAGACTGACACTCAACCAAGGACCATCTATGGATATAACCTAGAACTTCTGCAAGGATATGGCCCGTGGTAGCTCAGTAACTAAGTAGTTTTCCAAAGTAAGGGGAACATGGACTATTTCTAACAGGATCTCAAGGGCAGGCTGTTTGACACCCCCCCCCCCCGGGGAGGAGCAGTCTGTTAGGCCACAGAGGAGGACTTTGCAGCCAGCCCTGAAGATACCTGTTAAAACAGGGTCAGATGAAAGGGGAGGAGGTCCTCCCCTATCAGTGGACTTGGAAAGGGGCAGGGAGGAGACCAGGGAGGGAGTGTGGGGTTGGGGAGGGAATGAGGGAGCGGGATACAGCTGGGACACAGAGTTAACAAAATGTAACTAAAAAGAAAAAAATAATAATAAAAAAAAGAAAAAAAAAGAAAAAGAAAAAGTTATTTTCAATAGAAGAAAAATAAGAAAAAAAAAAAAAAAGAATGGACCAAGGCGTGGTGGCACACAACTGTAACTCAGGGAGGCAGAGGAAGGTAAGGCCAGCCTTACCTACAAAGAAGTCCAAGACAGCCAAGGCTACTCAGAAAAACCCTGTTTTTTTTTGTTTGTTTGTTTGTTTGTTTTTTTGTTGTTGTTTTTTAATGATCCTCATAGGCTCATGTATTTAAATGCATAGTTATCAAAGAGTGGCACTATTTAAGAAGGGTTAGGAGGTATCTCCTTTTTGGAGGAAATGTGTCCCAGGAAACAGGGGCCAAGGGGCTTTGATTTGATTTCAAAAGTCTATGACCAGGTCCAGTTCTACCACTTTCTGTGGCCTGCAGATCAAGAGAGAACTCTCAGCTACTGCTCCAGGGCCATGTGTATTTCCACGATACCTGCCATAATGAAAATGGACAAACCCTCTGGAACTGTAAGCAAGCCCCAAGTTAAATCTCTCTTTTGAAGAGTATTGTTTTCTCTTCACAGCAATAAAACAGTGATTAAGACACTCATTTTTTATTCTTTATTAATTACACTTTATTTACTTTGTATCCCCACTGTGGTTCCCTCCCTCCTCCTGTCCCAATCCCTCCCTTCCTCTACCTTCTGCATGCATGCCCCTCCCCAAGTACACGGATAGGGGAGGTCTTCTTTTCCTTCCTTCTGATCCTAGTCAATCAGGTCTCATCAGGACTGGCTGCACTGTCTTCCTCTGTGGCCTGGTAATGCTGCTTCCCCCTCAGGGGGAGGTAATTAAAGAGCAGGCCAATCAGTTCATGTCAGAGATAGTCCCTGTTCCTATTACAATGGAACCCACTTGGATACTGAACTGCCATGGGCTACATCTGTGCAGGGGTCTTAAGTTATCTTCATTCACAGTCCTTGGTTGGAGTATCAATCTCAGGAAAGACCCCTTTCCTAAGATTTTTTGGTTCTGTTGTTCTCCTTGTGGAGTTCCTGTCCTCTCCAGATCTTACTGTTTCCCACTCCTTTCATAAGATTCCCTGCACTCTGCCCAAAGGTTTCCCATAAGTTTCAGCATCTACATTGATAGTCTGCAGGGCAGAGCCTTTCAGAGGTCCTCTGTGTCAGGCTCCTGACTTGTTCCCTCTTTTCTCCTTCTTCTGATGTCTATCCTCTTTGTCTTTCTGGATAAGGATGGAGCATTTTAGCAAGAGTCCTCCCTCTTGATTAGTTTCTTTAGGTGTATAGATTTTAGTAGGTTTATCCTATATTATATGTCTATATGAGTAAGTATATACCGTGTGCATCTTTCTGCTTCTAAGACACTCATTTTAATTTTATGTAAGAAGTGGGAAATAGTAAGAGCTGGAGAGAACAGGAACTCCACAAGAAGAGCAACAGAACAAGAAATTTTGAACACAGGGAACTTCCCAGAGACTCATACTCCAACCAAGGACTATCCGTGGAGATAACCTAGAACCCTGACAATGCAGCCACTTCTGATGAGAACTGTTAGACTAAGATCAGAAAGAAGGAGAGGAGGACCTCCCCTATCAGTGGACTTGGGAAAGGGGGGAAGGGTGGGACCGGGAGGGTAGGAGGGAGGGGCTTATGGGGGGATACACAATGAATAAAGTGTAATTAATAAAAGTTAAAAAAAAGACTCCTCTTCATGCATGGTCCTTAGTTGGGGTATCAGTCTAAGAGGAACAGGGGCTGTCTATGGTATGAATTCAGCGACAGACTCTCTGACCACCTCCCTCTGTGGGGTATAGCCTTGCCAGGCCACAGAGGAATATGGTGAAGCCACCCCTGATGACAGCTGATAGGCTAGGGTCAGATAGAAGGGGAGAAGGTCCTTCCCTATCACGGGACTAGGGGAAAAACATAGGAGGAGAAGAAAGAGTGAGGGAGGAATTGGGAAGAGATGAATACATTATAATAAATAATTTTTTCAAAAAGATTCCTCCTCTGAAGCTGTTGTCTAAACTCCCCCCAAAAAAGCTTAATGAAATTCTTTTAGTTTTCCATGATAGTTATTCATATTGCTGCTATAATACCCACCATTTCCCAGGTCACTATTTCTGGACTATCCCTACTGATATCGTAACCACTAGAAAGCCAAGGAAACACATTCTTATGAGTGTTCCTGTTGCCATCTCATAGGTGGATACATCATGGATACCCAGAATAAATGTTTATAAAGCATATAAATAGATTAACTTAAAACTTATTTTCTAAAGGACAAATTCTCATTTAATTTGGTTTTGCATCTTACTTCCTACACTTTACAAATAGAAACATTAACAATTAGAAGCCAAAAGGAAAACATTTCTTTTTCCTAGATTATTTCAATACGATGGTGTTACGAAAAATAAAATCATTTGACTATGAGTAATATAAGTGAATAGAGGGCATAGTCACAGTACAGGTGATGAAATGTGTCCATATTTCCCCACTTAACCGTCAAGAAAATGTGAAGAATAGTTCATTGAGTGCCTTACATTCTTCAGTTTCTTCTGGGGAAGTTGGCAAGACTGTGCTTCTTGGCTACATATCGACCTCTACATGTCAAGCGGAGGGCAAATGCAAATGGCCATCTGCTTGGCCAAAAATGGACTGCTCCCTCACTGACATTCACCATGCATCTGTTGCTTTCCTAAAAGTGTATTATACTTCTTGGGGCATGTCTCTTTCATACCTGATATGGAAAGACCCTGTCTCAGCCTTTGCAGTCTGCCTACATAGGGTGACTTAATAGCATCAGCTCTCAGAGACAGCAGTGCATTGATTACAGTTTGTGATAAATGTTTTTTGCAAATGTGAAATACTGCTTTGTGTAGGAGGACAATATTTCAGAACAGTGTCAATTGAATTATGTTGGCTGATATTCGCTTTGTTTTCAAATGGTGGGCATAAACAAATGAACAGATTTATTCCTTCTGTCACATCATCATGACACAAGTCATAACACACTAGAAAGCATTTAGCACTTGGAGAAATGTTTTAGAAAAGGAACACAAAACCTTATTTTCAAAGGTTCTATAGTCATTAGAGGTGGTAAGGCCATGTGACTCTTAGAACACAGGAACGACTCCTTGCCACACCTCAGGCACCAACTGGAATGGATTTCCATTTGCAACTTTACCAGAGAATAAAAAATGAAAGATGTAAATGGCCTTCACAACTTTCAGAAATATTTTATGGAACTCTTGAGTACTGATGTCAATAAATGGGTGTCAGGCTAAATATTGTTTATTATTAACCCTAATTATTATAGTGGTATTATTCAAGTCACTGTCACAATCAATAAGACACAAACATCTGTTAGATTTTATGATCACCTTTTTTCCTTGGGCTGGGCAGGTATTCTACCTACCCTGTCTAAAAAACCTCATCAACCATCTCCCAGCCCCCATCCAATGCTCTCTGCCTTAACCATTCCTATTTTGACTACCTTCCATCCATAATTCCAAGATACTTGCTTGTCCTTCTCATCTGGGCCTTCCTATGCCATTCTTAGAGTCCTTTCTCCCAGCCCCCATCTTCCTTTTCAAAGCTAACCCACTGTGATGTCCTCCTTCCTCCTCTCATCCCATCTTCCTCTCTGCCTCCCATGATTCTCTTGTTCCCAAATCCTGGGAACCTTAGCCATGCCTACCTCCTACCTCCTTCCACCCTGCCTAGGTACAGGCCTTTTTTATTAACCAATCATGAATAATGTCTTAGGCAGGTTTACCTAATAAGCAAAGGGCAGTAACCTGATCTTGATGAGCTACGGTCAGATGGCCGGGAAGAGCATATTCTCACTTTCAGTGCACTAGGGGAATACCTCAACGCCTATACATAACTGAATAATCAGATAAGATTTTATTGTTATATGGGTGCATATATCTTCTCCAACACTTAACATTTGTGTTTCGACATTCAAAATCTTCTCTACTGGTGTTCTAAAGTATATGTGTGATTTAAAGCTGCTAGTCACGTTTGTCACCCTCATAACTCTTCTCAGTTTGGGGACAGAATACCCAATAAAGAGCAACTTAAGAGAGGAAGAGTTTATTTTGGTTCATGTGTTAAAGAATTACAGACCATCATGGTGACAAGTTGAATGCCATGGTTTGTCACAAAACATCTGTCCTCAGGAATGAGAGAGAGCCAGAGACCGCTCCTCAATCTTGCCTTTTCTTTTCTTCCCATGTTTTTCTCTCTAGAACCCAACCAAAATGGAGCTATTCACAGTTCAGATAGGTCTTTCCACAGATAAACATCTCTGAAACTAGCATCGCAAACAAACCCAGAAATGTATAGCCTAGATCAGCTGTTCTCAACCTTCCTAATGCTTCAGCCCTTTAATAGAGTACCTCCTGTTGTGGTGACATCCAACCATAAAATTATTTTTGTTGCTACTTCATAAATGTGATTTGGCTACTATTATGAGTTATAATAGATATATCTATGTTTTTTGATGTATTTAGGTGGCCTCTGTGAAAGGGTCATATGATCGCCAAAGGTATTAAGACCCACAGGCTGAGAACCACCTTTCTAGATGATTCTAACTCTCGTTTAATTGGAAAACTAAAACTAACCCTATCAATTAACTGAAATTAACCCTAATCAGTCTTACTGTGTGATAGAGGCCTGTGTGATCCCCTCCTCCAGTTGCACTGGTGATCCTTTTTCACTCTCTCTCCACTCTTTCTCCCAAGGCAAGCTCTAGCAATTGCTATTATCCTGAATCAGAATCTGTACCTGTAGAGTGTAAACAAGAAATGATGGCATAGAAGATGCCTACACAGTCCAGAAGAGGGCATCAGACCCCATCAACAATGGAATTATATGCATTAGGAACTCTTCCTTGGGTACTAGCAACTGAACCAGGTCTTCTTCAAAAGTAAGAGATACTATCTATGTAAATGCTTTTCACTGCTGATCATCTCTCTAATTTCAAATAAGTTTTTGTGGTCTGTTATGTTGAAATTTGACATAAAGGTAAAGGAAGCATCCCCAGTTACCTGTAAACTGGGCAAGTAAACAACACATTCTTCAATAAGTATGGAGAATACTCACGTTCACATGGGTGAAAGCACACTTTACATTTCCATTTACTGGCAGACAGTGAATAATAGGTGGGGTTGACAATATAACCTACTTGTTTATTTTCAGAAGAAACATATTTGATTGATTAGAACTTGAGCTTTGGTCTAATGATGGGACCAGTCACTCCAGCTACTAGGGAGCTAGATGCAGTAAAAAAAAAAAGTTCAAGTTCAGTACCTGAGTGACAGTGTGAGTTCAAGGCCAAGCTGAATAATTTGAGGTAAACTGCCTCAAGTAGCTGATGCAATAAAGGAATAACAAAGCTGCCAAGAAAGGAAGTTGGTGTTGCATGCAGAGATGAGATGGCCTTTTGATGGTTTCTCTAACACTCACGATTGCATGGATCTGTCTCTGAAAGACAATATATGTGGTGTTCTGATGGAAAGAAACAGCAAAGCAAGACAGTTTCTGGCTAATAGAGTGCTGGGAAGCCTAGGGGAGGTCACACAGCTGGAACTGCTTTGAAAGGAAAAATCTATACCCTGTAGCAGAGTCAGCTCCCAGGAAAAGAGGCTAAGAATTATTGCATCACTATTCTTATGAAGAAATTACATGTCCTCTACAGGACAGATTTCTTTGAATGATCTCAGTAGTTTTTTTTTTGACTGAACATACTCAGAACACAAGTGAGTAAAAGATCTCGGGGAAATAGCAATTGCTTCTATTTCTGAGAGTGTCCTATGTTTTGCTTCTTGTTGCTGTAATAAGTATCCTGAGAAAAGAAATTTAAGGGAGAAAATGTTGATTTTGACATTGTAGTGCTTCATGGTGAGGGAATCACAGTGGTCAGAGCTTGAGGCTTGGTTACTATTATCACCAATCTACCTCCAACCCTGCCAGCCCCCAAGGTGTAAGGCAAGTCTCTAGTGCACCATGCACTTCAGAAACAGGGTTCAGAAAACCCTGAGCTGAAACTGTCCTGAAAACTGGCTTTCATGGTGCTAGAAAGTGCTGTGCACTCTTCCAAAGAGAGAAGCCCTCAATAGCCCTAACTAGTTGTGACACCCATAAACCACATAAATAACTAGCCCAGCATGTAACTCTACAGGCGCAGTAGTACCACACATATTGGCATTAACCAGCAGCTCTATAATTGGACTTAAGACCTGCTCAGCGAGAAAAACCACGGCTGGTACTGGACACCTAGCTAATCAGTGCAAGTGAAATCATGGTTACAATCTACTAAACCAATATCATACCTAGCAACAATCTATAAACATTTGCTCTTTTACCCGAAGATAAGGGTCATCACCATTCATCCAGCATCAAGTAAACTGCTCTTTTCAATAAACAGAGACCACTGCAGAAAACCACAACCAATCAAACTGCAGAGCTTTGGAGCCCAGTCTCGGGTGGACACATCTATAAACACTCCTGAGCCTAAGACTCAGAGAACGTTTGGGAAGAGGAGGCAGAAAGATTGAAAGAGCCATAGGATCAGAGGTTTTCTGAGAAATTGTATCTCCTAGTGATATCAGAAGCTCTACCTATAAAGCCCCATCAACATGTCCTTCCAGATGTGAGGTCACAAGGATGACAGGAATGAGCACCTCAACTTGGACAGGAAAAAGCCATGAAGCATCATCACTACACAAAGAACTAAAGCAACTGAGTAAAGCCACTGAGTGAGAAGTTTGTGGTCCTTTTCAGGACCAATTGCTTGTTCATTGCCAAACTGTCCAACCAGAAAACATATACTCAAGTAGAATTATATGGATTCATCAAGCTATATTTAGGGATATACATATATGAATGCAATAACAATTAGTAAAAAAAGAGACCATCAGTTTGAAGTGAAGCTAGGAGGGTTGTTACATGGAAAGAATTGGAGAAGGAGAGGGAAGGGAGAAAGGTTGTAATTAAATTATAATCTCAAAAGTAAACAAACAAAAGCAGGAAAAAAAAAAAAGAAAGCATGAATGCTTATGCTCAGCTCATTTCTTTTCCCTTTCTATACAGTCCAGGATCCAACCTCAGAGAATGTTACCTACACTGAGTGATTCTTCTCTCCTCCACTTACCTGATCAGGATAATCCCCTGCAGCCTTGCCAAAGTGTAGCCTAACCTAGCTAACCCTTCATGGGTGTACCAGGTTCTTTCTAGTTGGCAAATAATACTGTCATCCAGAGTTTTGTTTTGGAAAGGCCAGGAAGGGCCAGGAAGTCTAATCCCTAGCTGGTAACAGAAATCATGTATGCTCTTCACTGATGCTCAATCCTGCATTCTTAAACCAGAGGGATTAAAGCCACTGCACCACCACATTGCCTGGGAGACTCCCCTTCTATGTCCCTGGCCAGAGCTATGTGGATTCTCAGCTACACCAGATTTGGTACTTTGTTTTCTTTCATGGGTTACAATTCAGCTTTACATTTTCATGATTTTTCTCTTTTTAATTTTTTTTATTTTTTTAATATTAGTTACAGTTTATTAACTTTGTATCCCAGCTGTATTCCACTCCCTCATTCTTCCCAATCCCACCCTCCCTCCTTCAACTCCTCCCTGTCCCTTTCCAAGTCCACTGATAGGGGACTCCTCTTTCATCTGACCCTGATTTATCAGATATCTTCAGGACTGGCTGCAAAGTCCTCCTCTGTGGCCTAGCAAGGCTGCTCCTCCCTCAAGGGGTGAGGGGGAGGTCAAAGAGCCCGCCATTGAGTTCATGTCAGAAATAGTCACTGTTCCCCTTACTAGGGAACCCACTTGGATACTAAGCTACCATGGGCTACATCGGAGCAGAGGTTCTAAACCTAGAACCTCATGATGTATGGTTATATCCATACATGATCCTTGGTTCAAGAAACAATCTCATATAAGACCCCTGTGCCCAGATATATTTGGTCCTTGTGGAGCTCCTGTCCTCTCCAGGTCTTACTAACTCTCTCTTCTTTCATATGATTCCCTGCACTCTGGCGAAGGTTTGGTTATGAGTCTTAGTATCTGCTTTGATACACTGCTAGGTAAAGTTTTTCAGAGGCTCTTTGTGGTAGGCTCATGTCCTGTTGTTTGTTTTCTCCTACATCGAATGTCCATCCCATTTGTTTTTCTAAGTGAGGATTGGTCATCTTACCCCGGGTCCTCCTTCTTGTTTATCTTCTTTAGGTGTATAGATTTCAGTATATTTATCTTATCTTATAGGTTTATATAAGTGAGTATATACCATTTGTGTCTTTCTGCTTCTGGGATACCTCACTAAGGATGATCTTTTCTAGGTCTCACCATTTTCCTGAAAATTTTGTGATTTCCTTGTTTTTAATTGTTGAGTAGTATTCCATTGTGTAAAAGTACCACAATTTCTGTATCCATTCCTCAACTGAGGAACATCTGGGTTGTTTCCAGGTTCTGGCTATTATGAATAAAGCTGCTAGAAATATGGCTGAGCAAATGTCCTTTCTGTGTACTTGAGCATCTTTTGGATATATGCCTAGGAGTGGTATAGCTGTCTAGAACTCATTGGCACAGAAGACAACTTCCTGATCAGAACACCAACAGCACAAGCTCTAAGATCAACAATCAATAAACGAAAACTCATGAAACTGAAAAGCTTCTGTAAAGCAAGAGATTCTGTTGTCAGAACAAAATGACAGCCTGCAGACTGGGAAAGGATCTTCACAGACCTTATATCTGACCGAGGGCTGGTCTCCAAAATATATAACGAAATAAAGAAGTTAAAAAGCAACAAATCAAGCAATCCGATTAAAAAATGTGGTACAGAGCTAAACAGAGAATTCTCAGTAAAGGAATCCAGAATGGTAGAGAAACACTTAAAGAAATGCTCAAGGTCCTTAGCCATCAGAGAGATGCAAATCAAAATGACCCTGAGATTTCACCTGACACCCATCATAATGGCTAAGATCAAAAACTCAAGTGAAAACACATGCTGGAGAGGTTATGGAGAAAGGGGAACCCTCCTCTATTGCTGGTGGAAATGCCAACTTGTACAAGCACTTTGGAAATCAATCTGGTGCTTTCTCAGACAATTAGGAATACTGCTTCCTCAAGATAATTTTTCTCTTAAATATATATAAAATTCATCGTCCTTGTGTTTTATTTCACGTGCCAGACAAACTCATTGAAAAGAATAAGAACATTTCAGCTGTAAGGTGGTGACAGATTAGAATCTCAGCTTTACAATCAGTGTGTAACACTGAACCAGCCACTCCCCTCCAGCCTCAGGTTCCTTTCGTGTACAAAATAGGTTTACCTACATCTCCTTCTATCATCCAGCTCAGAAATCTTCACAGGTTAAAAATTTGATGTTCTCACAGTCACTTTCAAAGACACGATTAAGAGTCAAACAGCCAAGAACACCAGCAGCCAGAGTAGGTAACAGGCCATGCTCACTGATTCTCGAACCTTCCAGTGACAGCAGATTTTTTTCTTTTTTTTTTTTTTCTTTTTTTCACCGTAGCAGCACAATCATTCCTACCAGCGTGTTCCATTACAGCTTGACTTACTGCCGGGAATTCACCTGCTGACACAGTAAAACTCCTAACTGGAAGCCGTAATGTCTCAGTGTCACACAGTGGAGAGGAAAACCTGTTCATAAATTCCGCCAATGTGCATTGCTTTATTTGGGGTCCCAGTTGCAAACTCATTATTTATGCTGTGTACGGTAGGCCGTCAATGTATCCCCCTGGGAAATTAGTTTGCCATTTAGAATGGTTTCAAAGTACAAGTGCTTCTTAAGTCATTTTCTGAGGTTAAATGAGAACTCTTATTGCTTTCTGTGAGCTCAGAGGGGTTTTATATCACGAGCTCCCCCTCCCCCAGCTTCCGCTGCACTGTCTTACTCTCTCCTCTTCCAATGCACTTTGGTGTTAAATCTCTCTCTCCCCCTTGCTTCCTTTTCCCTCAACTTTTGAAGGTAATAAGTGAAATGGTATTTGTTTTATTTTTCTAACTTAATGGTACTATTTAATATCTTAATTAAAAAACAATTTACTTATTGTGTGTTCTTGTTCCATGGCATAGGTCTGGAGATGCAGGAACAACTTGTGGAACATGGTTCTCTCCATCTGCCATATGGATCCCAGGGATCAAATTCGGGTCATTTATCACAGGGGCTGATACTCACAGGAGCATCTCATCCTAGCCAAGCTTCTCACTTTTGCCTCTACCTTAGAGTCTTCAGGGAACATGGAAACTGTATCCTGTGCATTTGGCATTGCTTGGTGAATCGGAGAAACCTCTCCACTCTCAGTCCGAATCTTCCACCCCAGGATATTGGTCATGGTTGATTCAGATAGGCCTGTTAAGAACACAACTGGTTCCCAGAAACGCTTGGTCATGCTAGTCAGAGCTAATGCAGGTGGCCCTCTCCATTAGCCGCCTGTGGAGACGCCATCTTCACAGCCCCTTTTGAGTCTCTCTACTGAGATATCCTTAAACATTTTAAGTTTCATTCATGAGTAATATGTAAGAATACTCTCTTTATATAGTCCCAGTCTCCAGGATATTTGGCTTCCAAGTGCCTGACTAGTTATTCATAGCTTGATACTATCCTTAGGTAATGGGTATCAGTTTACTTGTTATTACTTACAGGAAATGAAAATACCTATCATATAAAGCTCTTGGGGAAATTCTTTTTCCTATTCCTTTTTTCATAAGTCTTTAAAATGTCAAAGCCTGTAATAATTAATTATAACAAGCCAAAGATGGAGTAAAAAGTAAACCAAAGTTGTTAATGGTAGACTCAATGGTAGACTCCCAATAGCCAAGGAAACTAAGACTCCTCTGATAGCAGTATTACAGCCCATCTCAGATGCATCCTGAGAACCTTTCAACACCTACAGAAAGTGTACTCACCAAGGAGATTAAGTGTTTAGTTTCAAAATGTTTGAAATCTCTAGCTCAAACACAGAAACGGCACACTAAAGAGTGTAAAGAAACAACGAACACAAGAGATCAACAGAGTAAATATCACCTAGAAGTACTAACAGTCTGAAAGGTTAGAAATCCTTAGTTCAACAAAAGACCCATCTATTAAAAACAATCAATTATGAATTCCTTTCAAAACATAAAAGTTACTCAGCCAATAGCTATCAGCTACAGGCTTAGGGGGTGACAGAATAAGCAATATCAAACTAAAACTCAGATTCAAAGGAGGAAAATTAGAAAGATAATGCTTTCAGGTTTACATAGGAGAGGCAGCAGGCAGTTCAGGTCCCCAGATACCCAAGCCCACAACAGAACATGATTTGGGGGACTGCATTTTGAGGGGAAAAAAAGCGTTCATTAGAGTCAAGATTCCATTTAATCTAGATGGTAGTAATTGACTTCTGTTGTTCTTATTAATTTTAGTTTATTTAAATCAGTTTCTTGCTACTATTTAAATGTGAAAATGGCTCAAAAACTATTCCCTTCCTCCTACAGGTCTTGAAGGGAGTAGCTGTTAGCTGCTAGTATTGAGGTAGGCATTTTATTTCCTTTTAAGGAAACTATTTTCAATCTTTTCAGTATCTACAATTCAGTTCATATAGGCCTTGGATGGCTAGAGTAACATCTCTATGCTATGATGTCTTGCATATAGAAGTGTAATATTCCTTTTAATTAAGTAGAGTAAGTGGGCACGGTTTATAAAGGTTAGCCGAGCCATTTCTCCCTTATGTCTCCTCAATTTTTTATTGAAGGCTGCCATATTGTGATTTTTGCTTTTCTCTAACATACTTATTAGCAAATCCCAGAATTGCCAGATAGATCTAGAAGGGAACTGAACACTTTAAAAGTTCCTGACCTAAGGGTATTACACTATTAAGCTGTTCTCCTCCATTTTGGCATTGTTAATATTTCATGAGATGATAAGTGTTTTATTAATAACATCCCCCTAAACCTGGCTGGGGAATCCACAAGCTACAGAATTATGGCTTTTCCTATCACCAGTGCTACTGATCTTAGTGTCACAATCTAGACCCCAAGAAGTCAAGTTCAGCTAACAATCCTTGAGAAGCCAATTTTAAGTTAGTCAAATTAATAGTGAAAAGAAGAAAAAGAGATGTATTAAATGTAGCCACAAAGGGAAGAGGGCAAAAGGACTGAGTGACTCCAGTCCACCTATTTTGGAATTCTGGCACAAGGTTCAAAGTTTAGACAGAAGACCAGGGGTATGCATATCTAAGCAGTCAATGTCCCCGCTCCCCATTGTCTGGGTTTCAGTCTCATCCTGAAAAGTGAGCTGACAGGTTCCCTCTCTGTCTGGTACATTTTCTTCCTTCCAGTAAGAGATCCTTGAGAAATTCTCATTGTTGAGGGTCCTTTGTTCTACTGTGCTAATAGTCAGATGGCGGGGCACTAGTTTCTCTTTAGAATATCTTATAAGGACAAAATGCTTGCACTAAATAAGGATCACAAAATCCACAGAACTATTAGGAACCTTTTTTCTCTTTGCTGTCTCACCTAGTATTATTCTAAAATGGAAAAATATATCAGTCTTGAATTGTTTTCCAAATATGTACCTTGCCTTCCTGGAGAGAGTTCATTTTCATACATGTTACTAAAGCAAGGGAAGAAAAAAACAATTCTCTAAAACTCAGATTCTTCCTCTAGTTGGCTAAATACACAATCTTCTTCAGTTCTGTAACTCAACAATGGTTGGAAGAGTTATTGTAAATTTAAAAAATAAAAGGTAACCTAGGCCCAGCAAGGGCCATATGGAGAATGGAGCACCAACCAAGGACCATGGATGGACTGGACCTAGGCCGCATACATATATGTAGCTGATGGGCAGCTTAGTCTTTAGTGGGTTCCCTGGTAAGGGGAGCAGGGGCTGTCTCTGACATGGACTTTGTTTCCTACCTTCAGTAAAGGAGGACTCAGTACTGAAAAGACTTGGTGTGCTGGAAGGGGTTGGTAGGTGGGGGAGAACCCCCCCTTTTCTGAGGTGTAGAGGAGGAGGAATAGAGAGAGGAGGGAGATAGGGTGGGACCAGAAGGAGAGGAGGAAAGGCCTACGATTAAGATGTGAAGTGAACAAACAAAATAAAAATTTAAATAAATAAATAAATGTTTTTTCCTCCTTGAGTTTATTTTTTACAAAGAGTCAAAGGATGATCTGTTGACATAAAAAGTGAGCCATACTGTTAGGTGGTGAAGTCTTTGTAAATAGACACATTAATGTAAACCCCACAATGGGCCATTATTTTTTATATCCCTAAAACCCTGTAATGACTTGGCTCCATGTGAAACTCAAGTTTATGAATCTCAATCAAAAACCAATAGCACACAATGCAACAAAAAGCTGTCAATTAGAATTATTCTTGGATCAATGAATTGGTTGGGGGATTGAACAGTGAAACTCTAGAATATTCTTTCCTTTTTAAATCTTTCTAAACAGAACTCTAAATATATTTCTGGGGATGAAATTCTATGCTCATTAGCATTACAACAACGCCCTTTAACAATACAAGTAAGTTTATTGTCAGACAATGGATGGATAAATTCAATAAATCCTTTGGTGTTCATATTCAACATAGTGACATATTAAAAACTTTAAACTGTGACAGCATGCACAAGATTTGTACAGGTTCAAATCAAACAAAATTCTAGTACTGAGAAGTGAACACAAAGTCCTACCTCAAACGAAAAAGCTGATTTTTTAATTGGTACCCATTGGGAAAGGGAAAATCAATTCTTGTGCAGTGAAGGGTCACTGGGTTTATCCGTCACACTCTAGAGCAGTCTGCTGCCCAGGAATAGTTGGTCAATGCAAAATGGACTCCATGTTTTTTTGTTTGTGTATTTTTTGTTTGTACATATGTGCCCTTTTAATTTTCTTTTTATTTTGTCCTGTTTTTTTTTTTTTTTTCCTACTTGGTTTGTTTGTTTCTTTGTCTTGGTTAATTTGAGGTGGGGAGAGGAGGAGGGAGGGAGAAAAAGAGAGAAAACTTGAAGTTGGATGGGTTAGCAGGAAGAACTAGGGGAGAGGAAAGAATAAGTTACTAATATATTGTATGAAATATTTTTAACTAAAAAGGGTCAGTGAAGATCCTTTCCCAATTTGTAGGCTGCTGTTTTGTTCTGATGATGGTGTCCTCTGCTTTACAGAAGCTTTTTAGTTTCATGAGGTTCCATTTATTAATCATTGATCTTAAAGCCTGTGCTGTTAGTGTTCTGTTCAGGAAGTTGTCTCCTGTACCAATGTGTTCAAGGCTCTTCCCCACTTTTTCTTCTAATAGATTTAGTGTGTCTGGTTTTATGTTGAGGTCTTTAATATACTTAGACTTTAGTTTTGTGCAGGGTGATAAATATAGGGCTATTTGCATTTTTTTACATATAGATATCCAGTTAGACCAACACCATTTGTTGAAGATGCTGTCTTTTTTCCCATTGTATTGTTTTGGCATCTTTGTCCAAAATTGAGTATCTGTAGGTGTGTGGGTTTATTTCTAGGTCTTCTATTCGATTCCATTGATCCACCATTCTCTTTCTATGCCAATACCATGCAGTTTTTATTACTGTTGCTCTATAGTACAGCTTGAGCTTAGGGATGGAGATATCTCCAGAAGATCTGTTATTATACAGGATTGCTTTAGCAGTTCTGGCATTTTTGTTATTGTTGTTTTTCCATATGAAATTGAGAATTGTTATTTCAAGTTCTGTAAAGAATTGTGTTGGTATTTTGATGAGAATTGCATTGAATCTGTACATTACTTTTGGCAGGATGGCCATTTTCACTATGTTAATCCTATCAATTCATGGGAGCTCTTTCCATCTTCTCATATCTTCTTCAATTTCTTTCTTCAGAGACTTGTTTTTTTTTTCCCCATACAGGTCTTTCAGATGCTTGGTTAGAGTTATGCCAAAGTACTTTATGTTATTTGTGGTTGTTGTAAAGGGTATTGTTTCCTTAATTTCTTTCTCTGCCCTTTTGTCTTTTGTATACAGGAAGGCTATTTATTTTTTTGAGTTAATTTTATATCCAGCCACTTTGCTGAAGGCATTTATCAGCTGAAGGAGTTCTCTGGTAGAAATTTTTGGAATCACTCATGTGTACTAGCATATAATCTGAGAATAGTGATACTTTGATACACTCCTTTCCCGTGTGTATTCCTTTACTCTGTTAGTTGTTTTATTGGTCTAGCTAGGACTTCAAGTACTATGATGAAGAGGTATGGAGAAAGTGGGCAGCCTTGCCTTGTCCTATATTTCAGTAGGATTAATTATAGTCCTTCAGCAAAGGAATGGATACAGAGATTGTGGTACATTTACACAATTTAATACTATTCAGTATTAAAAACAACGAAATCATGAAATTTGCAGACAAATGGTGGGAACTAGAAAAGATCATCTTGAATGAGGTGACCCAGAAGCAGAAAGACACACATGTTATGTACTCACTCATAAGTGGATATTAGCCATAAAAATATAGGGTAAGCATACTAAAATTTATAGTTCCAAAGAAGCTAAACAACAAGGAAGACCTTAGGGAAGATCTTCAATCCTCATTCAGAAGGACAAACATGATAGAAATTGGAAGCAGAAGACAGATAACAGGACAAGAGCCTACCACAGATGGTTTCTGAAAGACTCTACTGATCTAGGTATCAAAGATGAGGCTGAGACTCATAGCCAAACTTTGGGCAAAGTGCAGGGAATCTTATGAAAGAAGGGGGAGATAGAAAGACCTGGAGGGGACAGGAGCTCCAAAAGGAGATCAACAGAGCCAAATTGCCCTGCAGAGACTGGTACCCCAACCAAGGACAATACATGGAGATGACCTAAAACCCAGGCTGAGATGTTGCCCATAGACTCAGTATCTAAGTGGGGTCCCTAGTAAGGCGAGCAGGGACTTTTTCTGGTATTATCTCAGTGGCAGGCTCTCTGATCACCTTCTCCTGAGGATGTGCAGCCTTGCCAGGACACAAAAGAAGACAATGCAACTAGTCCTCATGAGACCTGATAGCATATGGTCATATAGAAGGGGTGGAGGACCTCGGAAATCAGTGAACTAGGAGAAGGACATAGGGGGAGAAGAGGGAGCGAGGGTGTCATTGGGAAGAAAGGAGGTAGGGGATCATAGCTGGGATACAAATTGAATAAATTGCAATAAGCGATTTTAAAAAAGGTCAGCCATCATCTCCGAAATGAATGTTACTTAACTTCTCTAAACATTTTCACCTGTGGGAAATGAAGAAACAAGACATATACATCTCATGACAAAGTTCTGGCTGAATACTTTCTTCAGTCATGTCACTATGTTTCTGGAACAAACTAATAATGAGGACTTCATAATCAAAGTGTGTTTATATGTGAGTTCATGTGGTGCTGCTCTGCAGGCTTCATATTCTGTGTCCTCTCTGTCTCTCTCTCTCCCTCCATATCTGTGTGTCTGTGTCTTTGTCTCTTTCTCCCTCTTTTCCTAGCCCCAAAGTGAGTTTGTTTTTTTAAACAAAGAACAAAACCAGCACAAACTACTAAGCCCTAAAGCTTAAGGTTCTGACCAAGAAAATACACAGCTCTGGGGCTGGGAGGGACCGATGGCTTCTTTAAATCTTTCACAGAAAGTTGTTGAAGTCAAAAGAACATGTGGTAAGGGAAACCCTGCAGGTGATGTCATCCCAGAAAAGGACTGTGGGTATGCCATGCAGAGGTCAGCATAGTAGAGATCTTTCTGAAGTAGCGTACTAAAGGACAGATAACAGTGAGAAGGAAAGAGTAGCATTGCTATTCTGAATAGCTTCATTGTTTTAATTTTCTTTGGAGTCTGGGAAAATGGTGGCCTTACTTTTATAGATTTTAAAAATCATCTGTCTATACTCCCCTCAAAAGTTTGGTGTTGTTTTAGGTTTTTTTTTTTTTTTTTTTTTTTTTGGAGAAAAATGGGGAGGAGAGAGAAGAAAAAAAATATGGCGGCTATCCAGAACTGGCTCGGAAAAGTTGCTAATTTGGGACACAGTTCTCTCCATCAGGGCAGTAGAAGAATTTTGCACACTAGTCTGAGGCTTTTCTTGGCTAAGGAAACATCTGCGTTGGATTAGAAACAAGCCCGAGTGTGTTAATTCTGATGAGCCAAACAAAATCATTTTTGTTTAAACTCCTTCCATTCTGGTACTGGGAGGTTGCATTTCATGGGGTCTGGGGTAGAAAGGAAAAAGGAAAAGAAAAAACAGTGGAGCAGAGAGTCCCTGTATCCTGAAAAAGTGTAAAACAAGGAAGTTGCTTCCCATGAGAATGGATGCCAAGATTCCTACCAACCGCTGCCCCGCCAGAATTCTCCAAGCATTTCTGCCTTGGGAATACAGGAGACTGGTGGAGAATAATCCTCCACTTACCCTCCAAAAACACAAATTCTAAAACAATGGAACATTTTACAGATTCTTCCAAAATGAATTAAACCAAACTGTTGATTTGCTTGGCCCACAAGTGGTATAGCATGTCATTTTTTATTTGGTGAGAAGCCAAACAAATTAAAACTAAGCTAACAGCCCAGTGTATGCTTTTCAATCCATTTTCATAGTCAATAAATTGGTGTGCTGATTTCCAATATGCATTAGGCAAATCTTTACTGAAACAAGTATCTTGCCATGCTATTGGACCAGTGCCTTTCACGTATTTCCATTGTATACCATAACACCATAATTCTACTGCTTTTCTGTTTACTTCTTTCAATATACAAAGCAATACATCCTCATGAGCACAAAGAAACTGTCGTGTTTTAGGCCAATGGTCTATAGAGTGAGTGTATCCAGCTGTTCCTTTGTCTGAAATAATATCTCAATATCATGTCTTAAGATTAGGTCTGAAAATTAAGTCCTACTGTGTCTCAGATTGGGAAGGGAGATGGAGACCATTTTTCTAATTGAGTGTTGAGAGATGTGATTCAGCTTTTAATCAGTAATGCCAAGTAGCTGCACTCCAGGTTTATTCAGGCAGACAAAGCTGTTTTAAGTTTCTGCCATTTAATATAACAAAAAAAAGTCTGTTGGGAGCTGTTTGTGGGTGCCAGGTTGACAGACATGTTAAAATTAATCATAATGCGTATATATTATATATCTGTGTGTATTTTATCATGTTACATTGTATAAATTATTCCACTGTATATTATATTCATATATATGTATATATATATGCACACACATATATTATATATATGTATAATATTTTACTATATATTTGGATCAAACACAAGCACAAAAGGGCTGGGTACTGACCAGAATTTTGGCCTTATTTCAAATGGCTTTAGCCAGCTTGTACAACTTCATGACAGATATTTATTTTGAGAGCCATAATGTACAGTAAATTCCATTATACCACCTAAAGTGATGTTCCTATTACAGCCACCAAATGACAAACAATTCTGTAAGAATACAGAGGAACTTCTCAGGCTTTAGTGTCAGTTTCTTTCTTCCTTTCTTTCTTCTTTCTTTGTTTTTTCTGGAGCTATAGTTTTCTATTTTGTTAACATTTGTAAGTCAGAGGAATACTTACATGCTTGTGCCTGATTCTCAATCTTACTTTAGCTTAATCAATCAAACATAAACTAAGCGACAGATATTTGTAGTAATTGCAGCATGTTCATTGCATGACATCTTGCTAACCACGGAGGACTTTACTATAGTATACCCTGGCCTTTACACCTCCCTCATTTATCTTCTTTTATATTCTTTGTTTGAGTCTTTATATTTATTCCCATAAGATCCCATAATTCTTCTGTGTAAAAATTCGGGCAATTTATAAGGACATAAATAAGCCTAAGTTAAGCCTGGCTAGTGCAGGGAAACTGTCATATCTGAATCTTTTCTTTGGCTTTTGTTTTATAATAGGCCTGGGAATACATGAAAGTTTTCCATCATTGAGTATCACACGGTTTCTTTTATCTCAAAAAAATTTTAAATAGTATAAAAGATGACTTTGAATACTCATCAAGAATCTCCAAGAAAATATCTGGGATAATTACAAATTTGACAAAGATGAAATAAATACATGAAAGTATTTGAGAGTACTTGACTTTGTGAAGACAAGGAATTGTGGTGCAAATTAAGTCAGCATTCACATTAAGCTGTGATCCATTATTAGCACAGGTTCAGCCTTTCATAACTCTTTGAAATGATACCTGAGTAAAAATCAAGGGAATTATATTTGAGCATCTAATCTTAACACCAGAAGCAAGGTGAGGAACCTAAGCAACAGCTTTCTCAAGAACTTAGATTTCAGATAAATCTGAGTCACAAATACTAAGTCAAATTCATTTTATCATTTTCAGGAAGATAAAAATAGTGTGTAAACTTCAGGTCAAATAAAAAGGGAAAAAATGAATTATTAAAGGCAAGCACACATTTAAATGCCTGCTCCATCACTCATGCTGCCTTTTTCCTGTGTCATTTTAAAGACACAAGGGGCCAATCTGTTCTGCACCAGAAATGTGATCCTATAGTCTTTGAAATGGGACCTATAAGATGGCTAAGTGGGCAAAGGAGTTTCTATGGTCCACATGGAAGAGGGAGAATAACAAAGAATTGTATGTTTCTACCGCGTGCATTAATATCATGCTATTTATTATTTATGTTATATTATTAAGTAGCCTAAACTACATAACACACACATGCAGACACACACACAAACACACAAACAAATAAATAAAGATGTTAATGTCTTTAATATGCTGGAAATATAAAAAATATATTGTAAATTTGTATTTTGGTAATAACTGTGACCAATTTCAAAGAAAGTATTCACATATGCTGAGTGTATATCAGTTTCTCTTTTGCTTGATGAGGAATTAATTTCTCATGAATGATCTCTATCTACCTCCTGCCCCCTGCCTCTCATGAGGTACACAGGCTCTCATAGACTATTGTCTGCCTGCTCTCCACAGTCTTTGGGGTTATGGTCAAGCCTACGCTTCAGTGCACTTGGGTAGTACACAGCATTGATAATCTTAGTAGCCTCCCAACTCTCCTCCATCAGGAGCTATTAAAGAGCAAGTTTTTAAGCCATCTCTGAGTATTTTCAGACACAAAAGAAACAAACAAAAACTCTGCATGATGGCTTTTATTCTGTACATTTAAAGACAATTAACCAGAGGAAACAGAGGCTGTATTGAAAGGGGCTCATGCTGGGAGCACCAAAGTAGATCTAGTATGTATGAGGAAGGTTCATTTTATTCACTGATGAGAAGATTGGTAACGAATTCATAAGATAGATATAAATATGTTCTTTTGCCATGATAAAAAAATGAGCGACTAATACTTGTTATGATACGCCTAAGAATATTATTCTTAGTGGTGACACCAAAGAGGCACATAAAGCTGCAGAAATGAAGCCATTTACAATTGACATTCAGAATAGGGGAATCTATAGAGAAAGAAAGCAGACTTTCATTGCCAAAGCACAAAAAAAAAAAAAAAAAAAGGAAGATGAGAGCTGACTGCTCAGTGTTTATGAGTTTTCTTTTTGGGATGGCCAACATGGTTAGGAACTACATTGATATAGGAATGATACAACAGAATTTTTTAAATGTTACCAGGTTTTATACTTTAAAATAACTTTATGTTGTTCATAATTCACCTCAACAAAAAAATTCAACTACTTTGAATGAACTAACATATTTTTGTTTATCGAAGGGAAATATCCCACACCCACACTTATTTTTTCCTTTCTTATGTAACAGAAATTGCTGTATTTTATCATCTAGAACTGCAACGAACATTAACAAAATGTCACTCCTATTTTCTCTTGATTAATGTTTTTTCTTCGTTTGAATTTATTTTGTTTTATCCTATTCCAGAAGAAGAGAATTTCAAAGAAAGCTAAATAGGACACTTTGACAAATTTTTGCACAATCTTAACAGGGCCTAGTTATGATCCCAGGCTACTCTGTGAAGTGAGAAGTCACAGCTGCCTTTAGGAAGCTGGGCAGGTTATTGTGTGAAGGTGCAGATTGGATCACAGAAAGTACTGACACCAATTGTGATCCAAGAACATTATCACTCAGACTTCACCAGGACAACTTGTTTTTAAACTGAGTGTTCACTGTTTGATGGTATCACCCAGAAGTATATACTTGATTGGTATAAAGATAGATAGATAGATAGATAGATAGATAGATAGATAGATAGATAGATAGATACTTCTTCTGTAACTAATAGCATAAAAGTAATAGCCACTTAATGTTCTGATGTTTACTGTTACTGTATATAAAAAAAAAACCCTCCATCTAACACTTACAGCAATACCATAAGGCACCCAATGTGAACCACATTTTACATATAAGGAAACTGAAGCTTCACACAGATGGAATGGAGAATGACTTAACGACAAAATCATTCAGTGTGTCAGTGGTAGGGGCAGGATTCTGCCTTCTCTTTCTCTCTAAAGGGCATGACCTTCAGACCTGCACCACATTCAAGGAGGATATAAGACAAACTGGAACCAACATCCTGAAAGTCCTGTTTCTTGAAGAACTGAGGTTTCTGAGGGAACAGAAGCCTCTGTGTTATAGAAAAATATGAACAAACACACTGATTTAGACAGAGAACAGTCTACTTTGCCAAAATCCTTGGAGCCTCTTTACTTTGGCATATTCTCACCACATGTCATGTGGTGAAGTGATGGGAGGCTGCTGGCCAAACTTGACAAAGACTATGGGAAATTCCAGAGTCCCCACTGCTTTGTCAGATGACAAAGACCTTTTCTGCCTCCTCTCTCCCGCAGTCTTTCAGTATTTAATAAATATTGAGCTCAAGATTCCAAACAGTATCATACAGGTAATTATTTCCAAAATTGGGAACATTGGTTCAAAAAAACACTCTGATTCCAGGCAAGGACTGGCATAGAAATCACTTCTTTTCTCATGTGACCACAGGATTTGACTTGAGTGACAGGTGTGGAAAGTATCCAAAATGTGAAGTTCCCATCATGTACAGGACTAGCCTAACTTTGTCTCCACCAACACTTTGAGAATGATTACCTGGATACATTTCTTTTTTTTATTAATTACACTTTATTCACTCTGTATCCCCCTTTAAGCCCCTCCCTCATCCCCTCCCCATCCCACCCTGCCACCCCCTTCTTCACGTATGCCCCTCCCCAAGTCCACTGGTAAGGGAGGTCCTCCTCTCCTTCCTTCTGATCTTAGTCTATCAGATCTCATCAGGAGTGGCTGCATTGTCATCTTAAGTGGCCTGGTAAGGCTGCTTCCCACTCAGGGGGAGGTGATAAAAGAGCAGGCCAATCAGATTATGTCAGAGGCACTCCCTCTTCCCATTACTATGTAACCCATTTGAATACTAAACTGCCATGGGAAACATCTGTGCAGGGGTTCTAGGTTATCTCCATGCATGGTAATTGGTTGGGGCATGAGTCTCTGGGAAGACCCCTGTGTTCAAATTTCTGGTTCTGTTGCTCACTTTGTGGAGTTCCTGTCCTCTCCAGATCTTACTATTTCCCACTTCTTACATAAGATTCCATGCACATTGCCCAACAGTTGGCCATAAGTCTCAGCATCTGCTTTGATAGTCTGCAGGGCAGAAATGCTCAGAGCCATTAGCCGTCAGGGAAATGCAAATCAAAACGACCCTGAGATTTCACCTTACACCCATCAGAATGGCCAAGATGAAAAACTCAAGTGACAACTCATGCGGGAGAGGCTGTGGAGAAAGGGGAACCTTCCTCCACTGCTGGTGGGAATGTAAACTTGTACAACCACTCTGGAAATCAATCTGGTGCTTTCTCAGACAACTAGGAATAGTACTTCCTCAAGATCCAGCCATACCACTCCTAGGCATATATCCAAAAGAGGCTCAAGAACACAATAAGGACATTTGCTCAACCATGTTTGTAGCAGCTTTATTTGTAATAGCCAGAAGCTGGAAACAGCCCCGGTGCCCCTCAACTGAAGAATGGATGCAGAAATTGTGGTACATCTACACAATGGAATATTACTCAGCAATGAAAAATAAGGAAATCATGAAATTTGCAGGTAAATGGTGGGACCTGGAAAGGATCATCCTGAGTGAGCTGTCCCAGAAGCAGAAAGACACACATGGTATATTTACTCATATAGACATGTAATATAGGATAAACCTACTAAAATCTGTACATCTAAAGAAACCAATCAAGAGAGAGGACCCTGACTAAAATGCTCAATCCCCATCCTGAAAGGCAAAGAGGAAGGACATCAAAAGAAGAAGAAAACAGGAAACAAGCTAAAAACCCTGGATACATTTCTTAAAGAAATGTGTCCAAGGTCAGAAAGATAGGTTGGTGGGTCAAAACCTCAGAAGCTTGGCACCTGAACTTCAGTCTTTGTGGCCTACAAAGAAAGGTGGTGGCATGCATCTATCATCCTATAGCAAGGTAGGAGTCAGAAACTGGATAATTCAGGTCACCACAGAGCTAGCTCAGCGTGCACAACTGGTACAAACAGAGGAAACAAGACAGCTGCTTCAACAAGGTAGAAGGTAAGACCCGACTTCAGAAAGTTGTTTTATGAAAACACTTGCACACACCCCCCCCACATACACACAAGAGGGGGTGCACGGAGGAGAGAGAGAGATTTAAAGTTTCATTTTAACATATTTACATGAGATTCTCTCCTTATGAGAAAATATAAGATACGGAGGTGTGAATTCTTCCATACTCCTGTGTGAATTTTGTGTCATGAGTTGCTCTAAGTTGGTCATTTCCCACTTGTACTCTACCTGGGTGACAGATGCGCACATCAGCCTGCCACTTGAAATGAAGAGCAGATTGCATTGCAGGCTTGAGTTATCCCTCAGTGCTGTATGACGTATGATTAATCTTGATGGGAAGCTCTTGCTGCATATTTCATAGTTACTGTTTCCAAGGCTTCAAGCTCCTCATTATCTCCCCTTGCTAGCCGGCTATAAATGCCAAAACATTCCTGCTTCCAGCATGCTCTTTTTAAACTTATAGTCCTATGTTCTGTGTATGTTTAGTGTTTTATGGTGCCACATAATGTAGAAATGTCATAATACTTCATCAAAACCACCAGCTAGGCTATTGACAGGATAGCTTTCATTCCACTCCTGGCTGCAACAAATGTTCTTTGATATTTTCTGTTTAATATAATAAACATGGAATGCAGTGCTTAAATGAATATTTAAAAAAAGCAACCAGGCTTGAAATTCAATTTTATCTAATTGGCTTTCCATAGTCTAACAAAATTGAATGACATAAAAAGTTCACCTACTCCATATAATTTTGTATTTTCTTCAATCATAAAATTAGATTTTCCCTTTCTTTTTGACTTCTGTTGATAATGATCTTTAATTTACTATATTAATATGACTCGCTCATACACGCTGAAGAAAATTTGTATCAACATCCTAGGATTGTCATCCTGTATGCAATATCATTTTGTTTTAGTACCTCTAGGCAAGATTCATCGCTACTGTGAATTACTGAGAACTTCAAGGGTTTAACAGGTCTCTGGTCTGGATTATAAAGACTGGCATTTTAAAACATACATTTATGCCATGAGAACATAAAAAGTAAATACATATGTCAACAGAAGCATGTGTACCCAGACAGAACTCACAAAGCAAGAGAGATGATGCTCACCTCTGATTCCCCATCACTGACAGCAATATGCTCACTCAACTATGTGTCCATGCCCTTGTTCTGTCAAACTTCTCTTAAGGTTAAGTAGAAATGTAGAAAGAACAGAAGAGATGGAATGGAGGAGAAGTGAGAGGAAAGAGAGAAATGCTTGTGCTCAAACTGATTTCTCTGCAGCTCAGTTTGGCTTCACATTAGTAATCCCGCCTCAGTGTCTTGAGTTCTGAGGTAACTGGCAGTGTGGCTAAGAACATACTTTAACAGGCAGAACATAGACATTAATAAGTGACTGTATACCTGATTATGGCAGTCATAGTATGTAAATTATGAATCAAAATTGACCACTCCTAGGCAAAGCACATAGCTTTGAGCTTGTGAATAGCTATTTTGTTATATGTTCTTAATTCAGAGTATCAGTTTATTGTGATAGAAATCTATTTGTATGTTGTCACAAAAATCTGTAATTTTTAGTACTGAATAAAATTGTATCTGCTGTGAAAAAAAAGTAGGGAATGCTGGAGAGAAGGCTCAAAGGTTACGAGAGCTCACTGGTTAAAAGCACTTACTGGTCTTCCAGAGCACCCAAGCGCAGTTCTCATCTCCCAGAAGAGGTAATTCTCAACCACCTGTTAAGTCAGCTTCTGTGGATCTGATTCTGCTGACCTCTATGGCATCCTTACACTCTTGGCATTCTCTCTCTCACACAAATAAAATAAAACTTAAAAATAAAATATTAGTAAATAAAATATCAGTAATGATAACATATGTAAAACAAGCAAGATGAGAGTATGCAGTATAATGATTAATATAATATCATATAATATGTAATGTATAATGATTATAATATATAATCATATATTTATTACATAACGAATATATAATATACAGTAATATAGAGAAATAATGTTAATAGGAGAGCTCAGAAAAATGCTTTGTATAGTCCTGACTAGAGTCAGAACACAATCTTAACTGTTCTAGTTTCTAATTTGATTAAAGAACACCCTCTCATAACTATAAGAGCAATTTTACTTACTTAAAAATTCTGGCTGAAATGGAAAAGATTATCCATAGACTTATGTGAAAAGCTATGATTGCTTCTTTAGTCATCTCATATTTATTAGTTTTTATGAGCTGGGAATGGCTCTGCTTTATCCATGTATCTGATTCATATTTAGACTAATCCTACTTTGGTGATTTATGGTGCTTTTGGTTTTATATTTGCTGCTGGCTAAAACTAATACATTCTGTCTGGACTGGTGCCACAATGTGAAGTCAATGCCTAGTTAGTCACCATGGTTTCCCATGTACATTTAACTTCTGGATTTTCTGCAATGATAATTGATTAAAAATACATCTAGGATGATGTCATTTTTTAAAGGAACAAATTCATTTCTTTTTTCAAGGCAAGCCTGTTTTAGTTTGGGTGAAGCTTTTTTTTTTTAAAAAAAAATAGATAATCTTATTTTAAATCTTTTGCCTTTATCCAATATGTATTTAGAATTAGCATTATTCACTATGGGAGTCTCTTGCATCTCTAGCTATAAAGCAGCACCTCAGTGCTACATATGAAGAAGACGTGTCCCTCACTATCACGCGAGAAAGAATTAAAGTGTGCTAGCAGGTTTCCTTTTGACTTATTATTTCACATTGCAATAATAAAGTGTAAAATAATAAATAATTAATCATGTTCTTCATTTCCCACCTTTTATTGTGAGTAACAGTTTTCTGTAAATTGTATTAAACTATCCAAAACACAAGTACAGAAAACACAACACAATACATGAAGTACTACTGATTGTTCAGTACTGGGACTGATGCCGCAGAATACCCACTGCCTGAAGAGAACATTTTTTATTGTTTTTACACTTTCTATGAAGTACACAGTACTGCACTGAATAAACCTTCAGGAAATACAGTCATCTTTAGAGTAGCTTCAGCAATACGGATTACACCAAATGTTGCAGAACTAGAAAAGAAGTTAATGGAAAACAGTGTCTAAATACTAGAGCAGGAAAAAAAAAAGTGTTTACACACAAACACAGAGACAGAGCACATACACAAATACTTCTCATTTTGGAGTATGGTACCTCTTGATTAACTCTCCATTATCTGTATGTTACTTCCCAGTTCTATTTATTTATTTATTTGTTTGTTTGTTTGTTTATTTATTTAAAAAAAAAAGGCCTACAGCAATTCGCATTCCCTAGGGCTCTAGATTCACTTGTGGAACCAGGACCTTTAGTACCTTCAGATTCACCCTAACTTGGATACCATCACTGTTTTCTGCAGTCCCAGTGTGACTTCAGCTTTCTGAGAAACAACACCTCCATGGACATTGGGTAGAATCATCCCAAGCAAGACATCTGGATGATATTTTTAGACTTTTATCTGGGAAGCACATAAGCAGCTTTGAAGGATGTCTTCTTTCTTGGGAATACGAAGTCTCAAATACCTCTGTCTACCTTGTATATTAAGTTTGACCCCAGAGCAAAGTCCATTTCTTTTTCCTTACATTTGAAAGCCTTGTGTTATATGTGTATTCCCGTGCATTTTGTTTTTGTTTTCACAGTACTATCACTGCTCAAAACGTTTGTAAACACTACCCACTGGTTTTACTTTATGGTGTGTGTGTGTATTTCCAGCAAAACTGAAAGTCATATAAAAATAAACTCTTAGCTTAAGTCTCTTGGAACAATTTAAATTAAAGGGAAAAAAAAGGATCTTGAAGTTGACTGTTAGAGAAGATAACCATCTTCTCTCCAGACATGGCTAAAGGTTTATAGGTTGTTCACTGAGTAAGACTGTTTTAGGTCTACAAACAAAAACTTTATGTCAATAAAGTCATGACAATAGTAATGTCATGTTTATTGAGAATTGAGAAAATGGTAAAGTATGAATGTGATAGTCTCAGGGCAGTACCAATGCCAGATTAGCATCTATGAGTCTCTGAGGGGGAAATGCCCCAACAGGCTCCTATATTTAGGTGCTTTCTCCCCAGCTGATGGCACTGCTTTAGAAAGCTTCTTATATGGAACTGAGGTGATGGACATGGACAATGAGGAGTGTGCCCAAAAGGCATAAAAACCATGGCTGTCTAGTGTCTCGTGTCTCTGCCTTCTGATCTGCTGACCTGTGAGCAGTATCCAGCACACATTCCCATACCTTGGACTGTGTTATTCCTCACTGTGTTGGATTGAAACTAAGAGTAATAGGAATTCTTTCCTTCCTTGGATGGCTCATGTCAAGATTTTGTCACAGAGACAACAAAGGTCACTAAAACTATCATTCTGCCTCCTCAAAGTTTTCCCCCAACTCTGAAGTTTTAAGATACACATCAAACCCCAATGAGACTACCAGTCATTTATAGTCAGTATAAGTCATTGCTCATTCATTTACTGTCCTCTTCCACATTTTATGATTATAGCTGGGTCTCCATGACTTAAACAATCTTTTTCCTCACTGCATACCACCAGGAACAGTACATAAGAGAATCAAGTCAAAGCGGTTTTATGAACGTCAGTAGAAATAGAGCCTAAGAGGACTAGTTAGTGTCAACCTACATGAAACTTAGGGCTAAGCTCCAAAGTCAATGCTGTTTACTGATTTCAATCTTATTTTTTTTCTAATGGCCAGAAATTATTTTTTCAACTTCTTACCACAATTATATAATAGCATGATATTTTACATTTATAAATAGTCTTAAAGTAATTGAGCCATGTTAACTTCTGAAAGTATACATTGTAAACAGAGTCCTCACTTGTAAGTTGTAATACCTACCTGAAGCAAAGTTGAGGCAGCAGCTAATCATTTATTTTACACATTCACTGGATACTTAAAACTTAAATATATGTTTTCCTCTGCTTAGGTTATGAATTTTAAAATGTTTATAATATTTCAACAAATCTTCTGTTTGGAAACTTTAATATTCTTTTTTTTAATGGATCAGTTTTACCAGTTTCTCTTGTTTCTGCACCAGAAAGGGATACTGAAGTTTTATCACACAAAGCATTAAATACAGATGATAGAGGATTGTAATAGACATGTGGTTAACATTCCTGTCTTATTCATTAGTTTGTTTCTAAACATCTTAGTTTATTCTATGCCAAACAATAATGTCTCTTCTACATTCTCTAGGGGTTGGAACAATCATTATTTGATCATACTTTAGTCAATTTTATCGTTTCAGTTCTTAATATTTAAAAAGGTTTGGGAAGAAAGAGGTGCTAATTTCCATAGCAAGCACTCTGTATTTTAGTTAAGACAATTAAGATTCAATGAAAACAGTATAAAAACACATACACCAAATGAGAGTGAAGAAAAAGGGAAAGAGGGGGAAGAGATGAAGAGAAGGAAGAAGGAAGGAAGGAATTAAGGTAGGAAGGGGAGGATGGAAGGAAAGAAAGAAGGAAAACTCCACGTGGGAAAGAGAAATTCAACTAAACCCTTTTTAGTTTTGGTTTTGGTTTGGTGGTTTGGTTTTTTTTTTTTTTTTTTTTTTTTTTTGAGACAGGTAGCTTTGGCTGTCCTGGATTCACTTTGTTGACCAGGCTGGCCTCAAACTCACAGAGATTGCCTGCCTCTGCCTCCCTGAGTACTATGACTGAAGAAGTAAACCACCATGTCCATGACCAGTTTAGAAGCCATTACTAAGAAAACTTAATCATAAAATTTATATGACAATCTTTAAATAAGCTATCATTTGCATGTTCAAAGAACTAAGAAAAATTCTAAGTATTAAAAGAAATGTAAAGAACAATTTCTCATCAACTGTGAATGTCAGCAAGGAAATATAAATTATAGCATTAACATTTTTAAATGAAGGAATAATGATGGGATTAGTAGTGGTTATCAACTGGCATAGGAAACACATAAAGTAGAGCTAAATCTCTTTACCAATATTTTTCTCCTTGTGAAAGAAAAATAATAGGTAAAATGAGAAGAACTTTAAAGGTTCGAGAAACACCATCCTGATCACTAATACCTATATAATAGACTTCCCAATGGAGGAAGATTTGATCACTTAGAAAAGAAATACGTTTATCAAAAAAATACTAATCTGCTGATGTAAGTTAAGATATTGAGAAGTTAAATGAACTCTAAACAAAATAAACCTAAAGATATTTGTATCTAGACTAATCATAATGAGATTATGATTATGTTCAAGTGACAAAGAGAGAAAGCTTGGAAATGGAAGTCTGTCTCCAAGACATCTAAAGTTAAGATGTCAAATAAGAGCTAGTGTAGCAGGGATGTGAGGAAATCAGAAGTCTCCTATCCCAACAATGGGATTATACAATTCACAGCTCTTTGATCATCCCCCAAACTACTCAACATTGTCTTGTTTTATGACATCAGAAATTTCATACCTGCTGTTTACACATGAACGCTGACAATATATGTCCACATAAAAATTCTGACATGAGTCTCCATAGAATTTTCATTGATAATAATAAAAAGTGATCATTTAAAAAAAGTACTGCCTACTGAGAAATGGAAGACAAATGTGTTATTCTCTTCCAGTAGAAAATGACTCAGCCTTGAAGAGGATAGACATAGGAGCTAATGTCTGTTACAAAAAAAGAAACTTTAAATAACATGCTAAGATAAAAATCAAACAAAAGTCCAATGCATTGTCCTGTTTTGTAAGGCCATTGATTCTAGAATAATCAAATCCATAGTGAAAGAAAGTAGGTCAGCATTTTGAAAGACTGAGGAAGAGAGTAGTAGTTATCAGCACAGATTTGGCTTGAGTGGTGACAAATGTCTAAGTGTGTAGTCATGATTCTGTACTTGAATTCATGGACTCTTACACTTTAATGGGTTTCTCTCTCTCTCTCTCTCTCTCTCTCTCTCTCTCTCTCTGTGTGTGTGTGTGTGTGTGTGTGTACATGTATGCTGCATGGACTCTTATACTTTAATGGGTGTTTCTCTCTCTCTCTCTCTCTGTGTGTGTGTGTGTGTGTTTGTGTGTGTGTGTGTGTGTGTGTGTGTGTGTGTGTGTGCATGTATGTATGTGAAGGTCCAGAGGTCATCATTGAGTTTCTTCCTTCCATGGCTTCTAGGGTATTGAACTCAGGTCTTCAACAGTTACACGACAAACGCTTTACCCACTGAGCTATCTCTCCAACCCCTAAGTAGCTGTTTCTGAATTATATCTAAATTGAGCTATTATTTTTAACATTCAAACACTTTCTTTTTGAAAGCATCTTGTGCTGAACTGTGATTATTTTCATAATCATCCTGTCTATTAGTTATTTCCCTTTTCATTCATTTAGATCAGCTTTGACCATGTGACTACTCTGTGCATCAGGAGCTAAGTTCCATGCATCTCAACAATAACTGTCTTATGGAACAGTCCCACAGCGCTCCTGGGGACGGTAGAGAAAGAAGAGCATGGGGGGGGGTGGCTACCTAGTTGCTTCCTCCTGGCCTTGGGGGATTGTTCTGTGATTTCAGCCAGTGACACATCCCTGCCTGAAGGACATCTTCCTTCAGTTTTTGTGGTTCTTTAGGGTTGTGGGAGAGCTACAGCTCTAACATTGGGAGCCTCAAGCATAGTCTGATCATGTCCCTAAACACATACAGACATTTTAAGAAATGTTTTCATTGAGTTGCCGCTTCTGCCACTCCCCATCTAAGCCTTTTTGATCTTGTGTGGTCTTGCTTTTCTTGTCATGTCACTTGTTTGCTTTGTACATAACCAACTCTCTGTATTGCCATAGAATCTCCATCAATCTGTTTATGGCAGAATTTTTTCTGATAACTGACCTGTATTAATGTGTCCTCCAGTAAACTGCTTAATTTTTTATTCTTTTTTATTCTTATTAATCAGCTCTTCACAATCTGCCATTTCCTATCTCCTTGTCTAGTGCCAAAAGTCTAGAGTGCTCGATCGAAGCTGGATATCTGGGGGGGAAAAAAAAAATCAATGTCTGTACCTTCAAGTTCATTATACTTTTTAAACCACAAAATTTTTATAGCAGTTCCTTTTTCATATATATATATATAATGCTGGGGTTGGTAGTGCAAACTTTTAATCTTAGTGCTGAGGAAGAAGAATCTTGAGTTTAAGTTTATCCCAGGCTACACGGTGAAATCTTCTCTCAAAGAATTGGAAGAAAAATATTAAAATCACTCACTTTTTAAAAATATCTGGTTGTATCTATATTCATCTTCTGTAGACATCTTCAGATTTCAGTTCTGAAATACTATTTAGATTTTTCCATTATCACTTATTTTTGTATCAGTGACTATGTCCTAAAATTCATTTAAGCACACAGTCTTCTTCATTTTTGTTTTTTATTCGTCACAAACCTCATAGTTCAACTTTTGGAGACACAGAGTTGTTCAATAAATATTCCTAAATTTGATTTATTACAGCTCTTATTAATTCTGTCTGCTTCTCCTCCATTCCCTTCTGTTTGGTATCAAGCAGACAACCTGCGCTATATCCTGAAATGCAGCTCAAAGCTAATAATCTCTGAGAAACCCAATCTGCTCTTATACTTCCAAGTTCTACTGTTGGAAAACTCCAGGGACCTTAAACACTGGCTTTCCTTAACCCTCTGTCTCATCGGTGTTTGTTCATATCTATGGCAGTATCAGGAGGTGGACAAGGCTTCCACAAATCTTCGGATTTGTTTAAAATTGGTGTTTAATGCATATTTTTTTTAAAGCTTTTGGAGAGAGCTAGGCTGTGAAATCCCTGGAGTAAATGGTTTTCTTGACACTGCCTCTGTGTTTTCTCACACCCGCATTGCTGGCCCTGAAACTTGAAAACAGGAAAATGGGGGAGGGAGCAAGTCCTTCTGTTCATGGGTCCACTGGGACACTGAATATGTGGATATTTTCAGTTCACTAGGCAGCTTGATGCTGTAATAAAGGGGAAAGTATAGAGAAATGTCGAAACTAGCAAACCAGCTAAAATTAGAGTGACCACTGTTTTGTTTTGTTTTGTTTTGTTTTTGATTAAGGGAAATTTAAATAATTTTCCACGTTGATAAAGTTTAAACTACAAACTCTGAGAAAGTATTTCAAAGGACCTTGCGCCAACTTAATGCTGTTTCTTCACAATTCATAAAAGAATATTGTCCTCTCAACATAAATAAATGCACAGCTGTTTGACAGCAGATTAAATAAATACCTGGCAAGTGTTTGATGATTTTTATACTTTTTTTTTTTCAACTCCTAACAAAGACACAAGAAAAGTGGCTTGGTTTTTATATAATACTAATTTAAAAACATAAAAGGGAGAATTCAGAATTTTGTCTCAAGTGTTATTTGGAAAGATACTGAAACCTTGAGAGGTGGTTCTTCCTTCTGCCTAAGTATGGAGGCTGGCCTGGGAAGACAGTGTGCTGTGGAGAATGAAGAGGCCCTTCTCTCATCGCTGCCCACATGCTTGTGTGGAGTGACATACCCATTGATGCTAAGCTGATAAATGCTCTAGGAAGGCACAGAGAGACCCAGCAATAAGAACAGTAAGTGCGGGGTGAATCGGGATGACAGAAATCCCTGCATACACTTGCCAGGAGCCTGTCTGCGTGATTGAATTATGAAGGCATAGGACAATCCTACAGACCACAAAAAATCCATTAAAAGCCATTTTTTTTTGTTGTTGTTTTGAAAGAAATATTCATTTCTTTAAGCATTAGATTTTCCATTATTTTTTGTATAGAATGGTCCTCTGACTTTTGGAATAATTGGAAATGTGATTTGATGACATTAGTAGGGAGGTCATAACATACATATTTCTGTTTTCTGCCTCAACAAGAAAATTTCCAGTGACCTCTACCCAGATTGGCCCATTCTTTCAGAGTTGTCACTAAAAAAAAAAAAAAAAAAAAAAAAAAATTCCACATTCACTTTGATTATTTAGAGAAATATAGTAGGTGACTATAAAAAAACACATAAGTGGGGAACACTGATCATGGGTTGTTTTTCTCCTCTACTGTTTTTCAGCCATGTAACAAAAACAGGATGCTTTGCTGCAGGGACCAGACGCTGGTCTGGCTTATCGTGGCAGCCTTTTTTTTCCTTTCCGCTGACTCTCCCCTTTGTTTCCTTGAGGGATGTAGATATTACATCAAAGTGTTTAAAATAGCATTGCTCTGTTATGGATGACCACAGAGTCATTTATGTTATTATAAACAATGAAATAATAGCTCTAAATATTAGCTTTTCTGTAGAAAACATATATATGTGTAAATATATATGTATATACATACATAAATATATATTTAAATATATCTTTAAGTATGGCGCTTACTCAGAAAATTAGGAATTGTGCTACCTCAAGATCAAATTGTATCACTCCTAGGTATATACCCAAAAGATGCCCCATCATTCAATAAAGACATTTGGTCAACCATGTTCATAGCAGCTCTATTCATAATAGCCAGAAGCTGGAAACAACTAGATGCCCCTCAACAGAGAAATGGATACAGAAATTGTGGATACAGAAATTATACAATGGAATACTACTCAGCAATTAAAAACAAGGAAATCCTAAAATTAGCAGGCAAATGGTGGGAACTAGAAGAGATCATTCTGAGTAAGGTAACCCAGAAGCAGAAAGACACAAATGATATCTGCTCACTTATAAGTGGATACTAGTCATGTAATATAGGATAAACATACTGAAATCTATACTTCCAAAGAAGCTAAATAACAACGGAGAGAAATGGGGGAAGGACAACAAACCTAACAAGCCATTTGAGGGATCATGTCAAAATTTCTTTCTATAGCAGCTTCCTCTTTGTTAATTTTATTATTATGGTTTACCTGCTTTTTTTTTTTTTTTTTGCTTACCTGGTTTCTAATGAAAGAGAAAAAAAAATGTGTGGACTTGTGTGGTAAGAAGATGGGGAATATCTACAAAAACAGTTGAGGGAGGGGAATGGCACAATCAAAATACATTTTTTGAAAAAATATATTTATTAAATTTTTATTTTTTATACTACAATTTATTCACTTTGTAGCTATCACCCCCTCTCACAGCCCCTCCCAATCCCACCCTCACTCCTTCATCTCATCCCATGCCACTCTCCAAGTCAACTAGTATGGGAGGTCCTCCTCCCCTTCCATCTGACCCTAGATATTTAAACAGTACTTAAAAATAAATTGAAGTTTTGATCAGGAATGGTAGAATACCCCTATAACCTCTGTATTTGAGCAGGGTATGGGCTGAGGGAACAGGATCACAATTTCAAGACCAGTCAGAGCTGCAGAGAAAGATCCTGTCTCACATAAGTAAATATCCCTATATTTTATAAATCCACTGATTTAAATTAGAATTTACAAAGCGTCATACTGTTAGTTACCATCATAGTAAAAAACAAAATCCCAAAGGAAAACTCCTACACTTCTTATTCCATCCTCCTTTGTTTTTAATGTTTGTTCGTTTGTTTTATTATACACTTGTCTTTTGGAGGTAGAGTGTATGTCATGGCATAACGTGACAGTTAAGCCAAATGAATTATTTCTCTCGTTTTACCATGTGGGCTCCATGGACTGAACTCAGATTGTCAACATTGGCAATAAGCGCTTTTAACCATTGAGCCATCTCACCTGTCCTCTAGTATATTCTTCACTGTGTATTTACATTATCAACAACATTTTGGATATTCTATTTTGGTAACTGCAAAATAAAATATAAACCATCTGCCTTGTCACTACGAATGTGAAAATGCTGTTAGGATATTTTGGCCTGTAATTTATTTTTTTATTTCATTTTTATTATTATTAGTTAAATTTATTGACTCTGTATCCCAGCTGTATCCCTCTCCCTCATTCCCTCCCAATCCCACCCTCCCTTCCTCGTCATCTCCTCCCTGCCCTTTTCCAAGACCACTGATAAGGGAGGACTTCCTCCCCTTTCATCTGACCTTGTTTTATCAGGTATCATCAGGACTGGCTGCAAAGTCCTCCTCTGTGGCCTAGTAGGACTGCTCCTCCCTTGGGGGGTGGGGAGGTCAAAGAGCCTACCATTGAGTTCCTGTCAGAAATAGTCCCTGTTCCCCTTACTATGGAAAACCAATTGGTTACTGAGCTACCACGGGCTACATCTGAGTAGAGGTTCTAAGTTATATCCATACATGGTCTTTGGTGGAGTGTCAGTCTCAGAAAAGACCCCTGTGCCCAGATATATTTGGTTCTTGTGGAGCTCCTGTCCTTTATACATCATACAAACTTCCCCTTCTTTCATATGATTCCCTGCACTCTGCCGAAGGTTTGGTTATAAGTCTTAGTATCTGCTTTGATACACTGCTAGGTAGATTCTTTCAGAGCTGGCCTGTAATTTCAAGGACTACCTATAGCTATATTATTTTAATCTCCCATTATTTTAGTTTTGCCTAATCATATCCCATTCACAGGATTAAAAAAGATAATAACAAATATAATAATGTTTCAAAATGGTAAAATCAACAATTAGAAAGTAATCAGTAAACACATTGCCGACTATGTGGAGAAAGAATAGAATCTTTTTTTATTATTTTTTATTTGTTACAATTTATTTGCTTGGTGTCTCAGCTGTAGCCCCTCCCTCACCCCTTCCAATACAGCTCTCCCTTCCTCTTCTCCTCCTATGCACCTCCCCCACTACACTAATAGGGGAGGTCCTTCCCTCTGACCCTAGCCAATCAGGTCTCATCAGTACTGGCTGCATTGTCTTCCTCTGTGGCCTGGTAAATCTGCCCCGCCCTGCGGGGGGGGGGGGGTGATCAAAGAGCTGGTCACTGAGTTCATGTCAGAAGCAGTCCCTGCTCTCCTTAATAGACTTAGACTCAATAGACTTAGACACTGGGGTTCTGGTTTATCTCCACGAATGGTTCTTGGTTGGAGTATCAGTCTCAGAAAAGACTCCTGGGCCTAATTTTTTTGGTTCTGTTGCTCTCCTTGTGGAGCTCCTGTCCTCTCCATGTCTTTCATCTCCCTCTTGTTTCATAAGAATCCCTGCACTCTCCCCAAAGTTTGGCTCTGAGTCTCAGCATCTACTTTAATACCCTTATGGGTAGAGTCTTTCAGAGGCCCCTGTGGTAGGCTCCTGTCCTGTTCCCTGTTTTCTTGCTCTTCCTGAATGAGATTGATCATCTTACCCAGGGTCCTCCTTCTTGCTTGGCTTCTTTAGGTAGACAGATTTTAGCATGATTATCTTATAAGTCTAACATCCATTAATAAGTGAGTATATACCTTGTGTTTCTTTCTGCTTCTGGGATACCTCAGCCAGGATGATTTTTTCTAGTTCCCATCAACTGCTCAACTTCCTTAGTCATCAGGGAAATGCAAATCAAAATGAGCCTGAGATTTCACCTTACACCCATCAGAATGGCTAAGATCAAAAACTCAAGTGACAACACATGCTGGAGAGGATATAGAGAAAGGGGAACCCTCTTCTATAGCTGCTGGGAATGATTTCCACTTTGGAAATCAATCTGGTGCTTTCTCAGACAATTAGGAATAGTGATTCCTCAAGATCCACCTATACCACTCCTAAGCATATATCCAAAAGATGCTCAAGTACAACAAGGACATTTGCTCAACCATGTTCATAGCAGCTTTATTTATAATAGCCAGAATCTGGAAACAATCCAGATGTCCCTCAACTGAGGAATGGATACAAAAATTGTTGTACATTTACACAATAGAATACTACTCGGCCATTAAAAACAAATGAAATTTGCAGGCAAGAGTAGAATCTTTTGGTGCAATTTATGTGTGAAGATGTTTCGTCGGAAAGTCTCTGGTGAAGCACACAGTGAAGACGGCCAGTGCTTGCTCCAATTTGGAAGAAATGTGTTTTGGGTAAGTAGTAAGAACATCATGACAACCATGATACTCATCCTGTACATGGGTAAGGAACTGGGGAACAAAGCACATTTTTTTTTCGGAAGACATTTACAGCACAGTCTTAGAGGAGAGAATAGTATTTCACATTTCTTCTAACTTAGAGGGGCAAAGGAATATCTGTCCTTGCCTAGGAAGGAACTTCAAAGCTGTTACCTAAATATGCCCTCTTTTACTGTCAACCACAGTTTTCCTATCCTCCCAAGGAATCTGGAGATGACAGAGTTGAACTGTATATAAGGAATTGGCAGATGTTGCTAACAGATAACTCCCCCCACACACACATCAATATGAGAGTTGAAAGAGAAAGCTTGGCAGAAGGACACCTGGACAACACCTAGAATCCTAACATATTAACCAGGAAACTGACCTGGAAAGCTTGTCGGCTGAGGAAGAGTGAGCAGGGTAGGGAAGACAGACAGACAGACCTACAAAATTTTATAACTATTAGGAACAAACAAGCAAACAAACAAACAAACAAAAAAAAAAACCCAAACATTTTAAATGTCTACAAAGTCTAGAGAGCATGGAGTCCACACAGGGGTGTTTTCAGTAATTTAAGGACTTTCTTGAAATTCTTTCCTTTATTGGTCCTGGTGACTGAACATCATGGGGGCATACACGGAAGAAGCCAGAGGAAGAGAAGCTACAAAGGGGAGGCTTACCATCTCTCCTGGCAGCCATGATCCTTATCTGTTCTACGGGTCCTTGTCATGGCTAGGCACATTATTTCTGAAATGAAGCTTTACTTTACAACAGAAAACAAAGTCTGTGGTTCTAGAGTCATTGTAATTTATCTTGTAGCAACTAGTGTGGAATTCGTTCCCTGATCAAATGAGCACTAAAAAGAAAGAAGAACAGAAAAGTTTTAGACTTTAATCCAGGCCTCTAGTCTACTGAAAATAATAACGATAATAATGCTTGTTGTAGCTCTAAAACATAAAGAAGAAAGGCAATTGAGATTATGTAAATAAAATACTAGTATTTCCGACTCCCGTGAGTAATAAAAAAAAAAAAATTCAGTTTTATTAGCTTAAGAAGCTTTCATCATGAGTATTAAAAATGTCACCTGAATCATGGCATACTTGAAGCTTTTACAACCACAACAGCTAAATAGATAGACATGTAAGTTTTGTGACTCAAATGCTTTTTTTCTTTTAATTTTTCCAAAAGAGATTAAAGAAATCAGTCTTCCTTCCACATCAACAAAATATTTTAAAATTAATTTTTTTCCACTGTAATACCTGATGCTGAGAATATTTTCAATAATCAGCATTCTTAATTAAAATAATATATTATTACTATTAAAAATTGAAATGAGTTAGTTACTGCATGGGTATCTTCTCCACGCTAATTCATCAATCTGCTAGCATATGGTATCATCTATGATCGGAAATTGCAATTATACGTTATGGCAAGTGTATGGAAAATGAGAGCAGCCCTGTTCATCTGATTTCTGCCTCAGTCAAGAGGAATACCCTTGGCAAATGAAAATTAGGCTCTGAAGCACAGGTAAAGAGTAAGACTCTCTTTAAATGTAAATGATCCACCCAGACATAACAGGCTTTATTTAATAGCTAGTTGAAGAATTAGAAAACTTGAATGGCCCTTAAAACTTACTTAGTCCAGCTTACATATTGTGAAAATTATTGAACTTAATATATTTTTCATTAAATTGGACTGAGCAGAGCAAGAAAACAGACTAAGATTTTAAATGGCTTTACTATGCTCACAATGCTAGCTGCTATGATTAGTTCTTGCCCCATGGTGTTGTTGACTTGTTTCTTCAAGCTATAGTCTGTTTTCTATCTCTATCCTATGGTTTCCTTAGCAATATTTCTCAAACTTGACCCTGTCTAAAATTCATAGGCTTGCCAATTTCTGTATTCACTATATATATATATATGAATTCATACACATATACATCCACATATACAATATTATTCCACATATATACATATGT
>NW_026592586.1:2607159-2758019 GCF_907164565.1 Psammomys obesus
ATGTATATATGTGGAATAATATTGTATATGTGGATGTATATGTGTATACAGACCACTGTCCTCTGGAATTAATTCTCTATATGTAAAGCATTAATTTCGTGTAAAATAAACAATAACAACGAATCACAGTTCAATCTTCTGGTTTTCTGAGTGCACAGTAGTGGAAATGCCCTGGAAAACAAATGAGTACAATATAGTGAGATTTTTTAACTTTTAATTTTTCAGTTTTGTTCTCTATTCGTGAGCTTATGAGAGTTGACAGCTTCTACTCATAGAAGAGTAATTTAAATTATTCCAGGTCATGAGGTATGGTTACAAACATTGGCTGCATTGATTAACGGACACTGAAATGTTTTCACTGGTAATCTCTCTCAGTCTCTGTCTGCATCTCTCTATCTCTGTCTCTCTTCTCTGTTTCTCTCTCTCTCTCTCTCTCTCTCTCTCTCTCTGTGTGTGTGTGTGTGTGTGTGTGTGTGTGTGTGTGTGTGTGTGTATAAAGGACTAAATGTGCAGAGAGGAAAGTGTACAAGGAGAAACAAAGCAAAGTGAGCTCAGAATCAAATATGAATTTAATCTCTTCATTTTCTCAACCCTTTCTATAAGTGGTCAGTAAAGTTGGCCTTACCCTACACCTTAAACACTGAGAGATCTTTCAACATGGGAAACCCTCTATTCTCAATTTTATCTGTCTGCCAAGAGAAAAAAAAAAGTTTATGTATTCTTTCTTAATTCAATACAGATCTTATGAGAGCTTATTTTTCATAATTTTTGTATTTGGACATGGAGTTTAAGAGATTTTATCATTTACATTTTGGATTTGTATTTTGGTTTCTTAGGAGCCAGAGTACAAGCAGCACTCAAGTGAGTAAGACTGCCATGCTGGTATTTGTGTCTATTTGCTGCTGCTCTGCTGCATTTCAGTAGCATGTAACTGCTCTCCCATCTTGCTTGTCTCCCTCAGGGGCCTAGACATAGCTCCTGACTACGGTCACACTTTGAACACAATCTGCAAAGTCTGTGACATGAATTGTCCAGAAAGGCCAGTGGAAAAGTAGCTGTGGTAAAGAGAATCCAGCTGGACAGCCCTTCCCTCACTCAAGGACACAAGCTACCGTCATCTCGCTCTTTCCATTTTCTGGTTAGGCCAAATACTGGGCCACAGTACTGACTATCTACATGTAAAACTGTCTCTTTAACTAGTGTTGTCACAAGGCTTTGACATGAGGAACACTATCTGGTTCCCAGCTAAGGCTGAATGAATAAAACCTGCCATCCCTGCATTTGCCAAGGGTGACCTGTAATTGATAAAACTTTAAAACCATGCACAAGTGTTACATTTGAGGTTATCTGGTTATAAATACTAAAACTATTTTAGTACCCAAAAGGCATTTGACACCTGAGTTCTGCCATATTAACTATGGCTTTAGCTGTCTGATATTAATAAAATAATATTATTTGAGGGGAAAATCAATGACTTCACAGACAGTAGAGTTGTATATGCAGTAGATTTAGAAAACATCTTACTACTTCATATTTTTCCTAAAATTTTGACCTGCTATTGCATTTTAAAAAAAATTTTTGATTACAGGGACTGTTTTACTTACACTTATGATTACAGAGATCGTGTTTAGTTTAATTTTGTACAATAAACACTTAGTGGATTCTTCACATGTGCAACGTAATCAGAACCCAGAATGCAAACGAGATGAAATGTTCTTTTCCCAAGGATTTCATGTCTAACTGGAAAGGCAGAAATAATTCAAGCCTTATGACCCAGAAATGCTGAGCCATGGGGAAAAAGAACCATGAAAAATTCCAACTAATGAGGGGAATGTTTGCTGAAACATTCAAGAGGAATCTCATGGACTGAGAATGAGATTCTGTGTGAGAAAAATAAGTCAAAGGGCATATTGCTCATACTCAGAATATCAAGGTCAAAGGCAAAGAGAAAAAAAAATGTTTTGTTTGTTGTTTTTTTCAAGCATTACTATAAGACAAGCAGAGGAAGGTATTGTGGGAACCATTGTGAATTATATTTTATTGCAAGGAGATGAATGTAAACTCAGCCATACTTTGCACTGAAGCATCATGTTGAGAGATGTGAATAACAGATGAAGTGTACAATTGAGTTAGAGAAAGCAGCTAACAAATTATTCAAGAAATCTAGTAAAAAGAATATGCTATTCTGAAATAAGGAGGGGCAGCGATGAGAAAGAAGAAGAAAACATGATACCACAATTATCAGAACCATTCAACAGAAGTCATATATTTAAGTTTGATGGTGAAGAAATAGCTACATCGATTGTCTAGGGATGACCTTGGAATAAATGGAAAACCAAGTAATAACAGTAGACATGAGGTCAGCAAGGAACAGAAGCTCAATTCTGGAAAATGAATTTTCTATCATTATTTAAAAACTTGATGAGTAAAGGATGATACAGTTATAAATTATGAGAATGGGGCAGTTATTAATGAATGCGTAGTAATAAAATTTGTAAAATTAGACAGAAAACTGAGGCTTCATTCATAGAACACCGCGATTGGAGGTAGCCTGCAGGGTGGCGGGGAGATATGTTCTCTCATTCACTCTTCTATTGCTGTGAAAGGGGACAAAGTCACCTTTTATGAAAGGAAGCATTTAATTAGGGGCTTGCTTACCATTTCAGAGGCTTAGTCCATTATCATCATAGGGAGCATTATGTCATACATGACACTGGGATAGCAGCTGAGAGCTACCTCTTGATCCACAAACCAAAAAAGAAAAAATGCTCTGCCTGGGTTGGGCTTCTGAAATCTCAAATCCCACCCTCAGTGGCATGCTTCCTCCTAGCTCACCTAGACCAGAAACGGTGAGCCCTGCACAGACAGAGAACCCAGTGGAGCTGAGCTAGACAAAGTTCCAATGTCTTCTTCCTCAAGGAGGCCTGTGGGGCACTACAGCAGCACTAGCCTGAGCCCCAGCTACCTGGCATACTATGCTCACAAACACTGAACAAGCAGAGACAGTGAATCCAGCAGAAACTACTGGAGACTCCAGAGACAGGTGGACCCAGTCTGCAGTACAAACTCCAGGAAAAATCAGTAAAGGCTACAGACAACCAGGTGGCTGAGGCCAGCATAAGAATGGGAGGAGATAAGGAAGAAAGGGTGAGATTGGAAGGGAGTGAGGGAGGGGTCTACAGCTGGGATACAAAGTGAATAAACTGAAATTAATATAAAAAATAAAAATTTAATTAAAAAAGAATATAGACAACATAAAACAGAGCACATGGCTTCACCAGAATCTCCAAAAATTAATGGATATTCTATTGCAACTAAAACAAAAAAGTGATCCGAAATCTGTAATCATGTAGTCATTTGAGGCACACAAAGAGGAAAGAAACAAAAAAATAGAGGTCATCGTGGACAGACAAGAATACACATCAAACAGAAGAAGGAAATGAATAAAATCATTCAAGACATGAAAATGGAATTAGAATCGATAAAGAAAACACAGATTTGGGGAACTTAGAGAAGACATCAGGAACCAACACAATGCAAGGGATAGAGAAGAAAATCTCAGGCACTGAAGACACAATTGCAGAAACCGATACAACTCTCAAAGAAAAAATAAAATTGGGAAAGTTGCAAACACAAAGCATCGAAGAAAACACGGGAAACGTGAAAAGACAAAAATCTAAGAATAACAGGAATAGACAGGAATGAGAACTGCTTTATAACATTCACAGGTCTACCTAGAGCGACCCACTCCTACTCATAGCCTTGTCATTTCAAGGTGTCAAACCTTCCAAAATAGCACCATCTGTGGAGACATCTCAAATTCAAACCACAGTAGCTATAGTATGTCATACTCAGCATCTATACACTTTCCTGGGAAACAGAAAGATGATACGAGAGTTGGCTCTGTAGAAATAAATATTTGAAACTTACTTTCACAAATCCTTAAACCTTTACAAAAATGCAAAAATAATTTTGTACATTTGTGCTTTCAAAGTGCCAAATGCATGTTCAACACATGAGACTATGAGGAGGTGCTTCAGAGATGTTGAAGATTTTCTGGAAAGACATAGGCAATTTTAGCTGTATAGAAAGAGATGGTTAGATTTCAAAAATTGAAATACAGGATTAATATGCCCTAAATACCATGGAGAGCCTTCATACTAAATATGTAAACATTTTATACCTACTTCAACCATAGATTATATGGTAAGCATCTAAACTATCCTGTGAAAAGAAAATACTAAAATTATTTGAAAATGATGTTTTTGAAGTCTTGAAAACTGTGATGTCAATTTGGTGCAATCTATAATTCTCTGGGAAAAGTCTCAATGAGAAATTATCTAGAGTTATCTGGGTTAGCTTGCGGGCATATCTGTAGGGATTTCCCTGCTTATGTTAATTGAAATGGGAAGACTCAGTCCACTGAGGATAAAATCATCTCTTAACTTTATATCCTATACTATACAAGAGTAGGGGGAAAAAAAAAAAAAACAAGCTGAGTAATAAGTGTACATACATTCATTGGTTTCTGCTGTTGATTGCAGATGTGGTTAGCTTCTTTATCTTGCTACCTTGACTTTCATGCAGTAATTGCAATCTAACATAATTTCTCTCTGCCTTAAATTACTTTCTGTCTGGGTACTTTATCATGACAACAGAAACTAAACAAGTACCCAGTATCCTGTTTCTCCTCAGAACATTTGGGTGAATGAACAATACGAAGACAATGGAACCTCTGTTCTCACTGTAGAACAGATTCAACAATGCTAGCTAGAATTGAACTGGAAAAGACACTAGTGACGTCACAAACGTTACTGAATTAGTATAGATATAAAGAGTTTGGATGGTTTTCATTACAGCATTAGTACATCTAATCGGTTAGTGGTAAATGATGGCAATAAAATATATAATATGTTGATACCTTCCAAACAAACTGCTGTATATGTGGAAGTATATTATTATTTCCATTTCTGTGTGTTTACATTTTCATCATAATCTATTTGGTGTTCTGTAGGCTTCTTCTATGTTTAAGGGCATTTCTTTCTTAAGTTTGGGGAAATTTTCTTCTACAGCATTCTCAAAAATATTTAATGGGCCTTGGAGCCTAGAATCTTCTTTTCACCTCTCTCCTTGCCATCCTTCTTTAAATGTTATATTTCTCAGTGAGTTACAAGTACTTATTAGTTCTTCTAAAAGTTTATTCTGAGAAATGTATTTGCATGGTCAAATTGAAAGCAGAGAAATGACATATCTTAATATAGCTCTACAAAATATATATTCAGAACATTACGTGACTTTCTAGCCCAAAGAAAATAGACAGGACTGTCAGGTCACACTTCTTACTTCCCATAGCATAGATGTGATAATAAGCCTATTAAAGGTTTTGTTGTAACAGATTGTTAATAGTACTGGTCATTGGCTAGTATACATATAAATTCAGAGAGTTTAATCCAGTTACAAATAAATACTGCAAAGCATTAGTTTTGACAAGTTATTAAAACTTTAAGTGTGATTCCAAACCCTCAGGCTACTTGATTTTTTAAAGTTAAATTTTCTTCTGCAATAGCAGTATGTGACGCATGTCAAAAACTCAGAGCAGTGATTGCTGCAGGCAACTTTCCAAAAATAAAGTAGCAGTATCCATCAATAAGTGCACATGCCTTGGTCTGCTTTAATGGCCACTAATTCCTACAGCTGTGTTTTGCCTGTGACTTATCTAGAAATCATTGTCCTCTGTTTTATAATATTAAGAGAATTATGCTGTGTCCATCAAGGTGCAAAATAAGAGTGGGCTGGCTGCATCTCGTAAGCTAGAGTATCAGACAGGGCTCTCCTTTCTCGGTGATGAAAGAGGCTTTAATCAGAATGGCTCTGGCTCTGTTTCCACTTTTTCCTTACTTTTTATCTACCTCCCATGCTAGCCATGATCATATGACCCATGCTGAAATATTCAAAGTACACATGCACTTCCCCAAGAGCCATCATCATCACCACCTGAATTTCACCAACAAAGAAAGTCATACCCTCTGATTAAATTTCTGAAACAGAGTGTCTAAATCTTCAGTATTCCTGAGGACTCCGTTCACCCGTGAAAGGTCTATGCAGTGGTCCGTGCAGTCTCTTACCTGAGATACTGCTATCCTTCCATGTGTTAAGTTTTCGGTGCTGCCACCACAAAGCACCACAAGTGATGCTGTTCAAAATGACAGAGACATGTTTCACAGTTTCATCAGCTTGAAGTAAAATCAAGATGCCAAGAGAACCATCCTCTTTCTGAAACCTAGAGGACAATTCTTCCACACCTCTTCTAGCTTTTGGTCGCTGGTAAAGCACTTCAGGCATTCCTTCTGTGCAGGTGTATGGCCCCAATGCCTGTCTTCATCCTTACATTCAGTTCTTAATTCTTCTATTGTTTTTCCACCATTCATCTGTTTCCAATTTATTGTTATTTTTCTTTTCCTCTTCCTTTTCTTACTTTTTACTTCCTTTATTCCTGCCATCCCTCTTTCTTCTTCCTTTTGTGTTTGTCTCATGTTGCAAATATGTGGCTCTAAAGTCCTGACTATATTATGAGACAATGATGGTTATATTTTGGGGAATATTCAACTCCTAGCACTCTTTTTGACTAAAAGTAAAGGGCATAAAATGAATTGAATATGATCCCTGCTGTTGCATTACTTTCCCTGAGAAGTGGACACACATCTCTTGACAATATAGGGTGGCACTGACAGATGAAAAAAAAAATATTCTACCCAAGTTCAACTTGGTGAACCAATGAATTCATTGAGCTTAAATATAGAGGTACGAAAAAGAAATTGCATACTAGAATATGGAGGGTGAAACTCCAGATGAGGATCTTTGACCATTCTTCTTCTACTGCTTCTTCGAGACCCATTCTCTTAGACAAAGCTCTCACTGTTTTCTTCTGTTTATTATGTTGCCATAACTACAAGATTATGTATTCCTTAACTCACCACAACAATCTATATTCCACAATAGTCATGTGGAACACAGAGGGACTAGCAGATTACACATCTGCCACCAAGGGTCTGATAGTAACTGAAGAGTCATGGAAATAAGTAGATAACCCTAACACAAATTTGTAAAAACTTTGGAAACTATTAGTTTGGACACTAAGATGGCTGGAAATTTTTTGAGATAGTCACGCTAAGTTGAGCTTAGGTAAGTCAGGCAAAATAAATACTATTTATTTATTAGAAAGAAATATGAAAAGGACAAAAATAAGAAACCAGAATGGAATTTGCAAGTAGTAGTACAAGGTTTGGGTTAGGTTACAAAGTTGGGTAAGGGGGACAGATATGGTGATAAATAAAACTGTTAGTGGAAATAAGACCATGAAGCTCCTGCATACCATCAGAAGGATGTTGGATTTGTTTCCATTTATAATAAGCCATCCTTGAAAGATATTGATACTAATGATTGACCTAGTAAAATTATTTGGGGTTACATGTAATAAGTTATTAGATGGTATCAGGGCTCAGCAGACTGGCAAGAGATGCAGAGGAAGAAAATAATAGCAATAACAAAAGTCATTTCTGATGGAACAACTGATCAGAAAAGTTGGTCCCCTCATATGATACAAGACTTAGCTAAAAGATACATTTGGGGGAAAAAAGTCAGCTCATTGTGGGGATATTAGTATGTGCAAGTGTGTGTGTGTGTGTGTGTGTGTGTGTGTGTGTGTGTGTGAGTGAGTGTGTGTTTGTGTGTCTCTTTTTAATTCTGGTTTCTTTTGTTTTCTAAAGACAGATGAAAAGAAAGAAAATGGAGTTGGGTGGTTGGGCAGAAGGGAAGGATCTGGGAGGATCTGCAGAAAGGAAGTCACAATCAGAATATATTGTATATTTTTTCAATAAATAAAGCAGCATCAAAAATTGAGATCTGATTTGTACTGGTAATTCTTCATAGGTGTAAGGTTATAACTTAATAACACTCACAAAGCTTAGAGGTAGTATCATTTGTAATCTTGGCACGTCACACACTCTCATAGATGATAGCTTGTAGATTTTACCTTCAAGTGGGTAAGGAATAGAATGAGAGTTCAAAGTCTGATATTGTAGGGGGATTATGTTGTGAGTGTTTTTTTCCTCCAGTCCCCAAGCTCCTAGAATAATGACTCGTGAGACTCAAAATATTATTAACAAATACCTAGGCCATATATCTAAGCTCTTCTCTGACTAGTTCAAAACTTTATAACACATTTAGCACAGGAACCACATGGCAGGTTACCTGTGCTCAGGTACTATGCACCTGTTCTCACATTTTGCCAGCTGAATCTCCCCTACTTGGCTCATCTTAGAATCCTTTCTGCCTTCCAGGTGTCCCACATCATACTTCCTACCTAAGCTATAGGCCATCAGATTTTTTTATTGACAGGTGTGGCATCTGTACAGTACCCAAGATATTCTCAAGATTCTCTAAAGCTTCACACTTAGGCTGTTCCTTTTAGTAGCTCTGTCATTTAAAGAATGAGAGAAAACAAAATGATTGTTAAAAATAACTATTTTAAGTTGTAGCACATTTTTGTGAAGTGTGTTTGACTTGGTTTATATGCTGAAAAATAAAGGGAGGGACAGAGAGACTACTTATTTTAGATGAAAGAACAAATAAATGATGAGGTACAGACAAAGGCAGTGATGACATTGATTTTTAAAGGATAGAACAGAAACTCACTCTGAGTTCAATGACTGCAAGAAAAATTTGGTAAATTAATTTGTTTAGCCTGATGAGAAATGTCTGATGAGAAATGTGAGACTTGGCTCTTTACTGAAATTAACAAAACATCTAGTTTAATGAGCTTCCTAGAGAATGGTGACTATTTGCTAAATTGTGGAAAATGAAAGTTGACATAGACATGGGAAAAGGAACCAGGATGAATCATTTCTATGTATCTATCTAAATATATAGAACGTATATAATATTGCAAACTTTGTCTCTTGATCTATGCTTTCACACAGAAGAGTAAGCATAGATCAAGAGACAAAGTCTTCAGTGAAGGGGAAGAAAGCTAGAGGTCAATATTGATTACAGTAAATAAGAATAGATGTAGCTGACATCAATAGAAAGTCATAGTCTTTTCTTCCATCAAGATGTTCTATTATTATTATTATTATTATTGTTATTATTATTATTGTTGTTACAATTTATTCACTTACAAAATATCCCATCTCCTCCTGGACCTACCCTCACTCTCTTTCCCCACCCATGCTCCTCCCCTCTTCCACTGATATGGGAGGTCCTCCTCCCCTAATATCTGACCCTAGCCTATCAGGTCTCATCAAGACTGTCTGGATACTCTTTCTCTGTGGCCTAGTAAGGCCACCCAACCAAGAGAAGGTGATCAAACAACAAACAACTGAGTTCATGCTAGAGACTGCTCCTGCTCCTTTTACTAGGAAACCCACACAGAAACTGAGCTACCCATGGGCTACATCTGAGCAGGGAGTCTAGGTCCTAGCCATGCATGGTCCTTGGTTGATTCACCAGCCTCGGCAGACTCCCTTCCCCACTCTGGACTCAAACTTTTTGCTCTGTTGGTCTCCTTGTGAAGCTCCTATCCCCTCCAGGTCTTTTCATCTTACCTTTCTTTCATAAGATTCCCTGCATTCTGCACAAAGTTTGGCTATGACCTATGACTCTTAGCATATGCTTCAATACCCTGTTGGGTAGATTCTTTCAGAGGCCCTCTGTCGTAGGTGTCTGTCCTGTTCCCTGTCTTTTCCAGCTTCTAATGTCTATCCTGTTTGCCCCTTCTCTATGAGGATTAAGGATCTTCCCTAGGGTCCTTCTTGTTGCTTAGCTTCTTTGGGACTATAGATTTTAGTATGAATATCCTATATTTTATGTCTAATATCCACTTATAAGTGAGTATATAGCATGCATGCTTTTCTGCTTCTAGAACACTCAGGATTATCTCTCCTAGTTCCACTCATTTGCTTGCAAATTTCATGATTACTTTTAGTGGCTAAGTAGTATTCCCTTGTGTAAATGTACCACAATTTCTGTATCCATTTTTCTGTTGAGGAACATCTAGGTTGTTTCCAGATTCTGGCTATTACAAATAAAGCTTCCATGAACATGGTTGAACAAATAAATGTCCTTGTTGTATAGTTGAGCATCTTTCAGATATATGCCCAGGAGTGGTATAGCTGTATCTTGAGGTAACACTATTCCTAATTTTTCTGAGAAAGCACCAGATTGATTTCCAATGTGGTTGGACAAGTTTACATTCCCACCAGCAATGGAGGGGTGTTCCCCTTTCTCCACATCCTCTTCAACATGTGTTGTCATTTGAATTTTTGATCTTAGCCATTTTGACGGGTGTAAGGTGGAATCTCAGGGTCGTTTTGATTTCAATTTCCCTGATGACTAAGGATCAAAGATCCAGACACACTAAATCTATCTGAAGAAAAAGTCAGGAAGAACCTTGAACTCATTGGCACAGGAGACAACTTCCTGAACAGAACACCAACAGCACAGGTTCTAAGATCAACCAATAAATTAAACCTCATGAAATCAAAAAGCTTCTGTAAATCAAAGGACACTGTAAACAGAATAAAAATGACAGTCTATACACTAGGAAAAGATCTTCACCAACCCTACATCTCTCAGAGGGCTAATATCCAGAATGTATAAAAAACTCAAGAATTTAAACACCAACAAACCCAAGTAGATGAATTAAAATATGGTGTACAAAGCTAAACAGAATTCTTAATGGAGGAATATCAAATGGCAGAAAACATCACAATGTTCTTAACTGTTGGTTCAGAAATTGTAGTGTGTGTGTGTGTGTGTGTGTGTGTGTGTGTGTGTGTGTGTACATGGTATTCTATAGCTTTTGAGAAATTAATCACAAAAACCTACAGGATAAATTAAGTGTCAGAAAACTAAGGTCATTCCTGCAAATAACAAGTTAGCTGTATATTCCTCATAGGCAAGAGAGTGAGATGGAGGCTGCATTGACAAACTCTATTACTTGGGTACTTTCCAGGATTGCTTTAACGACATTATGATCTAGCATCAGGCATGGAGCTCTTAAGAAAAAGGAGACATACTTTAAGCATTGGAAAACATGTAGTAAATGCATCCTTTCTGTCTCAAGGCACAGCAGAGCTTGAGGGAAGAAATATCTACAGGTGGCATTGCTTTGACTTGCTTTTTGATAGTGAAACTAATGGCTGCTGTCAAATACTCCTTGGAAGAACCAGAAGGTTCAGTGTTGTCTTGGGGTTCTCAGGAAAAAACAGGCTCTGAAAGGTCACTAGGTGGTAATCAGTACTTCTATGAATCACCCCAAAATTCAGTCTAAAAATCAACCACAGTTAACTCATCTGGAAGCTTGTTAGAAATGTAAGGTCTCAGTCTGAGCTCCAGAGTAAAATTGGAAGCCATGTCTTTTCCCTAGACTGAACACAGGATCTCAACATTTACTGAATAGTGAATACAGGGTCTAACATTTCTCTTAAACTGAATGCAGGATAAGGACCCCAACCCCTGACTGAATAATGTCTATGAACTTCTCTCATGACTTAGAGCATCAGAATCTGATTCTTGAAAATATCCCAGTGCAACTCTTACGCATTAACTAGTGTTTGAAGAGCATGGTCCAGACAGCAGCTTATAAAAGCCACAAGTGCTAGAAGCTTCAGTCAGTATGGCTGTCCTTTGAATAAGCTCCGAGGATGGACCTTATTAGGTACTTGAGCACCTTTGGCTCAAACAGTTAAAGTTAGCTACCTACAAGACTATTCAGAGGGGTGATACTATATGGATGAGGAGAGACAGTGAGATGAAGAATCAATAGTAGGCACCTATACATGCTAGATGCTGCTGCTTCTTCCCTCACAGAATTGTTGGTAGTATAAATCATTACTTTGAGAAGAAACCTGACTCAGTATTCTGAGCACTGAATTTAAAGACCTATGTTATTACACCTGATATGCAAGTATTACACCAAGTATTGAATCCATATCTAGCTTTATTCTGTTCCTGAAGAGGATACCGTAATGGTCTTATCATGATGAAAAGAGAACTCCCTTCAGTTTCTGCTATTTTGACTGTCCCATCAATGGAGAGACAAAGTTGGTGACATCTTTTAAATTTCCAGTTTGACCTTATGGCAAAACAGAAAAAGTGTGGGGTCCACCTGCCTGTGTCAGAGAGTGAAGAAAAACATTTGTGGGTAGCTCCTTCCTTCCTTGTGTGAAAGCAGATAAAAAGCAAATGTCTTAGTAATAAAGCTACAATGTGGTGGTTCTCAATGGATTACAAGCTGTGTTTTCCTCAAATGCATTTGAGGTTAAAATCTAAACAAAGCATTGCTTTCTCTCTTAGCAAAACTCTCAGTCGCCCACCCTAGTGTGTGAAGGTGAAGGGAGAGAGGTGCTGAAGAATAAAGCCTACACAGCCATCTTTTGTGTTACTGCACTCACGACCTTGAAGACTTGAAATCAAGACCAGATACTTCAAAGATGAAGCAGAATATATATTAACGAAAACACATGTTCAAAGCCCTAATGGCTCTCATGTGTCTCGTTTTGAATGTCTTTGTCTCTTTGAACTGATCTGATTTTTTAAAAATTATTTTCTAAAATTATACGTGGGGTTGAATGGTCATCGGGAATGCTTTATTTGGTTTTAGGTGTAATGATGAATTTTTTTATCTATTATTTTGTTTCTCATAGCAAACAACAATTAGTTTCAAGTTAAGTTTCGGCAACCACCATTGTAGAGTACCTGTCATCTGCTGCAAATGTATGCATTTGTATATATACTCTACCAAATAGAAGTGGCAAACCTTATTATGACTCTTCATCCACTTCTCCTTCCAAGTAGTAAACTGAAAAAAAAAAAAATTAAACAAAAACAAGGAGCCTAATGTCCTTTTCAGTATATCAGAACCAACAAGGCAATTCTTTTTTTTTTTATTTCTTATACTTTCAGAATACATAGTTTCCATATTAAAATAATGAGTCCCATTCCGAAGATGCATAGTCTTTCAAAAAACACAATGACATGTAAGAGATAATTTTAATAACTGTTTGAGGAGACAAACACATGTACACACACTCATACACACTTATCATGGTTGTGGGTAGTGGAGTCGTGGTTAGTCAAACAGGGGCTTTGTAAACAGACATGAGTTGTTTTCAAGACTGCTCACTTTGCAAAGGAAGCATTTTCCTCACTCTTTCCTTTTCTTCCTCTTAAACAAAGAGGAGACTGTTCATAGTATCTCAGATGTATTTTGTAACATGTCGTTAAAATGATCCAACACAGGCAGTTCCCAGGAGCCAGGTTTTAGGTAATGATGAACTCGTGACACACAGAAGCCAGACAGGTTGTTCTGCTGATTCAGCTGGTTGCACAAGCCTGGAGCGCACATCATTTCCTTGCCAGAAATAAATAAATAAATTAGTGTTTGCTCCACTTTTTACCATGAGGTGCTTCCTGGAGGCTTCCCTGGAGTACAGGAGCCTACCACAGAGGGCCTCTGAAAGATTCTACTGGTGGAGGTATGGAAGCAGAGACTCAGATTCATAGCCAAACTTTAGGCAAAAATGCATGTAATTTTATGAAAGAAGGGAAAGATAGAAAAACCCAGAGGGGACAGGAGCTTCACAAGGAGACCAATAGAGCCAAACCAAACAAACAAAAAATACAACAAAACAAAACAAACAAAAACAAAACAAAACAAAACAAAACAACAACAACAGAAAACCTGGGGGCCCTGCAGAGACAGATACTCCAAACCAAGGACCATGCATGGAGATTACCTAGAACGCCTGCTAAGATGTAGCCCATAGGCAGCTCAGTCTCCACGTGGGTTCCTCAGTCATGGGAGCAGGGGATGAGACCTGATAGGCTAGGGTCAGAAAGCAGAGGACCTCCCCTATGCGGTGGACTAGGGGTGGGGCATAGGGGAAGAAAAGGGAGGGAGAGTAGGATTGAGAGGAAACGAGAGGGGGCCAGAGCCGGCATACAATTTGAATAAATTGTAAGAAAAAAATTAATATTTGCTAAGCACTCCAACATTATAAAGGAAAATACCCAAAGACTCTATGCTATCAGGCAGATTTCTTTTGTTTTTTCTCAGCACAAAGAAGATTTATTACCCTGGAGGTATAATCAGGAGGTGGGGCTGTCTTCCCCTAGATCAGGCAAAGACAGATGGCAAGATGTTTCTGCAGGAGTAGTTTTTAACAGACAGACGAGTCTTTGCTAGGATGAGTTGGTCAATCCTACTTAGCCAGGTTAGCCAAATAAGGAGTTTTGATTCCTGGACCCTGATGTTTTGATAGCTGGAGCTTGGAGTCAGGTATGAGGAAGCCGTCAAATAAAGGAATAGACCTTGGGACCAGCTTTAGAAATATAATCTAATGGTTTAGCAGGGGGGAGGGAATGGGGAAAGGCAATACCTGTAGGCAACATGTTGCCATGCTTGGGCCAGTTAGGAGCCCCTTCAACCTCAAAATTCCCGCTAGTCCGTGAAAGACAGCACTGGGGTCACCGAGCCTTATTATCTATTCTTCCTGTGGTCATTCTGACTGAAACTCCTTTTCTGCTTCCACCATTACTCCATCTCTCATTGACTTATTAGGACTGATGTCTGAGCCTAGGCATTTAAAATGATCTCTTTTTTAAAGATTTGTGTGTGTGTGTGTGTGTGTGTGTGTGTGTATGTTTGTGTGTAGGTGCCTGCAGAGACCAGAAAAGGGCTTAGAATCCCCTGGAGTTTGAGTTATAGGTGTTGTGAGCCACTAGCTGTGTGTGCTAGTGCATTTATGGAGAAAGCCAAGGAGCTGAAGCTTTGGGAAGGTTCCCTATTCAATGAAGAGAGAATAGCAAGCAGTAAGCTTGTGAGAAACTAGAGAGAATCAGAGAAAAGACACTAAGAAGAAAATAATAATAAGAGGAGGAGGAGGAGGAGGAGGAGGAGGAGGAGGAGGAGGAGGAGGAGGAGGAGGAGGGAGGCAAAAGGAAGAAACAAAGAAAGTCATATTCCACTCTGGGCGCTTATCTTCAGAGTTAGAAAGAGTCAGTTTCTTCCCAGACTGAAACACAATATCCTTTAGGGAAGCTCTTTAAACAGGAAGGGAGACAACTCAAAGTGGCTGAGACCTCTGCCTCTCCAACCAAGCAAAGCTGAGTTGCAAAGAAGACTGAGACTAGAACCAGTCAGTGCATGAAAGAAACAGAAACAAACCAACTTTTCTGGAAGAGGTTTAGACCAACTGAGCCACCTGGAGAGGACACTCTTCAGTCTGTTGAGTCACCTGCATGTTTTGTGAGCTGTGGCCCAGGCTAGGGTCAGCTTTGGTGATGCAGCTGTCTCTGAACCATTTCTGCCATTGTGAGTAACCCCTCACCCATATTCTTGTAAGTAACCCAATAAGCTCATTAGTTTAAAAAAAAAAAAGAAAGAAAGAAAACTGGATCTGCTATGTAAACTTAGAAACTTCATTTATTCACGATTTTCCTTGTAATTTAAAACTTTGCTTTATACTTGCCTCCTCCAGAATCCTTAGGTATATTTTGGTTAGTGGTATTTGTCAGGCATATTTCAATAGTCATTTCTCTCTGCATAAAGAACACCTAAATGATGCTCGGAACAGCTTATATGGCAATGATAATTTTAAGGTGCACTGCATGTCTATTGGTATTTTTCCAAGTTGTCACTAGCTTTAATATTATAAATTATGGTTTTGGAAATAATGACTTTATGGGAAGAAAAGTGCCCATTCAAAGTGCCATTTATGTTTACTGTGAATGTGACTTTTGCATGCAATAATAAAGACCCTTCTCTCAGACATTTAGCATTTCTGGAATAAATGCCCACAATAGAGTACTGTGTATACAATCCATTTTACTCTTCAGACAAACAGACAGATTGTCCCTTCTGTTCCTAGACACAGGAGATGTCATCAACTGCTATGAGGAAAGACAGTTTTCTAAATTCAGACTTTGAAGGAGAAAATCTCTTTGCTTCACCTTAGTAAGGATTTCATTTGTAAATGTTCCTGTCAATTGAAGCAGACAGAAAAGGACAATGATAGAATGTTGTAGCAAAGGAATTTGGCAGATGGAAATGAAGCAGAGACAGCGGCTGGAGAAGTAGGAATCCACCATCTGTGTGACCGGGACTCCCTTCAAGATCATAAATCTCTCACCATTTCACCAATGGAGAAGGCCACCTACCCTTCCTAACCCTCTTTCCAATTCTTCCTAACCCTCTTTCCAATTAAAAAGATTGAATCGGCGACAAAATGAAAGAGAATTTCTTCAAGCACGCCTGAATTAAATTGTACCGAATAAATGTAGAAAGGAAAAGAAAGGTAGAGTGGAAAGAGAGGGGTCAACTTTGCCTTATTACAGATCTGCTTCTTCACATTACAAGGCAGAGTTTTCTGTGGCCAATGGTATGTGAAAAATTAGAGGCAGAGCTGCAGGACACCAAATAAAGTCAAAATGGTGCCCCTTAAAAAACACAAGATAGGCAGAAAATATTTGTGATTATGGAGAGGCTAGATCCATCCCCTGAAACTAAGGAAGACTTCTCTGGCTACCTTTTGTAGAAGATGTAGCCATGTGGCCATAGTGAATGGTCTTTGGGGTCTTGGAGTTTTGGAAACTTTCCAACAGTCTTATTAAAAATGATGTTGAAAATGTATGTTTCTGTATAGAGCTATTTTTAGAACTATACAGGAAAATTTGTTCTTCATTCTAATTAAAATAAGTTTTGTTTTACTGAGGCCATTACCTTGGAATGGGATGCATTTGGGGGTTTCTTCCAGATACACAAAGAGAAGAAGAAAAGGAAGCAAGCAAGGCAAAACATGAAGGGCTCATTTGTATGGACTTTGGATATTAAGAATGATTTTGATAAACGAATTGGGCAGAGAAGGTTCTATGATTACCTCATTATACTGAGCTTTGTTTCTGGCAGCTCAGCTCTTTCTTTGCCCAATATCAACAAAAATGTGTCATTCAGATGTGTGTCTGTGCCATAGTTGCATGACAAGGAAAACAAAGAATAAAATATCATCAGCAAAACAAGGAAGCTTCACGATGTTCTCTCTGCAATTTTACTTCATGTTAGGTGGTAGGAAATTTGAGAAATTCAAAGCAAAGGAATTTGATTTGTGAGCCAAAACTTTTATTTACAAATGACAAAGAGATATATCATGAAACAAAAGTCTCAAAACAAAACAAAACAAAACAAAAATGTCTGGTATGATAGCTCCAAGCTCCTAATCAATGAGTAAGTTCAGATGTGGTGGGTTGATGTCTAGATCAATAACAAGACATAGTGACCTTAGACATTAGGAGCAGAGGATAGCCAAGTCAACTTCAGGGCTTCAGACTGAGAAGAGCTAAGAAAAATTATCCTGGCTCAAAGGTTCGTATCTGCCTGACTGCAGCCCATGGGATAGTCAAATGATGCTTTAGAGTTCACACTCCTTGGTAGAAGAAGAGAGCCATCTGAGCCTCTGTCATGTTAAATGTTCTCTACCCAATAGCACAGAATGTTCCCCCCATCATCGAGACTTCAAAATACTGTGTGCTCATAGAAAAAAGCATTGAGGAAAAAAATTTTATAGAAATGGTTTTATTGTTAATTTTCAGATTTGCCCTTTCCTTTTTATTGCTTTCTTTCACCCTTTATGTGCTAACCAACTGTAACTTGTTCTACCATTAAGAATATAAACAATGGATGAAAGAGATTTTTAGAATTTACTTTGTGTTTGAGCATGGGTCATTTCAAAGATATAAATAATGACATTTTCCTTGATAAGTGGCTGCAACTTTAGAAAGAAATCCAGGTTTATTATTTCATTCATTATAAGTGCAGTTCCAATAATAATGACTAATGATTTTATACACCACACATACACACACACACACACACACACACACACACACACACACACACACTTGATGGTTTAGTTATGAGGAAATTAAAATTATCTATGTGGGGACCTGAAAAGATATTTCATTTGCTGAATTTACTATTTCTCTCCTCTCTAAGATTCTTTCTCTTGATTGTACTCTAAAGAAACAATCTTTGATCTAATCAACATGAAAGATATGTGGCCCTGAATAGACCGGACTCAGAAGGTGGTGGCAAGTGAGTTTGAAAATAGCCTGATCTACATAGTGAGTACCAAAAGAATTAGGCTACATAGTGAGAGCTGGTCTAATAAAAACAAAACAAAACAAAACAAAACAAAAAGAAAAAAAAAACATTTAAATTATATAAACTTCTTGGGAAAACTGACTATCAAGTACACATATGTATCTATAGTCACTTTAAAATAAAAAAGTTAAATATACACATAAATAGTAGAATGGATTTGTTTATTCAATGTCTTATTGTGTGGGTTAGAATGACTTCAAACCTGCAATCCACTTGTCTCAACTTCTCAAGTGCTAGAATTAAAGTCCTGCACCACTAAACCTGCCATGAGTTCTAAGTGCATATTCTTATTTCTATAGATGCATTTAAACATGCTTCCTATGTTGGTATTAATGGTTTCCTTGAACTCTGCCAAGAACTTGATGATGGAAGTACACTTTTCTATCAGGTTGCAAATCCCTCCTTCCTCCTACATGTGGGCATTTTCAACTCCACAGATATGTCCTGAGAACTATGGGCACAATGATCTGTCCCTTCATTCAGTGATGTAAAACATAGTGACTTCCAAGAAGTTATCATGTTCTAATTTATTAACAGCTTGCCTGTGAGTATTTGCCATTAGTAGAGTTTAACTTAATTTTCATTATCTATTTTGAGATTCAAATTTTTTATCTCATATATTAACTTGTCCCCAATCACATGACTGTAATAACTATTCTAGACCTAGCCTTCAGGCAATTTCCTTCTGTAACATGCTCCCATTGTTTCACAGTGACATGGCCTCAAGATTTCCATACAGCTTTAGCCTAAGTCATAAATTTTGGAAATTTTCTTTGCAGATCTCTCACGAGTTACTGCAATCAATATTTCATTGGTACAATGTGACTTACAAGATGAACTAAACCAGAAATTTTAAGTAAAGCAGGAATAATAAGGTAAAATACAAATGCATTTCAGTGTTCTCAGCATTTTCACTAGGGACAGAAGTCACCTCAGCAAAGGAAACTTACAGAGAACCTTTGTCATCACCCCTGTCACTGCCTTCCCAGTGAAAATCAGTGTCATACAAATGCGCTGAGTCTTTAAAAACAACCTCGGATGCCCTTATGCTTTTCTTTTTCTTTCAAGCATATTCATTCTATAAATATACCAACAAAACCACATGCAAAATAAGCAAAAGGAAAACCAAAACATATTTAAAGCTGTGACCTAACAGGGACAGGATTATGTGTTGATCCTATGGGACACATCTGTTTTCACTGCTGTAGACAAAGCAAAAAGGCCAGAATGGCAGCCTACTGGAGGGAAATTAATCTTATGGCTTTGATGTCTTGGGACGTTGGAACTCAGTTTTATAGGACAATGTCACAGCAGTTGAATTACTTAGAGGAGTGTCATTTCCCATGAAATTCTGGTTATTGTCCCCATGCCTCTTGTGTGGAAACCCATCAGGGCTATTTAGCTGTACTATACCATCCAGCAGGAGAGTTCTCACTTTTACGTTCAGACTTGGTCTACCTAGCTAAGACGTCATGTTGATATCTCTGGTGACTTCAGATCCCCTGCAAGGACATGAACAGTGTAAGTTTTACAGGATGATGTTTCCATGACTAGAGCTAAGAGAAAACCCATGACAGGGTGAGTAACCCCATTTCAGACAGGAAGCACTGGTTACAGCTCAGAGGGGGAGTGTGCCATTTACCCTTAAATCAAATAGGTGTCTCAGGGACGGGAGAGGGGACCCCATATGAGCACATAGCGATAACACTAGGTTCGTCGTAAAGGTGAGAAGTATCGGAACAGGGAGATGGCTTGTAGTGAAAAGATTCCTATAATCTCCTCCTGAGTTTGAATTCTTGGTCCTCAGCTGCTTTGGAAGGTTGGGGACACTCTCTAGGAGTCGGAGCTTCACTGGTGGAAGTGGGTCACCCAGGAGGAGCCTTGGGTTTTTTTAGTCTGGCCCCATGGCTATCTTCACTGTGGTGCGCTGTAGCTAGTTGCCTCATGCTCCTGCTATCACATCTTCCTTGTCATGTGTGACCCGTGAGCCAAAATAAACCCTTCTTTCCTTACCATGATTTCCTGGGCACTTCACAAAAGAAAAAAAAATGTAACTAATATAACATAGAATATAAATAGAGTAGTAAATACATCAAGTTTTAAAATTCAGTTATTTTATTTTGTATTTGGTGGTGGTGTACACATGTCACCGTGCACATACGGAAAACAGAGAACAACTTAAAAGATCAGATACTTTCTTAGCCTGTGTAGGTTCAGGGGACCAAAATCAGGTCGTCAGACATAGCAGCAAATGCCTTCACTTGCTGAGCCATCTACCTCGATGGTGGGTTATTTGTTTTGCTTTGTTTTGATTGAACATCAGAGACTAGACCTTAAAATGTACCCAGCTAACTTAATGTGTATCATAATAGTGAACCACCAAAGCTCTCAATTGGACATTGATTAGTTTTTCGTTGTATCTCTATAAAATCAAAAGGCTGGGATTCAAACAGTAACTGTATTATCTACTAACAGAAGCCTTTTGCACATAACATCTTATTTTCATGAAACACAGGGAGATAAAGTAGAGAGAGATAGAAGATGTATTGGATCCAAAACCTGACACCAACTTTTAAGTTGTATTTTAAGTTGGCCAGTACCAAGCACCTAAGTTCTATGCATAGGGAAGAAGCCTTTCAGCAAGCCTGGATAGGAGTGAAATTTACAGAGGGGCATTATGGGATTCTTTAGAGATGTCTACAAAGAACTTAGCATTCAAATGATTCAGTTCTAGACTACAAGATACCGAGAATATCTAGAGTTCTCTGTAATGACATGACTAAATTGTATAAGAGATGGGTGCAAAGAAACTGTAACTGCTTCCTCTTGAGTTGACAAAGAAGTGTCCCTCCCTGTGTGAGTACTCAGCAAGGTCTGTGCTGATAAATATGGTGAAAGATTCACTCGGAAACTTTCAAGGAATGCTTTCTCTGAACTCCCACATCTCTAGTCAGTGCTCCTTCACATGAAGCCTGTGACACTTAGAAGTATCATTTCCACTTGAATCGGTTTCCAAGTTGCTAGTTTTCACTTCCTTCCGATGATCTTACTCTGAGACCGTGAACCTTTTAAAAAGATTGACATCACTTCTACAATACCCTGCCAAAGTTTCCCAGTGGCTGTCCATGGCCATTTTCCCCACAGCTATTGTTGAGCATACATGATCAGTGGCTTGTTTAACCAGCAGGACCTTTGGGAGGGGAGGGATGATCATGTTACCTACTTCTGGTGACATCTTTAAGTAAAGGTCACTCTAAAGTCTCTATACACAAATCATTAACATAAAACTGCTACCTCCAAACCACATTTCAGTAGCTGGCTCTACCACTCTTTAAAAGTATTTCTCATATTTTCTCATATTTAGTGAAATGGATTTTTCTGTACTAAATACTGCTGTTATAGTACAAGAGTTGCCACACCAGCGACTTGAGCACCAGTTTCAGTGAGATACTGGTGGTTTAACTGATTGCTTTTCCAAGCTGATTGCAATCAGAGCCACACAAAGTTCTCGGGAGCTTAACTTTGACATCGGCCCATTTTCCAGGGTCATGTTATAAAGGCAAAAACTGCAAATACCTCATACAGGGGGGCCATATGGTCATACAGGGTGGTCAGTTCTGACTCAAGTTATTTTTGCTAACTAGATGAGCAGTTTTAGCTGACCTTTAATTTGATTGGTCCCCAATACAGTTATAGTTAGGCTCAACTGCCACTTACAGTTTGAAAATTTCTAAGAGCAGCAAGGCCACAGAGTATGCTGAACATGTCTAATACCCACATGATGAAAGGAGAGAACACATTACAATTTCCTTCAAGCTGTCTCCTGACCTATACAAGTAGCAAGGTGTGTACGTACACACAGAAAAAAATGTAAAAAAGAAAAAGCAGATTTATTTATTAATTCTTTTTATTTTTATTAGTTACAGTTTATATCCCCCCTGTAGCTATCTCCCTTCTCCCCTCCCTTTTTCCCACCCCTGTCCCTCTTCCAGTCCACTGATAAGGGAAGTCCTCCTCCCCTTCCCTTTGATCCTAGTTTATCAGGTCTCATCTGCATTGTCTTCCTCTGTGGCCTGGTAAGGCTGATCCCCCTCAAGGGGAGGTGATCAAAGAGCAGGTCAATCAGTTCCTGTCAGAGACAGTCCCTATCTCCATTACTGTGAACCCACCTGGACACTGAACTGCCATGGGCTACCTCTGTGCAGGGGTTCCAGACCATCTCCATGAGGGGTTCTTGGCTGGAGTAGCAGTCTCAGAAAAGACCCCTGTGCCAGGGTTTCTTTTTTTTTTTCTTTTTTTTAAATTTTTCATTAATTATACTTTATTCATTTTGTATCCCCCCATAAAAAGATGTTTTGGTCAAACAGTCATGAAGTGAATTTGAACCCTTTGAAGTTTTGGTTGGATGAAATTGTGACATTTGGCTAGAAACAGCTTTACTGAGGTACCAGACTGAAATACAGCCTCTGTCTCTTGGTCTCTTCAGCCTGTGTACCACATTCTTGTGCTTTGAAGAACTCATTTTCAAAACACTTCTATGTACATGAGCAACTTCTGTTCTAAGGAAAATTTGAATAAAAGGCAGCCATGAGACCAAGCAGAAAAATCCTCCAAAAAATACAATGTAGATAGGAATCCCATTCCATAGCAGCAGCCTTCTGCTACCTACTACTCACTAGGAAAAGGCTTCTTGCTTCCTCAGGAGTCAAAATAAACCCTCATGCATGAGACCTAATGCACAGGACATATGCTAACTTTTGTGTTGCTTTCTATTACTCTTCTGTACTTTTGTAAATGAAATACTTTGTGTCAGTAAAAGTTGGGTTGCAACACCATACATATTTTACTTAATCAAAATAATAGAAATGTGCCATAATTTATGGCCTTTGATGTACGAATAAGTTCCTCAGGGACAAATCCATGTTGGTAAGTGAGGTTTGATGAGCTGAAAAAAAAAATGAAAAGGGGCAGGTTACAATAAAGTGGTAATATTGGGCAGCCTTAGTCTAAACTTCAAACTACTACTGAATGTGACACTCTTCAGTTACCATCATAAAGCGATATTTACATGGAGAATTTCACACCTGACATTCTGTGTAAAATTGTCTTTAGCCTATACTGATAAAGTGTGAGTGAAAGGTAAATGAATTTCATGGGTTATCTTTGGTCTCTTCCCATGATGTCTCATTTATATATACAAATATATCCAAATATTTAAAAAAGTTTAATTTTTTTGGTCTAAACATTTCAGAATTAGAAAGCCAACATGTCTCTTTCTATCATGTTTATCAGGTTTATTTATATATTTCATACATCATTTGGGGGGAAACAAACTTCACTGAATATTAATTTACTTTGTGCAATATGCTTTATTTTCTATTATTTTATTTTGTTAGTCTCTTAAATAATTTTTATTTTCTAAATTTATTCTTTGGCAGTTTCATACGTGTATACATTGGTAACAGCTACCCAGCCTTCTTTTCCACTCCCTCTAGGTGTCTCCCAGCGCATCTGTTTGCAAAATTCATATTATTATGATCTTTCTGGCTTTTTGTTTGTTTTGCACAGCCCACTGAGTCCAGTTACTGCTGCCCACAATAATGTCGACTGAAGTGTTGGTTTCATCTTGTGTATATAACCACAGCTGCTGTGAAATCAACAGGATCATGCATGTATTGAATCCAGAAGGCAAAATTTCACAGTGCATCTTGAACCAAGCCCTTTCATTCAAGTGTCTAATACAAGGCATGCATTCCCTAGTATGTGTCAGGCCTCAGATCTGATCAGAAAGTAGTCAGCCATAACCATAACCTTCACATCTTCAGCTCTAATGTTCTTTCTGCCACCTCTTCTTTGATGTTCGCTGAGATTTGGAAAGGGGGTAGGGCATGCCTTAATATTCTATAGTCACTTGTTTTCAGTTCTTTGACCAGTTAAGAATCCCTGAATTATCTGCTGCCCATTGCAGAAGAAGCTCCCTGGCCAAGGCTGAGGGTTGCACCAATCTATGGGCATGAGTTTAACCTCTGTGACATTCCTCCTGCTCATCAAAGCATCTTTATATGAGCATGGGACAATTTAGAGGACTGCATGTCTCAGAGCCTGACTTGTATTTAGAAGCCCTAACTGAATTTTCTAATCATGATGGATATGTTACACATATTTATGATCTGGTGGCAAAATAAGGAAAATCAGCTTAATAGAATGAAAAGGTTGTTTGGTTCAAAGTTTCAGAGGTTTCAATTAATTCATCATCAGCTAAGTCTTGCTTTTGAGCTTATGGGAGCAGAACATCAAGACTGCATGGTGGAGCTGCTCCCTACCCTTCGTAGCTAGGAAGTATGCTCACACTCGCTGGAGAGGCTGGATTGTACAGCCCCTTTAAGAGCACAGCCCTATGCTGGTTAATAATGCTCATTTTCCACATCATTGGATTTAGATTCACCTAGGAGACAATCCTTTGTGGGTATACTGAAGAAGCAAGACCTACTAGGACTTTGGGTAGAGCCACCCGTGGCCTGCTGTTCATTAACTAGTAATTAATTAGTAATTAATTAGTAATTAATTAGTAATTAACTAATTAGTTCATTAGTTACTAGCCTGTGATGCTATTAAGAGACAAAGGACTCCATAAAAGCAGAAACTAGTCAGAGGATGTTAGATCCCTCTAGGTGTATTTTCAACTAGGGTCTAATCAACTGTATATGATCAGTATTTGCACATCTCCCACGTGACTAACATGTCTAGGAAGAGAGCTGACAAGAGCTCTGACCCAATATTTTAGGCAGAGATAGCAAAGAAGACAGATACAAACTGATAGCAGGAATGTCCACTTTTACCTTGCTTCTAGATAACCGCTGACACCAATAGATGCCCCCTTTGCAGGGAAAAATCAGCTTCGTGTGACATGGTAAAGGAGAATACAAAGATATAGGCTGTATTAGGAAGGAAACTGTTTCTTTCAGCAGAGGACGGGCCATGAGTTTCTGACAAAGCCAACTTGTTTTCAGGATTTATGAAGACATGAGGTGGATGGATCCAACCACATAGGAGCCCTGGGATCCTGACAGCAATTACACAAAAGATGCCAAAGTTCTGTATCACTTTTGTTTTGGCTCTCCTCCACCACTTTGGGTTGATGCCTGTGGTCAGTCTGCCCTGACAATTGCACTTTTAACTACAGACCTATAAGCAAGTCTTTCTCCACTGTTCCTACTTTAACAGTGACTGTGTTTATGGCGGCTCATATCATTTAGGTCATACAAACAGTACTTTATTACATGGCTACAAGTAAGCTTAAACATTAAATCCTGTCATATTTTCTCTTTATTTGACTTTACACATAAACACTCAAGCACATGCATTTACAAACAGTTTGATTTGGGGTCATTTGATGGAATAGCTAATTGTAACAATTAATTCTATATTTCTGTTCAGCTGTCGTCAACTTACCAGCTTAACAGAAACCTCAGTGTAGTGAGCTAGACCAATGCAATTCACTTTCTCTGGAATTTTTAATGGTAAAATACTGAGAAAATGAAGCAGTTGTCAGGACTTACAGGAGTGAGGATGGGAGTCACTAAATAAGAAGTCACAAGGCAGCATTGCAATTCTAGAGATTGTGACACGCTGGCACCATGGGAGAATGGAAACTCAGACAAACCAATGAAAACAAACAAAAGATGCCAATCTATACTGTCTTTTTTGCCTTGAGAGACAGATGGAGCATCTGGCCCCTAGTGCTGTTTCAGGTCCTGCTCACTCACTTGCTCCAATGAGGAATTTGGATGAAAATTATTTTTATGACTAGCTCTCTTCTTATTGAGGTTGCTGGGTGGAAGTTTATCTAATTGTAAAACATTTTAAGAGAACATTAAGTAAACAAAAAGATTTTGGAAGAACACAATTGTTGTCAAAATGAGGTTTAAACAAGTAGAAATTGTGGGCCAATTAGAAATACTTAAATCATTACAGTATTTTGAACCTGTAATGATATTCTGAAAGTATATGTTCTACAGTGTAGCCCATAAAGTCATAAGCAGTGATTTCCGAAGAATTAGGATATCAGAACTCTCTTTGATGAGAAAGCATGTGGCAGCAAACTATCAATCCCAGAGTTACTATCCTCAAACAAATGATGGCTGTACATTATCAGTCAGGGGCACAGAGGTTTCAAGGTTAGTGAACTACTCCAGAAAATCTATCCAGAACAAATAAATGGCTCAGGCCCAGAGCATTTCTCTCTTTTATAAATTTCATCTGTGTGACAGATGTACATAATGCCCACAGTTATACACCAGCTGTCTAGTGGTGGCCGGTTGTATAATTTTTAGATTATAGAGAGAAGACAAAACAAAAACAATAGTTTCCAATGTCAGTGTTTAAAATAATTTACTTTGTATGTGCCAAATATGTGCTGAAGTATACAACATGAGGCTGGAGATGACAGCGTTTTGGTACAATGAGCTCTTCAAACTGAAGAAGATCAGGGGATCAAATGCAGCCTCCAGTCAACGTCTCTGACATTCTCTTGCCCTGACCTCAAGGCAAGACATGGAAAATTCAATTACCCTTCCCCAAGCCTGACCTAACGAACATTCCCTACCTTTTCATCCATAGAGAAATCATCTAACTTTGCTTGGTTGAGAGCATAAGTATCTACACTCTTCTCCACAATCCAGAGTTGTCCTAGAATAGAGAAATTAAACCACAGCAAAGTTAAAAGTATCCAAAGAGATAAGCCTTGCTGGTTCCCCACTTCCTAGGTTATCAGTAGGATAATCACACATTTTTCTGCTCTTTCATAATTTTATAGCACTGCTCACACTTCAATGATCCTAAGTATAATTAGTTAAGTTTTTCTCTACAATGAATGTTCATTATAAGGCTCACGGTCATGTTAAACTATGATTGCTACACATAATGAGGAGGAATGTTATGTTTTCTTGGCTATGCTACTCTTTGAATATTTTATATGTATGGTATCATTTAATTTTACCTAAACCTGTATAAGGCAGGTAAGACCACACACTTTTTTTATAGATTAGAAGGTTGAAGAATAAAGAAGTAAGGCAATCTTGTCAAGGTTTATAGTGAGATGACATGACTAACTTCAGAGCAATGATCTTGAATACCATGGGCTAGTGTATTTCAAGACCTCAAGAAACTTTCAATGCTGTCTTTCCACATTAGAGACAATAGATGGAGCTGGCATAAGGTTATCAAAAGTGTCAGCACATCTCCAATGCATATGATAGAGAAAATATGTTACAAGGTGTAGCTTAGATGTATGGATTAATGTAAGAATTTTGGTGTAGGCTTAGCTAAATTAGACATCATACAGCCTGTCTACCATGCATTCTTACTAAGATAAATGATTCCATAAAAACCTTATTACACCAGTTTTCGTCCCGTGTAGCCGTCTTCTTTGGACCAAAGAGTGGACATTGGACTTGAAGTTTTAGGTAGAGCAATAAGACAACTAGAGGAGATCAAGGGGATACAAATTGGAAAGGAAAAAGTCAAAAGAATCAATATTCACAAAGGATGGGATAGTATAAATAAGTGACCCCCCAAATTCTATCACAGAACTCCTAAACCTGATAAACGCCTTCAGCAAAATGGCTGCACACAAAATGAACTAAAAAAAAAAAAATCAGGAACCCTCTAATATGCAAATGATAAATGGGCTGAGAAAGAAATTAGGAAAATGACACCCTTCACAATAGCCACAAATAATATAAAATATCTTGGTGCAACTCCAACCAAGCCAATGAAAGATCTGTATGACAAAAACTTCAAGTTTCTGAAGAAAGAAATCAGAGGAGATATCAGAAGATAGAAAGATCTCCCATGTTCATGAATTAAAATAGTAAAAATGGCCATCTTACCAATAGCAATCTTCAGATTCAATGAAATTCCCATAATGCTTTATGGGAATGCTCAATTCCAACACAATGCTTTATAGACATTGAAGGAGCAATTCCCAACTTCCTATGGAAAAGTAAGAAACCAAGGATAGCTAAAACAATCTATCTGGAGGTATCACCATCCCTGATTTCAGGCTGTATTACAGAGTAATAATAATAACTACTCATGGTATTGACACAAAAACAGAAAGCTTGATCAGTGGAATCAAATCAAAGACCCAGAAATAAACACACATACTTACAAACATTTGATTTTGGATAAAGAATCCAAAACTATATAATGGAAAACAAAAAACATCTTTAACAAGTGGTTCTCATCTAACTGGATGCCTCCATGTAGAAGAATGCAAATAGATCCATATCTATCACATTACACAAACTCAAGCCCAAGTGGATCAAACACCTCAAATATATATATGTATACACACACACACACACACACACACACACACACACACACACGTGTGTGTGTATACATATATATACTAAATCTAATAGAAGAGAAAGTGGGTAATACCCTTGAACACATTGGTACAGGAGTCAACTTCTTGAACAAAACACCAACAGCTCAGGCTAAGATCAACAGCTAAGATCAACAATTAATAAATGTGACTTCATTAAACTGAAAATCTATATGACAAAGGACACTGTCAAAAGGATAAAATGACAGTATGCAGAATGCAAAAATATTTTCACCAATTCCATATCTGACAAATGGCTAATAACCAAATTTTACAAAGAATTCATGAAACAAACCAAATAACCCAATTAAAAAATGGGGTACAGGTCTAAATGGAGAATTCATAACAGAGGGATTGCTAAAGGCTGAGAAGAACTTAAAGAAATGTTTCATATCTTTAGTCATCAGGGAAATGCAAATCAAAACAACTTTGAGATTCTTACACTTGTCAGAATGGCTAAGATAAAAACAATTCAAGAGATAGCTTTTGCTGGCAAGGATGCAGAGCAAGGGGAACACTCCTCCATTGCTGGTGGCAGTGAAAACTTCTACAACTACTTTGGAAATCATTTTGGTGGTTTCTCAGAAAATTAGGACTAGATTTAGCTCAAGACCCAGCTATAACACTCCTGGACAAAAGATGTTCCAATATACCACAAGGACAGGAGATTAAATATGTCCATAACAACATTATTTATAATATCCAGAAACTGGAAAGAACCTAGATGTCTCTCAACTAATGGATAGAGAAAACATGGCACATTTACACAATGGAGTGTTACTCAGCCATTAAAAACAAGGAAATCATGAAATTGCAGGCAAATGATGGAACTAGAAAAGATCATTCTGAGTATGTAACCCATATGCAGAAAGAAAAAAAGGTATGTACTCATGTATAAGTGGAATTAGTCATAAAGTACAGGATTACCATGTCACAAACCAGAGACCTAAAGAAGCTGAGTAACAAGGAGAGCCCAAGTGGGGTGCTTGAATATCACTGAGAAAGGAAAGTAGAATAGACACTGTGGGTGGACGGAGGAAGGGGACTAGGTGAAAGAAGAGATGGGGTTGGGAAAGGAGGAATGATGTGCTGGGAGGACAGAGGGAGAAAGTTCTGGGAAAAACAAGGGATGGAGTTAGGCATCTCTGGGACAAGCTAGAAACCTAGGATTATGAAACTCCCAGGAATCTATGAGGGTGACCTTAGGGTGACCCTAGGTAAGATGCCTAGAAATGGGGGATATGCAACCTGAAATAGCCATCTTCTGTAACCAGGCAAGACTTCCAATGGAGGGATAGTGACACAAATCCAGCCACAAAACCTTAGAGCCACAATTCGTTTGGCCTACAAGATTTGTTCCCTACAGTTGGGTCTGCAGGGGTAAAAGATGGAGAAGAAATTGAGAAAATGGCCATCCAGTGACTGGCCATTGAGACACATGCCGTGAGAGCAACTCAACCCCTGACACTATTAATGATATGCTGCTATACTTGCAGACAGGAGCCTAGCATAAATGTCAGCAGAGAGGTTTCACCTAGCAACTGATGAAAACAGATGCACAGGCTCACAGACAAACATTTTAAGAAGAGCTTGGGGAATCCTATGGAAGAGGGGGTCAAAGACACCATAATAAAACCTACAGAATCAACTAACCTGAGCCCATAGAAGCTAATAGAGACTGAACCACCAATCAGAGAGCATGCATGGGACAGACCTAGGCTCTCTGCTTATATGCAACAGATGTGCAGCTTGGTCTTCACATGGAACCCCTAACAACAGGAGCAGGGGCTGTCTCTGATTCTGTTGCATGCCTTTAATTCCCATTTTCCTAACTGTGATTGCCTTGTTTATCTTGAGTAGTAGAAGATACACATATTCAAACTGTAACTTGATATGCCAAGGAGGGTTGATATCCATGGAAGCCCTCCCCTTTTCTGAGGAGAAATGAAGGGGTGTGGGAGGAGAGGAGAGGAGAGGGAGGGTCTGAGAGTAGAGAAGGGACTTGCAGTTTCCACCAGGATGTAAAGTAAATAAACAGATTGCTTAATGAGAGAGAGAGAGAGAGGAAAAAAAATAAAAGCATGGATGTTGAAATCTAAAGCTGCCGGTTCCAAACCTGATGAGAAAATTGATGGCAAAAGAAGAGTTCAGTCAGTGAACTGGGTTCCCTTGAAAATCAGATGAGGAAATTGTAAGGTTGTGAGTCATTCAGCAGCAGGAACCAAAGTTCACTGCTGCAGACATCAGCTGGAAAGGCAGAGATGATCTTTGCCAAAGTTATGAGGTAAGAGAAACTGAGTAAGCAGGCAGTTGGGTAGAGAAAGGCATAAAGTAAAAAGATGAGGTTTTTCTAAACAGTGTTGAAAGTAAGAATGTGGAGAATATTTATGCCATGCTGTCACAGTGAGTGTTACATTAAAAACCCCTTGGTATTGCTGTGGAAGTTTCTGGAAGTACATGACCATGAAGTTTAAGGACATCTTTCTTTTTTTAGAACTCTGTTTTAAAGATATCGTATTGATCAATCTTTATGTTGCTTGTTTGAGTTTGTCATTGTTATCTTACCAACAAAAGCTATTCCTAATAACATAATCAGCGACACCAGAGTGATCTTCCATTGCCAAAGGGAAGCTTCTAGAAGATGTATTTAAAAGTATGCTAATGTGAGGGATAGTCCTTTACTCTGGTGGTCAATCAATGATACTTGATCCCTCTTTTTAGAGAGATCCTGTCTGGGAAATTCTTAGAAGAAGCACTCTTTGTTGTCTAATATAAAGAATTTGTATGGGCCTGGAAGAATCCAAGCTAGCCATGTGACAGAAATTATTAACTGTGGACCCCAAGAAATGTGTCTCTGTCCTGAAATAGATCTTTGAAGTTGGATTGAAAGAGAAATAATTTTTGTAAGAGTCTATTTGTGGAGAAATGGAAAAAAAATGTTTTGATTTCTTTTGATTGATTTTCATCATTCTTTTGTTTCCAGTTTCTCCAGAGTAAATTACACCATTAAACAGCATCTCTCTTCTACTTACAAACACGGCTATGGATACCTTATTTCCCTTAACACTGAAGATGGATTTCTCAAGCAGCCTGTCACTCAATTCTTTGTTCAACTTGGCTTTCATCCTTTAGTAAACTACCATTTTCTTCGAATAGTTTTCACATCTTCAACTGAGTTGGTTTACTGGCACTTTTCTTTTAAATTACCGTGCTAGTGGTTCCTGCCACATCGCTGAAATTTTCTCTCATTTTGACTTGTAGTTTATAATTAAGTTTTCAAAATGTAAGTTAAGAACTAAGATGTAAATTCATGGTAGTCAAATATTTTATAAAACAACCTTAAATGAAATGTCTTGTTTTCCACCGTGGTAGCAAATGTGTGAAATAATATGGCACTTGTTTGAAAGCCCCCTTCAGGCATATTACTAAGAGTAGTTTCTATTACAGTGGACAGAAATCTAAACCCAAAGTTGGCTAAAACAATAAAGAAACTACTATTGGATGGCTGAGAACGTCAAGTGGTAGACCAGGCATTAGGCAGTTGGACCGGGTCTCTAGTCTGAAATTCTGGACTATTCCAGTTCTGTATTCTTCCATGTGTTAGTTTCCTATGCAAGTGAGTTTTCCCTGTGGCAACAAAAAAGGCTGCAATGGCACAGGCTTCACATCTGGCATGTGATTTTCTGTTCATGTACCTATTCATTGGGTGGCATGGAAGACTATACTCTGCCCTGAGTATTGTTTTGAAGTGCTAGGCCTTTCTCTGGGTGTACTAAATTAGGTGATGTCTTAAGACACTTCTGAAAGAGGCAGCATTTGCAGTACAGGCATGTATTAGAGGTGGTCACTGAGTCAGGAGCTGAATCATGTATTCATAGAAGGGTTAAAATTGAGTAGATGGCTTCAACCACCCTTTTAAGTGAGGAAGTAGAGACTCACACTAATTGTATAACCTTTCCTTAGAGAGAGAAGGTAACTTGTTCCACAATTGACAGGTAAGGAAGCAAGCAGCCATGTGCTCTCTGAGAATAAAGTTTAGGCTTTCGCACCCATTTTTCAGTATGCAATTCTTAATAGAAATCACCTCACATCTCAGGATTTTATGAGTGGACTCATAAAACAGGTATAATTCTAGTATCTGTTCTTCAAAAATAGATGATGAATGCCTGCTACATAATTCTGTAGACTATTACAAGTTTAGAGTAAACGAATAACAAAGTGAAGCCCACTTTGTTATTTCATGCTAATATTGTGACTCTGAGAATTAGTTAAATAAAACATAAAGAAACAGAAGTACATCAGACACTTAATGAGACCATGAAGCTTTGACTGTGTGTCATGAAAAAAAGCAAATGTTTGTATAAACAGTCAGTTTTACAGGATATTTCAACATGTTTTAAAACAAAGTACAAATTTTAAAATAGATATCACTAAGATACAGATGATTCTATAGTCAAAATATTTGAGAAATACTGAACAAGGAAGATTTGATTGAATTCTTACTAAAAGAAATTTCAGAACCCTTAATAGGCAAAAAACTAATTGTGAATCTTTATGGTTCATTTTAATTCATCACTAAACAACTGAAGAGAGAACAAATTAAAAAACAAACAACAGTTCTCAACTGCAGAATCACACCCTTTCTCTAAAGCACAGTCCCCAGGAAATATTTGCCTGGGACTACAAGTGGGTAGATAACATTGGTACAGTTAAATATCCTGTAATACGAACACATCTCCCCTTCACAAGGAATCAGCCTGTCAAGAAGATGTCAATAGAGTTCTATTTTTTTAAAAAAATCTAACCATGATGTGTGTGTGTGTGTGTATGCACGCTCACATTCATATGCGGATGCAACTACGAATGTCAGAGAACAACCTTGGTTGTTGGTTTTTTACCGCTTTCACTTGCTTTATAAGTCTTAGAAAAAAATTAAGTGATAACTTATCTCTAAAATTTGTAAAGAGTATCATAGTCTAAAAGAAATAGTATTTTTTTTTCTCCTCAACAGAAATGCCATGGCCCACACTCCTACAATTTAGCTGGCAGGGAAAACATACATTGCTGCAGAATATTTGATCCCATTGTAACTCACAAAATTGTTAACTGTAAAAACCTGTTTCTTGTTTTGTTGTGGTTCAGCCCTAACACACACCTTTAATCCAAGAACTTTCTGTTTACTCTAAACAGGTCAGTATGGCATGGCTCAGCCCTAGTCATACCTTTTATCTAAGAACCGTCTGTGCAAAGGATTTAATAAAGTTAATAACCCTAGGTCAAAGAAGCAGAGCAAGAAACCAGATGGCAGGGATTAAGTACAAAGAAGGAACTTTGGGAAAAGAGGATTTAAGACAGTGTGGAGAGGAAAGAGCTTTTGACTTTGAGTTCTTTAGCTTTGAGCTTTTGTCCTTATCCACCCCCATCCCCCCATCTCTGTTGTCAGATGAGATAACAAGCCTTTGGCCTTGGGCTTTTGGCTTTTTCCTTCGGGTCCTGAGCTGAGTAGGAAGGTCAGCTGGGAGCTTTCTCTGTCTCTCTGAACTAGCAGATACATGATATCAGAACAGACATGGAAGAGTTATGTAGAGAAATATAAAAGCTTTTCAAATCCTATCTGGCTCCTGAATCATTTGAATGTTGAGGGTTTTCTTTCTTTACAACAAATGTATCACTGTTTTCTTGGTTCTCTGACAAGTATCCATACTAACTGAGCTTGGCTACTTAAGCAGAGTGCTTACAGAAACGCTTTCTTCCCATCTCACCATAGAAATGCTAAGACTACAGGCATGTTCTACTTATCCAGCTTTACATGGGCTTTGGGGATCTAAACTCAGGTCTTTGCAGTTGCAAACACAGCATTTTTTTTTTTCCGTGGATGCAACCCCACAGCCACAAGACTGAATTGTATGGTTAACATCACAAATCTGTCTCTAAAGTGTACAAACCTTCCTGATTTCAAATATCTATCAACATATCCTTTTCTCCCACGAAGATGTGCAAATTAGTAGCTATGATGTTCCAAAAAGAGAAGAAAGTACATTCTTTAACTGTGTCTTAAATACTCCTAACAGGAGTCTGGGAACAAATTATATTTACTTAAACTGAAAACCTTATTGCACCAAAATTTCAGTCCATGACATCACATTGCTTTATGAAATCTGTCACTGTATACTTTTCACACAGTACCAGCTACATCCTAACATCTGATATTTCAAAAGCCTCTCTATTTCTATACAACTCTTACATCCCTGTTTTTGATATCATGTGTTCTCATCATATTCTAGAGGCAAGCTGAGTAAAAAAATTACCTGAACTTTTTAAAACAGATTTTTTTCAATGGATTAGTACAACTTTGTTCTGTGCTGGAAGCTTGATTGAATGATATAGATGGGAAAATTTTATTAGTCTTTCAAAGTCCTACTCAAAAGTTTTATCAATTGTTCTATATGACATTCTATGTTTAATGATAAATAGTGCTCATTGAAGATCATTGAAAAATAAATACTTGATATTAAGATAAAGCTTCTTAGGATTTAATCTACTAGATTAATAAAAAGTTAAGAACCAGAAAAGTTTAATAAATTCAGAGGAATGAAATTAGTATTGGAAATGGCTTAAAGCTCCATGTGTATGGATATTGCTGTCTGTATTTATTTGGCAGTTCTCTGATTTCAGTAGTAAGTTCCTGTTTTCACATACACATGTAACCTCAGAGTTCTGCAAGCAGTCATGTGGGCTGGCAAACTAATTGCGCCAGCCTGAGCTTTTAACCTCACCCTTGTGTCTGATGTCAAGTCTCAAACAAAAGTTGAGAGAGCAGAAATTTTTTACATTGGAAACAGGGAGAGCCTAAAGGATTGACAGAACTCAGTGTCAAAGTAAGGAGGCAGAGCAGGTCGCTTGACAAATACACTGTCTTCATTTAGAATTCCTAAAACTGTGATCTGTTAAGGAATATTCATCTTTCTCAACATTAGACCCTAGAAGAGGAAATGCCTGCCAAACAAGATCCTTAAGCACTCATTGCTTTCCTCATCTTTTTTATTTTTAAGTTACTAGTACATTTGATTAAAAAAGGGAGAGAAATTAGAGCAAATGAGGTAATAAAGGTTACTTCACTGGGAAGTCCTGTGTTCATAGAGTGTGTCATTGAGCTGCAGTGGAAAGTCCCTAAACATTGCCATTCAGTAAGGAAAAGGTGTCTGGCTCAGTGTTAGAATGTTCTGGATCTATCTTTTGTTTGCTAATCCAAAGAAAAACAATGACATCATGTTATTTTTCCAAACCTAGAGTATTGCTTGACTTTTTTTTTTTTTCTTTCTTTCTTTTGTCCCTTGTGGGTAGATAGGCTCAGTCCCAGAGAAGCAGAAGAGGAATGTTCATAATATTTTAATTAGCCCAGATTCCTTATTCATTCATAACAGTTACAGGTAAAAAGCTTATGTATATGTGTGTGTGTGCACGTGATCATCACAGCAATTAAGTGAGTTGGATGGCATCAAAACCTCCATTTTATTGATGACACCTGAACCATCTGACTTGAGGTTACTCAAGGTAGGCAGTGTGAGAACAGAGATTCAGATTTTCATTTGTCTTATCCCCTTAACATATCTGGCCTTGCCTTCTATTGCTCCTGTTTTAATAATATTAGCTTTCACTAAGTATGGCATCTCATTCATGATAACTATTTAAATAGTTATTATAAAGATTATACAGTGTTCTTTGTATTGCCAATGTGGAGTCTGTATTTAGTAACTGTTCATTTCTCATTCCCCACAATGTTGCCAAAACTGCAAAATTGGTATCTGAGACAATTAGCGCTTAACATAGAAGTCTTCCTGCAAACACATTAGAATCTTCAGAAGAACTAGAAAATATTAATGCTTCCATGAGAGGGGTTTTGAGGTTTTAGGGAGATGGTGAGGGGGTACCATTAAGTAAGTAGTGGTTACACAAATATGTAGGTGTGTTGACTTTGTGATGATTTCTTAAGCTATACCTTGGCTGTGCTTTCTCCGAACACATAATCATCTGCAAATGAAGTGCAAGATAAGAACAGGGATTCCAAGGTTCAAACCCTCAGAATATTTGTGGAGGAATCTATGGTAGGTAACTTTCATCACCAACTTGACTTGATTTGGGAACACCCTACTGTTAAAGCTCTGGGCGGGGTTTGTAATTCAGTTGAGCTGACAGTGAAATTAAAGTATCACACCTAACAAATTCAAAAGACTCAATAAGCTATAGCTGCATCCTGAATCATTGGTTGTTTGAGACACTGTCTTGTTATTGCCTTGCCTCAAACTTATCATACTCTGCTTTCCCTCTATTTTCAGAATACAGATTTGTTGCCTCCATGCCCAAATCCATTTTTATTTTCAGGAGCATAAATAGCAGGTTTGGAGTAAGTCAAAAGAATGCTTATGTCCCTCAATTACATTATTCAGTGGGAAAAAAATAAAGAAACCTGTAAGGAGAAATATACTTGCCTTTTGCAGAGAGGATGAACCCAAAGCATTGATCTCAGCTCCATCGAGTCTCAAAATGTAGCTTGGACACCAATAACTTTGCTACAATTTCAAAACTTCTGAGAGAACGTTTTGAAGAGGGCCACCTAAAACTTGGAAGATGCTGAAATGCTGTGCTCTCAGGGTTACTCATCAGTGATCAGCCTACAGTGTTGAAGCACATCCCATATCATGAAAACTAGTATACAGGGTAAGATTTGTACAACCAATAACTTTAGTAACTAAGCAGCATATATCACATCCCATGGGATTACATATTTCAGTTTGTTAGATATAGATAGAGGCCATACTTCTTGGTATTTCTTCCATTTACTAACACCTGGTGTGCTGGAGAGGGGACCAGAAAGCGTAATTCTCCCATTTCTCCAGATGAGTACATAGTGCTTATGTCAGGGAATACAGCTATGGCTTTTTATACATGTCTTTGGTTTGGTTTCTTTTACAACCTGCATGAATCTTACCTAAGGCAGACTTCAAGAGAGACCATGGATGTTGGAAAATGGAGCTTGTTCTCTAGCACTGTGGTACCCTGTGAGGGATTGACAAGTTTCTAGGTGTGGTCCTTTATGTCCTTATCTGTCAGGAAATGGGTATCCTGTCACTGTCTACTGGCTCCCAAACTCTCACAGGAAGGCAGAAACACTGCCATGGCCCTGCCTGGCTTTATTTGTAGTTAATAATATTTGCACAATGATGTTTGTCTTTTCTTTCATCTCTTGTCATTGGAACATCTGTGTATTTATTTATTCTGCTTTCATACAATTTTGTTAATTGAACTGATTGAACTTGTAGCTTTTTAGTAGCAAAATGATCAGATATTGATTTCACAATTTCATGTGGCTCAGTCTCCTGTTAATTCACTTACAGGTGAGTGCAGAAATCAGGTAAATTTTAGAGCAAGTATCACAAAAGGTATGAGTGCATGTGTGTGTTTGTATATATGTTTATGTGTCTATGTTGGACCTATGAGTGTGTGTGTGTATATAAGCATGTGCATGTATGTATGTATGCATGTCTACATTTATAACAACTAATTTATATGTAGTTGCATATAAATATATGTGTATGTGTGTATACCTGTATGTTTAGGCATGTGTGTATATGAATATCCAGTGAATGTAGATTACCAAATATAATGTAAGCTAAGCTCTATTCTAACTCCATACATGGCAAGAAAACATATGGTCTCAATAAAAACACACACCCAAAAGAAGTACGTAAGATGATAGATGAAAAATTCACATGAAATGAAGTGGGTTATAAGGAGAATTGGCCATGCGACCAGCAGCTATTATAAGTGTGGTGCCCGGGGAAGATCTCATTCTGGTTCTAAAAGCTGAACAAATGCACAGAAAAGAGACAGATCATAAATCTTGCAAAGCACTGGGACAAGGTAGCTTCATGCCAATGACTTAGCAAGAACAAAGGTCCTAGGGAGGGTAAGCATTATTTATCTGAAGATAAAGATGGAGGCCACAATGGCTGGGGCCAGTGAAGGAAGGGGACATTGACTAAAGGTGAGGTCAGGAAATAACAGGCCAGATAATGGGTGGTTATGACCTTGACTGGCTTAGGGATTCTATTTGAAGAGTGATGGAAAAGTACTGAAAAGTTCTGGGCAAAGAAGCAAAATGATTTGACATTTTATTTGTAAGGGATGACTCTGGTTTCTATATGAGTGATCACTGACAATGATTACAAAAGCAGAAACAAGACTAGCTGCAGAGATTGGATGTAGCTCGGCTGGAAGAGTCTTTGCTACTCTGTACAGTCCTCATTACCCTGTAAAACAAGGGGTATAGCACACACTTGTAACCCCAGCACTGCAAAGTAGAGCTGGAGAATTAGAAACTCTAGATCACCCATCCCCTGTCACAAAATAAGGTGACATAGGTAAATGGGACTCTGGAAAGAAAGGGGGTAGAGAAAAGAATATATAAGTAAATAAATAAATAAATAAATAAATAAATAAATACTGATAACGTCTAAATGATAATTGCTCCGAGCAGATGATTATGATGCAAATGTCTGGTTATCTTCCTCACATTTTAAAGACAAAGGTATAAGTTATAATAAAATGTACTTGTTTGGGTGTGAAGTTCTGTATGCTTTTACATGCATGTACAGCATGTGCACACACACGCATGCACAAACACAGAGGTGTGTGTTGACCACCTGAATCATATCACATAAATTTTTATCAAAATGCAAAATACCTTTCCGTAGTCCACATCTTTTTCCCAACCAAGGCACAGGTGTGTTTTCTTCCTTAGATGAAACTGTTTAATCTGACATTACTTAAATTTTACCGTATTGCATTGGAAATTTATTAGCACAAGAATCAAATTCCATTGTATGAATAGACTACAATCTCTTTATCTATCCCTCTGTAGAAGATTGGTTGCAGTTTGGGAAAATGCAAATTAATCCACAAAAAAATATATTCATCTAAAGATTCTGAATGAATATTTTTTTTCTTTCACTTGTGTAAGTTGCTATAACTGTCAGGCTGTATAGTTATTGTATGCCCCGCTTTATAAAAAAAGCAATGAACACTCTTTTCCAAAGTCATTGAAGTATTGCAGTTCTGAGAAAGAATGTGTGAATTATGGTTGTTTCTTTAATTCTATTTTAATACCCCTTCCCCTTCTAACAGGTGGCAAATCATTTTGATGCAAATTCCCATGTCCCGATCTACTGCCACTCTGATCAGATGTGGAAGAAAGAATATCTATTTAAACTTCTCGTTCATTTTAACTTCATGTACATTTCTTGATTATTCACATATGTAAGTTCTCTGCTAGTTCACATACCTGACTTTGTGCATTGCAAATATGCCCTCTGTATTTTTTAAAGATTTATTTATTATTTATACAGCATTCTGCCTGCACACCAGATCTTATAGAAGTTTATGAGCCACCATGAGGTTGCTGGGGATTGAAATCAGGACCTTTGGAAGAATAGGGAGTGTTCTTAACCTCTGAGCCATCTCTTGGGCCCCCATATTCTTTTAAAAATCAATGTTTTCTCTTTCTTTTTTGCTAACAGTTTAAGTTCTAAATTCGATTCAGTTTAAAAATACAAATTTTCTATCATGTATTACATTTTCAATTACATCTAAGATACTCGTGCCTAACAATCAGAAGCACACTAAAATTATCTTTTGTTTCTTCTGAAAATTTTGTAGATTTTTGTTTGATTGTTTGTTCCATAGCTATTGGGATTTGTAAAATGGAGGACAATGGACTACTTTTTGTAGGTAGTAATTTGAACAAGGACCTATGCAGAACATATTAAAGAGAAAATGGGAAATAAAATACCTGAAAGTCTTTCTAGGCACTGCTTATAACACCTAGCCTCATAAAGGGAGGTGAAATTGGGTGGTTAGCTAGAACAAAGCCTTGTAAGTGGAGTCTGCAGGTAAGCAAAATGTCCAGTGTCTTGTGCTATTCTAAATTAAGATGCAACACAATGATACAATGTTGAAGATAGACCCAAGCAAAGCATCACTCAAGGACTGAGAAGCTCTGAGGCCAGATACTGGTTATTTAAGATGAAAATAAAAAGTTCTCAGGGCAAGTGAGGATAAACAGCGAGGCTTTTGTATCTTAGCCAGAAAAATGTTTGGCTTGGAAAAAAATGAAGAGAGGTGGGGAAAGAATTTCAATTTGACCTTCAGCTCAGCAACTTGTCACATTGAATGTTTTTTTCCAAGAATTCAGTGAGAGAGAAGGGAATGAGGATGGAGTGTCTTTTCCCCAGAGTGAATGTCAGTGGATCTTATATTTCCTAGTGTCTCCTCAAGTATACTTTAAACATACTCTGTTTATAAAGTGACCTCAGGAGCCTTGGGACAATCCCTACAGGCTTGGCATTCCCTGAGTCCACTCTCAACATAGTAGTGGGGAGAGCCAAGGTGCATATAGGGTGGAGCTGGGAGAAAGGTCTTTTCAGGTCTGAAATGCCTTTCTTTGGCAGTATTATTTATGCTTTCCAAGGCAAGAGAGAGCGCTGCTTACAAGTGGAGGAGTCCCTTGATTATCAAAGCTTACACACAGGGTTTGGGTTTTTAGAGCCAAGTTAAATACCATGGAACATATCCTGGCTTAAATGCTGTGTTTCACATCCTTTCTTCATATTCAGCCATAAGAAATGGGCCAGCTGTATGTAGACAACTCAGTTACCAGCTCATCAGAAGGAACCAAATCTATTGACATACCCAAAAATTAGAAAGAAAAAGTTAAGCTTATGTTGGGGCTTTTAACTATTGTTTTTGTTGGTTTATGTTTTCACAAAACTAGTCGTTTCTTTCTAACTAGAAGTGGCAAGACATGTCAAGGAACACCCCAGAGACTTAAACCTAAAGTAATTATTTTCCTTCAAATTTTATAGAAGATGTTTTTCACAAACGAAATTCAAAGTGATAAATAGCACAAAAACTTTATGTGCTATATTGTCTTTATGCTAAAACATCAAAGAACTAGAAAAAAGAATAGTTACATTTCTCTGACTGGTACATGCAATTTCATCTTCACATTTGAGGCAAAAGCAGCCCTGGTCTTTAACCATCATAATTTTCACTTTATTTATGTCAAGAACAGATGAGAAGCATTCATGTTCTTTTTAAGAGTCAACATGAAAATTTACATTAGGAAGGGTGGAGAGACGGCTCAATGTTTAAGACAATATTCTGCTCTCAAGAGCAGAGTTGATCATGTAATTCCCTTGTAACAACCCAGCACCATGTTCAGGAGAGCAGTCGCCTGAACTAGTTCAAGGGGTTCAAAGGGTGGGACACCCTCTTCTGGTTTCCATGGGTACTGCAAATATGCATAAACACACACACATATGGAGTGTGCACACACATGCTCTCTCTCAAATAATTAAAAATAAAGCAAATTTTTAAAAAGAAAATTATATTATTCCTGCTTCATATGTGTATTTAATACTCAATGTGCTGTAGTTAATTAACCCTATCCCTGTTACAACACCTAAACAACAGAGGAGTGTTTGTGATCTTTTGTTGACTAGCACTGAAGATTTCTTTCTTGTTGATCCCTTTTTCTGACAGGATCTTCAGCTTTGTTAATGAGTACAAACTTAGCCCCAACTCATCTTGAGGGCATAGCGCCAGGCTGCTCTTGCCAAGACAATGCTGTTATTTGTGCTCCAATTTAGTTTTGGTTGCAATTGCAGATGCTGTTAGCGTTTTAAACCATTGTTTTGCATAAAAATTATGCTCAACATTTACAATCCATTTTATTTGTCTTCAACTCCATGAACCATCTTTTAAAAAAAACCACATTTCATACATGAAGAAGTAGGCTTAGCGATAAAAAAAAAAATCCCTAAATCACTCATCAATTCTAAAGAATTCATGCCTTGAGACCTCAGCTTGCCAAGTAGCACAAACTGTACTCAGATTATTTTTGTCTTAGCTTCCTCAAAGGAGTGCAGAGATTAAAGTGCCATACTGGCCTTATCCCTGTGTTATTCATGGTATGATGATAGTCATTATTCAAGGGATGCATACATAGTTAAGGTTCATATTTAAGGCCAATGACACTTCACCAAGTAAGGGCACCTTTCATTATGTCTGAGGGCTGCATTCCATTCCCAAGACCCCACAGGGGAAGAGAGAACAAACTTTCTCAAATTGTTCTCTTACCTCCACATGCCCAGCACCGTGACATACCCTCTCCAGCCACCAACACAAATTAACGTAAATAAAAATGTAAAAAAAAAAAAAAAAAAAAAAAAATGAAAAACAAAGGAGAAAGGCTTTATGTTAGGAGGAGGAGCAGTCTCCTTATGCATAGAACAAAGTGGACTTTAAAAATGTCCATTTTAAAGAGGTCATTTCAGATATTGCATGGCAGAAGGATATGTGGAGGGGCGTGACTGATGGCTCATAGAAGTTGAGCATTGAGATGAGATAATCCAAATATTGCCAAAAGACACAGTGTGACAGGTACTGACAGACTGCGACCTGCCAGCCACAACTTTTAGCTTTCAATTATTCACCACCAGTAGTTACATGGCTCCAGAAACTGAAACCTCCATTCTTGGGCCCTTGGACAGGGACTGATGCCAGAACATGGAATGGGTTCTCCATGGAAATATCTGGTTGATCATGTAACTCCAATGTAACTTGGCCTCATTGGGCCAAGACATTCTACGGTTTTATAAAATCAACATATTTTACGGAGCAAAGCTTCTCACTATAAATTTAAAATATACTTACCCAGCTCTGCAATGAAAGCCTCGCAGAAAGAAAGGAAATTGAACTGAGATGTATTAGATATCCAAATCAGGTGGAGGCACGCAGGGGAAGTCTGTTATTCCAGTTGTAAGCAGACTGAACATCCTCACCTAGTTTTCACTCCATTTGTTTTCACATCTGTCCAGAGTCTCTACAATGAGGCATTTAGATGACAGGCACAGCTGTTCATCTTAAATTATTTCATGAAAGCCTATAGAACACATGTGACACATTTTATTTTCTGTACATTTTAAATATCTCATTCAGATTGGAGAAGGTTTCAATGTCAGAAAGCTAACTGAGACCTCACTCCTGAGCTTCCTAGCAGAGGGGAAAGCTCTGTGATTAAGCACATCAAAGCCTGGCTTCCAGGAAGGGTAGGCTGCTCAGACCTCTCTGCTCTGATTCAGAACTTAAATGCTTTTATCATGGAAAGTGTTACCATCAGGTAATAAAGACAAGAATGTGCTCATTCTTCCTGATCTCCCCCCACTATCTGCTTCTATGTTATACCACACCCCAGAAAAATAAGTCTTTGGGAAAGATTTTAAAATAAGAAATAAAATGTATAATGTAAAATACACATAGCCTTCACGTGACAGATTCTTCATCCCTTTTGGTGGTTTATTCATTTTATCTTCCCAGCTTTAAAAAAGAGCCTTGCCTTTAAGTTTCTGCTTTGGAGGGAACTGAGCATTCAAATATTATGCTAATAACCAACACTCTTTTCTTCCTTCTATTCGGTATCTTTAAATAAATTTGCAAGGTCACAGTAACAAGGCGCAATGAAATACTTGACATTCTGTTCCCAGTGCTACCAGTATTCATTCTGAGTAAGCTTCTAAGCCAACACTCACTCTACCCTCGTCTGTGAACTGCTGTAGCCTGCAGAGGATAATGCTGAGAGATGCCCTTTGTTGCCCTTGATACAGTCTGGGGCTGTGATGAGGCACATGGCAAAAATGTAAATACAAGCATAATTATGGATGCATATTATGTGTGTATGCATACAAGTGTGTATAAATGTGAGTTTCTGTGTGTTGGGGGGGAATGAGCATTCACACATATGTGAATATGCAAGCGTTCATGCTCATGTGCGGATGTGGATGTGAAAACCAGGAGTCGATGTCAGGTATCTTTCTCAGCTCCTTTTTATTTCACTTTTTTGAAACAGGGTCTCCTATTGAATCCTGACAGCACCATTCCTCTAGATTGGCTGGCCAGTGAGCTCTTCTGGTTTTGCCTTCTCTCCACTATGTTTACAGCCTAATGCCACTGTGCCCAGCTTTTTAATGGATGCTAGGCCATCTAAATATATGACTCCATAATATGTAGCAAATAGTTTATGGACTGAACCACTCACCAGCCCAGATTGAAAACTTTCAAAGAAGACTTGTAAGACAGGAGTCTCTTTCTGAACCACTCTTCCAAAATAATTCTTAGATAAACTTTCTGTAAAAATAAAGAATAGCATTTCACATTTCTTAACATTTCTTTTGTGTAAAAGTGTATACTAGGAGATCACAGGACAACAAGTAAGCATCCCTTTTATCCTTCCAACAAGTGGAACCTAAGGATCAAATTTAGGTCTAGACTTGTTACCTGTAGAGAGAATATGTTGTATTTTTTATGGATGCAACACCTGTCAATTAAAAAAAAAAACGTATTGCCTACAGGAAAAGGTAGAATAGAAGGTGGGGCATTTGGCAGGCAGAAAGGATTCAGGGGATAGTGCCAGGTGCAAGCGATTCACCTGAAAAGATTGGAGGAGGACAGACACATGGTATCTGAGCACAGATTACCCACCACACAGAAGAATGTAGATTAGTATAAATGGGTTATTTTAAGTTATGAGCTAGTCAGAGAAGAGCCTAGCTATATGACCTAGGTACTTGTAAATATATTTTGAGTCTGGTGATTATTTATTCTGGGAGCTTGGAGATAGGAGGAAAAATCCCCCAACAGTCACCAAGTACCTTTACTCATTGAGTACTTTCACAAGCCCAGAATTTCATAGTTTCAATATCTGCTCTCTTTGTAGGTTATTTCATTTCTTGAACATCTATGAAATTGCTACAAACACACATATACCAGTTCCTGAGAACTTAAACAACTATGTACTTTTTTGTCCTCACTCACTAATTGGTCCTCCTACCAATCACACTTCAAATTGCAATTAATTTTTCTCCATGCTTCCATGTTGAGCATCTGTCCTTACCTTTTGTTATCACTGTTACCAAAGAAAATAGAATTTTATATGTAAATAACATTTTCCAAAGCACATTCCAACAGAACATTGTTCCATGGGAGTTCGATGTTCTAAAACCTAGCATTCTGTTTAAAAATATTTTGAAACATTCCAATAAACAGAGACTCTGGCTGATCCAAATATTAGGCTCCAATGTGGAAATGGTTTTATGAAGATCTGTAGTTATGGGATGAATGAAAGCCCTAAGTTAAGACATATCAGTTGTAGAGATGGTAACATCTGACAGAAAGGTTTCAGCACAGTGGAGAAATCTTTGCTGTAGGTATCACATGCTGCCAGATGACATAACTTTTAGGTTTGTGGCAGATATTAGTCTAATAAATTTTAAAATGTGTAACAGGATAGTCACAAAGACCTTTGGTCTGACACAAAGTTGCTCAATAAGTGACTACAAAATAGCCTAAAACTAACACAAGATAATTTGGCTTTGGGACTGCAGAATTCCAACTCTTCGCAGACACAGTTCTCATCAGTCAATCAACCTTGTGGAATCATTAACACAAGTGTGACTTTTTTAAATTCACAATAGGTTTCTTTAAGGTAAAATTTCTTAGAGCTTTCTTTTGTTTGTTTTGTAATTATAAAGCTCTAAGAAAGAGATGTCATAAAGCATTCTTTTTTAATTTCTTCAGAAAGCCTTTGGCAAAACATACCTACATCTGAGGCCAGCCAGTCAGGGGCCCTGCGTCTCAGCCACATACCCTACCACCAGCCTTGTTGCTAGGCCTGAATAGACTCAGCACCCTGAAAGCCATCTTTTTCTTTTGCTTGATGATGATAGTAAGAAAAAAAAAAAAAGACAGGGTTGTCTGTCTGTTTTGTTCCATTTTGTTCCCCTAACTTCTGATAGCTATTTTGAAGCATTTCCTTAGAGTCATATTCTATAAGGACATGAAAATAACATTGCACATCACAGTAGTCTGTGAAAGTGAATGACAGAAGGCATTAGACATTGCATGAGAACTTAGTTCACAAAACAGACAAGAATGGTATCATTGCCTCTTAATCTGGGCTGGATTCCCACTTATTTTGAGAGTCACATTCTTGATGCTAGTCCACGTGTAGTAAAACGGGGGGTCGAGATCAGCCTGCAAGCATTGAAGACGCTGCCTGAACCTCAAGAGAAAGCCAAGGAGGATATATGCAGAGAGATCAGCAAAACTCAGGTAGTAGGGAAAACTTTCTTAATCTCTCTTTTTAAAAATGAAACTACCATTCCCATAACAGACATGCATGAATGCCTCACATTATTAACACTTGACCAATAGTGGCCAGTGGGCTAAATAACAGCCAATATTTTGAGTTGTTTTGTTTGCTTTTAATTTGGCCATTCAAATATTTTTTTTTGTTTTAATTCACCTTCTCTCATGAAGTTGGCCTTAAAAGTAGATGATCTATTAAGATTTTTGTCTGTCCATATAAGCAGCCTGTAACAGATCAAATTAATCTAAAGAGACTCCTGTGTCCCACCAATTTAACTGTTGAAATAGTGGGAACCCCATGTTGGAATTTCTCTGAGCATATCATGCTGGTAGAAGAGAAAAGCTGGAAACTGGTACAAACTAGTAGAGAAATTTGCTTCACAGAAAGCAATGTGCAACTCCTGAGACTACCTACAGGAGAGCCTGAAACTAAGGCAACGGTGATGGTGGCATGACACTTTAATGAGGCCATGCAGATACCGCTGTCCATATATTAACACCTAGACCTCTTGTTAAGAGTCTAAACAAACATTCGGGGTTTGGGGATGAGAGTGATCACATGTCCTCTTTGTTCCTCTTTCCAATGAATGTTTTTCCTTTCTGCTTTTCATTATTAATTGCATCTTGGACACTGAGATGATCCTGATTTTTTTTTGAGATATGGTCAGGACCTAGGCTCTGACTTTAACTCTACAATATCCAGACTTGAAGAACTATGTACTAAATGAGGGGTAATGTTGGCCATGATTTTTCATCTGTTTTAAAGTTACTACATTATCCTGGTATAAAACTTGTATAGGAGCCCAAAAAATGCTGGCAGTGGGCTCATGCAGTCACAGTGAAAACCAATGCTCTCCTTCCCTACCTGACAGCAGTCTTTTCTAGAGTTGTGTTTTGCTCGACTTTAGGTTTTAATAAATTTCAGAGAGAGAGAGAGAGAGAGAAATCAGCTATGGAGCAATTTTGCTGGTTCAGAAAACATATACTCAGAAGCCACTTTTTCTAACAAAAAAGCACTGACTTCTTACATAGGACCACATCTGGCATCCATGCCTGCATGGGTTGTCTGTCTCATTTACTTTGGTTCATGTTCTTACCTCTACAGGTTGGAATATTACTCACCCAAGGACTGTCTGGTTGACCTACCTCATTTCTCTTTGAGGCTGAAGGCACTGAAGCAAGTCATCGTCTTAAATCTGTAGCTATCTTGGATTACAGAAATAGGAGAGCCCTTCTCCAGTGGGTGAGAACTCAGCTGCAAAATGAAGCTGAACTACAGAATAAACGTTGTTACCTAAGAACAATCTTCTTTCCTCTAGCAATAAGAGCTTCTTCAGAGGAGATGAGACAGTGATGAGATAGACAACACTTAGACCAGGAAAGCTCTATGATGCACCCATTCTTTCTCTATTTAAAGCTAAGACACAAGTCAATATTCCAAAATCATATCTGATGTCAGTGGGTACTTTCATTGTTCCCATTCCCAGTGTGACCATACTGAGCAAATATTGTCTCTAATTTTCACCATTACTTCTTGCTTTAACTGGTCCATTGGTAGGGGTGACATAGCCTAGCCTGTTAGAGCTGTTGAAGCCCAGGATTTAACATAAAAATTTCATTTACAACCTCCTTTCTTAAATTAGATGATTTATCACAAAATTTATGCTGAGATAATTTGCAGTCCAATGAAACCACAGGTATTTGACCTGGTGCAAATAATGGGAGGTATATTTAAACTGGTACAAAATATAGATTCTGAGCTATTTTTAACCTCATCTTTATTGTTTTCCAGTCCTCATAATTGGAACCATTCTAACAAACTGTTGCTTGGTGGTTGTTTTCAAGTGCCCTTTCATAGTTAATAGCTAATAATGATTTGCAATTAGCAAATAATTTAAATGTAAATAGATTCTTCTGCACTGCCTACTAAGGCTTGAAAACAATTTGTTCTTCTAAACAGCTCAGAAATTACCCAGGCAGCCTGGATGATACTATTAATTTGTTTGGAAAAGTATTCTTCATGAGTAGTACACAACAGAGTTTTATTCTCTCCTGAATTGTAAGGTTTTGAACAAGCAGACTTGTGTGTAAGATATAGCAGACATTGCTTAGCAGTTACACAGGAGAAAAAGCCTTTGGAAGATGTCTCAATTGGTGACTGGATGTCTAAGACAATTCTACAGCTCATGAAGTAAATCAGCCTTCTTAATTTCCCATTACAGCATCAAATCAGAACGTGAAGAAAAAAAAAAAAAGGAAATGTATTAGGTAATTATTAATCTGGATGCAAACAATGGAACCTCTGGATGAGAGCTATTAACATCACAGCGTAAGTTTTTGAACCTAGTGGCCATGCAGAGGGTTGGACAGATTAGGGGGACTTCACAAAGGCATCTGGTGGGGCTTGTCTATGGACTGAAGATAGAGCAGAAGTGAATGATGTTTCCATGTCTTGGACCTGACTTGGTGATTCATCAAAGCCTTGACACTCACCACGGAAGGGGCCTACAGCTAAAGATTGTTAGGTTTTACATTTGCCACAGACTTAGTGAGGGATTGGTATAGTCAAATTCACAGACAACATTCTCAAAGTTACACACTAAAAACCAAATTTAGTGAAAATAAAGATTGAACTTAGGGTGTGTGTATACGGGGGGAAGTGCACCGAGATATAAATACGTGTATGTCAGGAAGTCAGAAGTTGATATTAGATATCTTCTCCAATTACTCCCCATCTTATATGAAGAGGCTGAGTCTCTCATTTGAACCCAGAGCTCTCCCATCCAGCTATGATAACTAGCCAGCTCACTCCTACCATTACCTGTGTCTATTTCCCAAGCAGTAGGATAATAGGTGGGCCTATATGATCACTTGGCATTTGAGGAGGTCCTGGCATATGAGCTCAATAGGCTTCATTCTTGTGCCAGAAAGTGCTTTAAGCATTTGCCCACTCAATGGGGAACATTTACGTAAACACCGAATATACCTGTGTACGTTCATATTTGTATTGGACTTGTTCCATGCTTTGTATCATAACTTTTTCATTAATCACACTACTTTTTTTCTCATGATGACTTCACAAAATTCAATGTTAATAGCAGTACAGTAGTTGTCTTTATCCCTGATACAAGCATTAATTTGAAGTTCTCTATAGTGAGATGTCTATAACTTTTCTCTGTTGGCAGGAAAAGTCTGATAATTTTCAAATGAAGTATTATTGAGACGTGTAAAATCTGTTACCATGTACAGAGGTAGTCTTGATTCTTAGACTCCTAATGTGATAAAAATGTTATGCCATGTTATTTCTTGATTTCTGAAACATTTTAAATGGCACTGGCGTGATTTACACCTAAAAGTTTTGGTAGATTGAATTTAACACGAAGTAACTTTGGTTTGGTTGACTGAGATGTTAACTTTTGACAAATTCCCTTTATCCAACAAAAATGTTCAGCAGAAATGCTCTGGTTATAACTCCTGGGACATGTGTCCATCGTAACATAGATTTCACATATTTGTAAACAATTCAAAAAATTGGCTCTAGCTTGTTTCCTAAAGTGTCTTTAAATCCCTTGGTTGTCATTCCATAAAAATTTATACTTGGCTGATTGGCACTTTTTCCACTTCTTTCCCACCCTCTCTCCATCACCATCTGTTAATACCTTAATTAGATTAGCTGATGTTCTTCCTAATAAAATAGCATGCTTAACTTTTTTATTATATTAATTTTCTGTTTTTTTTTTTTACATAGATGTGTTCATTTGTATCTTCCTTTCTTTAACTTTAAATTCTGACATTGGATCATAACTTCTTTATATATTTCGATGCAGACATTTTGTTTGCTTGTTTCTTTTTGTTATGGTTTAATTTTTATATTTCTTTGAAAGTTTCATGCAGCATATTTTGATCATATTTACTCTTCCCTAACCCTTCAGAGATTGACCTACTACCTATCCAACTTGTGTCCTATTATATATAATAGTCCTTAAAGGCAAATTTGTGCCCCCCAAAATATTCTTGGATGTGTGTTCTTCTCCTGAAAAATGGAAGATATATTTGTGGATACATTATGAAAAGGAAATTTATTACATTGGCTTACAATTGGGTAGTCTAACGATGGCTGTCTGTGTGCTAGAAGAACAGAGACAGGAGCATCTCATAGCATAAAGCTAGATGCCTTATTATTTCCATTCCAGTACTGAAAGCCTGGAAGGCTCTGTACAACCACTGGCATTTATTCCACACTGGAAGTTAAAGCCAGAGCATAACAGCAGCAGCAACAACAACGGACACACTCAGGAAGAGGTGAAGCAGAAAGGTGACATTGCTTTCTCTTTAGAGCTTTAGACCTCTTAGTTCTCTTAGAAGTTTCTACTCACGCCACAGGTAAGTCTTTCCAAGTTATTTCAGACTCTGCAAACGTATTAACAGACACAGCCAGGTGTTTTTGTTCAGGTGGTCATACCTTATCAAATTGGCACTCAAGATGAATCATTGCAGGGCCCTCAGGATGGCTCAGCAGGTAAATGCAGCAGACCCAAGCTTCATGGTTTGAGTTCAATGTAGTGGAAGGAAAGAACCAACTTTCAGAGGTTATCCTCCGACCTCGTGCAAACACGAGTAAATACATTAAGAAACAAAAAAGTTTATAAAAGATGAACTATTGCAAGCGCTATTTTTGTTAGTGGTATTTTCTCAATATTCTTCATTGGCTAAATTTTTGTCTCATTTAAAAGTTGTGTAAAGGAGAATGCTTAACTATTCTAGAGAAAGTTAAATATTTAAATGTTTTATCAGTTTTTAATTTTATCACATTGGGGTTAGGAGATGTAAAGTGTATTCTGTATTTGCACTTAATTCACATTATCTCAGTTCAAGTACTTGCCCCGTGAGTTTAATGGCACGAGTTTTACTTGAGAACCCACAATAAAAATAGCAATTGTGCGAGCACGCACCTGTAATCCCAATGCTAAAAAGATGGAGACAGCATCAGTCCTGGGACTTGGTGCCTAGCCTCTCAAGCCTAACCAATGAGCTCTAGACCCATAAGAGATCCCTTGTCAGAGAAAGTGGATGACATTCCAGGGATGTATTATGTTTTTTCATCAGTCATAACATATGGTTAATTTTTACAAGGCTTCCATGGGACAGTGCATGTTCCCTAGAGGGCAGAATTTAACACATGGATAGTAACAGCTTTATCAACAGGATGTAAATCTTCTGCACCCATATTTCTCTGCTCGATCTGGCTAGCATTCACTAAGACAGGCAAACTAGAGTTTCTGATGTCCTCTGTGTCCCTGTCAGTTTTTTTTTTTTCAATATTACCTGCTTTTTCTTTCATGACTTCTGCTCTGATCTTTTTTGTCTCCCATATGTTTTTGCCTTTTAATCCATGATAAAATCATCTACGAACAGGAAAGTTTGCTTTCGTTTCTTTTGTGCTTACTTCTGTCTGTTCTCGCTATGAAGGTGACAGTCTACTTTTCCTATTAAGATTTAGATAATGTTGACATGTTGATGGCTCACATCTATAATCTTAGCACTTAGTGACAGAGGCAAGAGAATGGCTATGGAGTCAACATTAGCCTCGTATACAGAAGATTTCCAGACCAGTCTTGGCTACAGGGTGAGATAAGACCAAAAAAATAAATAAATATTTTTCTGGGCCTTGGAGTTGAGACTGTCCTTCTTCTATTTTTATTATTCTTAGGTTTGGTCTTTTCATAGTGTCACAGATTTCTTGGAAGTTCTGTAACAGGTACATTTTAGATTTAACATTTTCTTTGATGTATCAATTTCTTCAATCATATCTTCTGCCCCTGAGATTCTCTCTTCCATTTTTTGTATTCTGTTGGTGATCCTTATTTCTATAGTTCCTGTCCTGTTTCCTAGGTTTTTCATCTCCAGAATGTCTCATATTGTGTTTTCTTTATTGCTTCTAGCTCCATTTTTACGTCTTGAACAGTTTTATTCATTTCCTTCTCTTTGATTGTAGTTTTCTGTATTTCTTTAAGGGATTTGTTCAGTTCTTTCATCTGTTTGAATGCACATTCCTGTGGTACTTTGAGGGCTTTATTTTCTTCCTTTAATGCCTCTATCATTTTCATAACCTCAGATTTAAAATCTTTTTCTTGCCCTTCAGGTGTGGCCCAACCAAAGACCCACCCTATCAGAGAGTGCCAACCCCTGACACAGTGAATGATATTCTTCTAAGCTTGCAGATAGGAGCCTGAAAGATTTGTCCTCTGAGAGGCTCTACCCAGCAGCACCTCAAAACAGATTCTGGGACTCACAGCCAAACATTGGTTGATACATAGGGAGTCTTGGGGAAGAGTGGGAAGAAAGAGAAAAGGACCTGAAATTGACAAGAACACCACAAGAAAAACAACAGAGCCAACTAACCAGGGCCCAGAGGGGTTTGCTGAGACTGAAGCATCAACCAAGGACCATGCATGAACTGGACCTAGACCCCTACAAAGATGTAGCAGATGGGCAGCGTAGGCTTCAATTGAGTACTCTAATAAGAGAAGTGGTGACTGCATTGGACAGGGACTCACTTACTGGCTAGGATCATTTTCCCCTGGTGGGACTGCCTTGACAGACCACATGGGAAGAGGACAAGTTCATTCCTGATGCAACTTGATGGGGTGGATGGGAAAGTGAGTTCCCCTTTTCTGAGGAAAAGGCAAGGAGTAAGGGGGGGGGGCTGCGAGAGAGTTAGAATGTGACAGGAGGAGAGAAGGTGCTACAAAGATGTAAAGTGAATAAAATAAATAAATGTGAAAAATAGCACAATAAGTAAATGAATAGACAAATTAATTAATTAAGGAGGAAAGATCTGTAGAAAGGGAGGGATAGAGGGAAGAAGGGATGGTGACATTTTGATCTTGACTTTCCCAGCTCCAGAACTTAAATACACATTTTTGTTTGTTTGTTTCTTTATTAGTAACCCAATCTGTAGTGTTTTGTTACATCAGCCCAGGTGATATAGGAAACACCTCAGGTCTTTCCTCTAAATTCAACTCTCATATTTCAATGACTCTTAAAATAATGGTAATTGTAAATATAGCATTAACATTACTGAAAAGGTAGTTTATACCAATCACCATTTTCCCAGAGAATACAGAGAATTTCCAGTCGTCTATTTTAACACATGAAGTAGTGAGACATTTCCTCAACAAAGAAATTAAGCAATTTGCTCTAGAGATGATCAAATGAGATCTCGCTTCAGACCGTTATCCCTACCCTCTTCACCATGTCTTTCTCCTTGCTTTTTCTTATGTGATTTACTAGTTTTTTTATAATATTGCTAGCTCTCAACTCTGACTTATTATCTTCAAGTACAGATGACACTATTCAGTTGCCTCTTTCCTTTTTCTTTCACTACCAGCACTACTACTACTACTAATAATATTTTTATTAGAATGCATGTCTTCTAGGACATGTTGAGACAGGAGGACACCTTTTTGAGTTAGTTCTCATCTTCCACCTGTTGTATAAAATAAAAATGCTATAGCTAATAATGTTTATTATTAAAGCCTGTAAATATTATAGTGGTATTATCTAATCTGCTATGATAACCCATAAAGACACAGCTACCTGTTGTATTTAAATAAGCCTTATTTCACCTGAGGCTGGCCAGATGGTAACCTCTTTAACTACCCTTCATCTCCCAGTGCCATGTCCTATGCCAATTGCTCTAACCATTCTTATCTGGCCTATTTTCTATCCATAAGTCATATAAATTTGCACATGCTTCTAATCTGGGCTGCTTTCCTCCATTCATGCCAATCAAGTCTCCAAGATACCCCATGGTGGTCCTGCTTCCTCTTCCTCCTGTTTTTCCTCTCCCTCCTTCCTTCTATCCCCAAATCCCTAGAATTTTGGCTACACCTACCTCACTCTGCTCTGCCTCGGTGTATAAGCATTTATTTAGCAAATCAGGGATAATTTAGAGGTCAGAATTACAAACCTCACTTTGGGGGATGTGAGTGTCTGCTTGTAAACAGCAAGCAGACCTCGGGGGGGGTAATAATTAACAATCAAATACAAAACACCAGACCATGCTGTTACAGCCACCTTTATGCAGTTTCCCAGGTTTGAAGGCAAGTACCTTTACCCCCCAGACCACCTTGCCTACCCTTGAGTTGCCTCTTTCTAAACAAAGAATTACTTTATGCTCTGGATTTATTGCACCTTGTTCCACTACTGAACATTGTGTGACTGTGATAGATGGGGTATGGACCTTAGCTACTTTCTGTTTAAAATAAGAATAGTGGTACTTCATGCACAGAACTGTTGTAAATGAAGAATAAGAAAACAGATAGATCAGTTGGATGTAAATAAACATTGAAAAACTGTGATCTATTCAGTTGTTCTTTGGGGTCTTTTGTTGTTGTTGTTTTGTTTTTGTTTTTTTTTACTTCATACATCTGATTAATCTAACATGTTCCATAACTTAAGAGCTAAGCAACTTTTAAAACCAAACTTTGCTTATTGCCAGTTCTCTGGTGAAGATACACTTGTAATTACATCCGTAATTCTGCAGTAGGTTCTTTAGGATTTTTTCTACCTCTGTATACTCCTTCTCTGCATTGCACTAAGTTAAATTTTAGTCAACTCTCATCAAGTAGCTCTCATGCTTAAATCCCTCATCATAGTCTTCATTTCATTTAAGACAGCACCAAAAACTCTCAGTGTAGTTTACAAAGCCTGAAATGATATGGACCCTGCTTTCCCCTGAAGCTATACCCTTTCTTGTCTTATATGTATCTCTCTTCATCTTTTTCTCACGCAGGCTCTCATAGATACTCATTCTCATCAATATGCTTTTGGACATGCTGTTCTCTCTGTGATAATTTTCATCCTTAGTGCTGCTTTTCCTAGTAGGAATTAAGACTAAAGTCCTGCTCTATTTCCTCTGCTAACTAAGATGCAAATGAGAATTCTCTCTCTGCTATTCTGATAATGCTTTGGGCCTCTCTTAAGAGCTCAGTGTCTTACAATTATTCATTATATATATCACACAGGTGGAATGCATTCTTAGTGAGACAAGACATCTCTGTCTATCTTGTCATTGCCTTCTAACCGCACATATCATTGATGAAGGACAATGAGAACTCAAAGTAATTTCTTGAATGAAATAATGAATCAGTGTAAGGACAGGGTAGAGGAATCCTATAAAAATAGTCTAATATTAAAAATGCACACTAGAATTGCTGTATTTTCCTGACAGTGTAGAATCTTCTTAGCAGATAAATATATGGATTAGTATTTTTTAATTATATACCAGATTTCCAGCTCTATAGATAACTCACCACATTTCACTCCTATAAAAGTACTATAAAATGGTTGCTACTATTTTATACCTTTCTATTTAAACATTGGAAACTAGGATTATATCATTTGCATAGTGTGCAGAAAATGAAAGAGATGAAATGGCAGAGGTACACTACAGAAGCTGGAGTTCTGTTTTGACATAGTACCACAAGATAGGGGCAATCACATATCTACCATTACAATACTCCATCAATCAAATACTGGTCTGGTTCATGAATTCTTTAACTTCATGTCTCTAAGTAGTTACCAATAGTGTGACGATGAGGTCTTAAACTCCATCTTCATGCCTTATTTCATGATCACATTCTTCTTTGAACTCTCTGCCTCGGTCTATACACAGTTAGTTGCATATCATTGCTGCTAATTTACTTGCATCTGCCCCTATTTATTCGTGAAAATACGTCTACAAATGATTTTAAAAGTATCTTTTATTTGCCTGATATAAATGTCATCTGGGAGGCTTATTGCCTTTATCTGCTAACCTAAGCCTAGTCCTGGAAGCTTCTAGCCTCTAATACAATCTAATATAGGAATAGAATGTTTTAAGCCTCTGAGAGTGCTGAATAGAGCACACTTTCTACATCTTTCTGTCTGGTTCAACTAAGCTGTTCTTGCTCAAACTGCTCTCCAAGTGACTGATTCAAACTGGTTTCTCTCAGCTTCTGACTAAATTGCTCTGCTTGCTTCAAACTAAAAATCTGTTCTAATCTTTTAGCACCTTCTCAATCTCTGCTCATTCTGTCTAGCTTGTTTTCTCTTCAACCTGTCTCTATAAAACTCTCTGGTGAAACTGCCTCCTTTCTCTCTCCCTCTCTTAAGTCACCTCTTTTCTTTTCTGTTCTCATGAGAACATACTGAATTCTGTCAAATCTTTCCCTAAACTGTCACTTCCAAACATAGTTGCTTCCTTCTACCAACTAACTTTACCTTCAATGTTTGAAATTAAACATGTGTGTTAAGGGAGTGTCTGCATTCTTGCTAGATCACACAGACCTAGAACCTCTTTGGATGTGATCAGAGAAGCCATATTTCTGGATTAAAATTCCTTCACAAATGATATGGGATGTAACTCATTGGTTGAGCTGTTTAGTCTATATGATGGCCTACACTCAAGCCCCAGAATCACATAAGTCAAGGTCATGGTACATGCTTCTAATCATAGCCCTCTAGAGATAGGGTCAAGAGGATCAGAAGTTTGATTTCATTATCACTTATATAGGAAATTCAAGATCAGCTGGACCTATCTGAGACCATTTCTCAGAAGAGAGGGTGATGGTGGTGGTGGTGGTGGTGGTGGTGGTGGTGGTGGTGGTGGTGTGGGTCAGTTTGGAGTGGGGTGGGGTAAGTTCTCCAGTCATTGTTAAGGCTCTCATTTTTATATAAATATTTCACTTATGAGAGAAATAGCCACAGTTGTCACTTTAGTGTTTCAAACACGGACACAGGAGACCATGAGTGAGTACATATATATTGCAGTGAAGTATAAAAAGCCCTAGAAACTAGAGAAGTACATAGAAACAGTACTGAAACTTTTCATTTATATCATCTTCTGGCTCAAAATATTCTTATGTAAGTTATTTAATACTAATGGGAACATATTGCATAAAAAGTGAAGGAGTACTATAAAATGTAAAACAAAAATGGATTCAAACATTTGGTGAAATGAGAAGCAGGTACAAAACATGTTTGAGAGCATCTATGGTTTTCCTTTCATGTATTTCATTCTTTGTTATTCTAATCGTTGCATTATCATGTTCTTGCAATTTTTGGGTTTATTCCTATGCTGTATGGCAGGTTGTTTATCTACATTTCATTGTGACACATGATTGATCTGTAAATTCAAGAGTGAGCACAGGAGTTGGCATCTATCACCAACTTCTAGGAGCTTTTGAATTTGGGTTTTATGTAGTTAATTGCTACCGTGTGTCAGATGGTTTTCTCACATCTATTGGCATTAATTTTTTTTAAAAAAATTTATATTTAACAAGGTAGACTTCACAAGTTAAGTGGATGCCAATTAACCTAAAAATTTGAACTGACTTTGAAATGCAAGTCATTGCTATCAAATTAGCATTCTCTACAGCTTTAGTAGATAGCTGTCACCACAATGGAACCTAAGCATCAATTTTAAGCAATTTATTTTTTAAGTTTATAATATTAGTTTGATTGTGATTATATATCCCAAATTTATATAATTTTGTGTCAATTACTGAGGAGCTGGATGAATCTTGTGTATTATTACATTTTAATCATCTTTATAATTAACATTTAATTTGTATCTTTTTTTCCTTCCATCTATGGAATGTATTTCTTTGAGTTTGTCACACGGAATTTAAGCAATTTGCCTGCCAATTAAATGACATTTTATTTTTCTAAGTGAATTGACTGCCGGGGAGATGGACCCTAGAGATTAAAGTCTTGTGTGTTAATAAGAAGAGCTTCCACCCACACAGGCTCACATTGCTGCATAGCTAATTTTTTTCCTACCATGGTTCGTAATCTTTCTGAGACAAAGGCTAATGTTTCAAAGCCCAGTTTTAAACTAATTGATGATGCTATTTTGGCTTTTCTGATGGGAACCCTAACCACTAGGACCTGTTCCACTTGATCAGTATATAGAGGAATCTGTAAAAGTATAGAAAAGGATGTACAGGTTCTGACTGTCTACATAAAAAAGAAAGCTGAAATGTGCAGTTGATAATCAATGCCAGCACTGAGAAAACATAGGATGCTCTTTAACCATTACAGTCACTCTTCTCATTTTCTCACATGTACTCATTTTTTTCAATTAATTTGGAATGATATTTATTGAATAATAATTCTATAGGAACTTAATTATTATTATAAATTGTTATCTTAATGGGCAAATTGGATATTTTTTGTTATCTATTAAGAAGGAAAAAAAATATGTGACCAGAAGTTAGTAGTAGAGGTAGTTAGAAGTGGCTACTTGTATATGTAATGAAGGAGAGATTAGACTGTTCTGTATGAGTATCTTTTGTTGGATACGTCGATGTAGAAAGTCCTGGTGTCAAGCTCCAGTACAGACCTTTCACAGGAGCACAACTACAGCATGTAGAGAAGTTGTGCAGAGAAGTTCAAGGAGAGAATTTCCAATTACACCTATAACTGCAAACCCGCATTAAACAAAATGCACAGCATTTCTGGATGTGTCTAACGCTGGGACAAGTCAGCGTGTCATTATACTTATGTTCTATCAGCTGCAGACCTTTCGAGGATCGTTTCAGTTATTCAAATGAATTTTAGCAGATCTACAGAGAGGTTTTTGGAAATTAAATCATAAGAGACACAAAAGGGATGTTAGTCTATGCTTATGGACTGATACAGTGGCGACTTTGCCAACTTTGTCATAATCGTTTTGACGTGGGAGCTTAGTGACTATATCTGTTACTACTCAAAAGGACATGCCTCAATACCTTTATATTTGTATCTTTACAATATATATCCAATCCATCATGTCAAAAATTCTCACTTTAAATCACAACAACATAACATAGGTCATAGTACTCATTACTGTACAAAGGCTAATCTATCTCTTCTTCTTAAGAAATACTCATAAATGCATTTATGATGAATATATGTGCTCATGAGTACATTTATGTTATAAATTTTTGTTCAGTTATTTGATGGTGAGTGTATAATGTGTACTCATGAGCATATTTATTTATAAATTTAGTTCAGTTATTTGATAGTGAATGTTCAATATGAAGGTACCTAAATTCTCTCCTTTCTTCTTCTTTCTACCCATTAACAATTCAAATGGGACACTGAACATGGAAATGAAACTTGATAGGAACAAACTTTCTAGTTAATTAAGAGATCTTTTAAATACCTTTCAAATATTGATAGTATTTATTCTTTAAAGCAAATGTTAACCATTTCCAGAAGCTTCTGATAATACTGCTTGCATGGCAGAGAGGAGTCCAGGTAATGGGATTACAATGGTCATTTGGTCAGTGCTTTAGGCATAGCTCATTGTGATTGGTGGATGACTGGACATGGTTGATATAGCAATAAAAAGTTGCCTTATATTTTATTGTGATTACTTAATAATAATTTATAGATATTTTACTTTTTAATAAAGTTTTTTAATAAAATCGTTTAAAGTATCTACACAAGTGTTTAGAGGGTCAAGATTAAATCAAGTAGATTAAAGTATTCACCAGGCTATAATACATATTATTAAAATGAGCATTTACATATTTCCAGTTGAAAATATGTATCAAACAAAAGACCCATATAGTTCGTTTGTATAATTTAAAACACCCCCAGGGCATAGGATTTTAGAATTAAAAGCAAGTGTTCCAGAGCAAAAGAAAACACAATTTTGTTCTAAACCGATAACCTATCTGAGCTCTGGGAAGTCATTTTTCATCCGAAAAGGTTGTGGGACAAAAGTCACATCAAAAAATTGACTGTCTGGAATTCCATGTTAAGATTTAAAATAAGGAAAGGTATCGCTTTCATGATGTGGAATATGTGCCCACTTCGGATGAATGTATTTGCTCTAGGACAAATAGAAAATCCAATAAAGTAAATGTTGTATGTAAAAGCAGTCAGATGTCTGTGTTCTTAATCTGTAGATGACATGACGACTTGAGAGGAGTAGAAACATCAAAAGAGAGATATTCAGGCACAGTATAAAATAGTGTAAAATAAAATCATTGGCTTCCAAAGCTCTGGAAATGGTCTCGGAAGGCCTGAATTCCAAGAATGTTCAAAGCTCCATAAACTTAGAAAGAATGGCAGTCATCCTAGACATTACCAGATGTTATTTATCCAAGGAAAAATATAACAAAGGAAATAAGTTCTCCAGAGAATCAAAAGATGCCTATAAACATGTTGAAAAGACTACAGGTAAAGATGAGTTGGAGAAATGATGCTCTAGCAGATACAGAGCCCTGTCTTCAGTCTCCTGCAGGGCACAAACAAAGTGGTGGCACATGCCTGTAATTCCAGCACTCAGGAGGTAGAAACAGGAGAATCAGAAGTTCAAGGTCATTTCTCTGTTACATAGTGAATTTGAGCTGCGTGTGACCCTATCTTAAGACAAACACAAAACAAAACTCTTTTAAGAACACTATCCATTCAAGAGTGAATGCTATAATGAACTTAAAAAATACTAGTGAAAACATGAGTGAACTTACATGTATTACACAACAGAGCTCCGGTCTGCTAGAACACAGGACTACTAAGCTGAAATTGGGATACCACCCATGAGCAACTCACAAACGTCTGTAACTCCAGATCTAATAGGAATGGCAATGATTCTTACCAGGAGAGGTTGGTAGGATTAACTGCATATGCTGGGTACAGCAGACAACACCACAAATAATAGCAGACATACGGATACAAGGAACACATCAACTTGTGTAATTCTCCCAGCCTTGCTTTGATCAAGCATTTTTTAATCCAATCTTATAAAACACAACTCTGAGAATCAGAGAGCTAAATATCACACGGGTAGTAACTGTCAGGGCTGAGTATATACGTAGGGATTCTGAGTCTAGAACCTGTGTAATTTCCCAAGGCGTCATGTCATTTAGCGAGTGTTAATCAGATATGCAGGAAAGTTAACACTGTTCTCTGCCTGTGTGCCTTATAATAGGATACATTAGCTCACATGATATTGGATGTTGTTATATGCGCTTTTACTAAACTCACAGAGAATGCTGTACATTTTCAAGGTAATGCAGTTAGAAGCACTTCAACGGAACATTGTGAACATCAATGCTTTGTGAATAAAATTGAATTTCTTTATCTCATATGTGCTGAACTGTTTCCTTATTTGTGTGAGAGAAATTCCCACTTTGCCTGCTATACATATCTGAATACCTGTAATTGAAGGTAATATCAGACTCTATATATGTTTTTCTTTCTGTACACATTGACCACAATAAAAATAGCTCATTAATTAAGTATAGTAAGATATTAACAATAGTAAATAAAGAGGTAGCAGATAAGTTATAACAATATGCCGAAATAAATAAAAGCCTGGTGAATGTAGTGTCTTTCTTTAAATATCTCATTATATTGCACTTATCATTTCTCTTGTGATGATATGGAATATGCAATTCTTATATGCTGAAATGAAGAAAGCTGAATGAACTGGACTTTTTGGTATAGCATTGTCCCTGTACATGAAGCTTATTGAACACTGAAAGAACATTAGGAACTACACAAGGGCTACTTGAAGCCAAGTCATGTCATCTACACAACATGAATACATTGAACATGGGATGATTGGCATCCAAAGAAAGAACAGAGTGGAGCAGCTTGAGGTTTCATCATGCTGCCAGAAACAATGAACCACTTAGAGTTTATAGGCTACTTATTTTTATTATTTTTTAAGTGTGTCTGGTCTGAGATTGACCATGGATAGGTTCATCATAAAAAATAAACATGCTGATAAGAGACTGAGAAGACTCTTATACTTTTCAGGAGACTTTAACTTGAAGAATCAAATATATTTAAAGTGAAACAACAAGAGGGGTAGGAAGATTTTGAGCAAGTAAACAAAGATGTTGGCTTCAGAAAAGTGTCTTGTCAACATGAAGAGGATGACACATGCATTAAATTTCAACAATATGGTTGTCTATGCAAGCATGTACAAGACCATAACAATCAGCATGCCAAAGTGAATGGGGAACTATTTTTCAAAGCCATCCTAGGGAATAAAAAGCCACAAGCAGTCAATGGCTACTAAGAGAGGGAGAATTAATTTTCTCCAGGGATCAACCTCTGTTAGTTTATTCAGTCCTATATAGCCATATGTGGGTAAAACTAATTGTATGAATATATATATACATATATATATATATTACACATATATATGCCATTATATGTATGTATATACATACCTATTATACTTACAGAATTATACTACATGTATTATATAATATTAAATCCATGATATATAATATATACATATATACTATAGAAAATGTATTTAATATTATATGTATTATAAAATATATACATATATACCAATTTAATAGAAGGCCATGGAAAGAGATGGAGGAGGAAGTGGAGGAGAAAAAAATTATGAAAACACAATATACTTAAATATAGAATTTCCAAAAAACTTTAAAAATGAACAAATTATGAGTGTATGGTTGGATGAGTTTTCAGGTAAAACAATCAGGAACCAGGGTTTACATCAAAGGCATATTATTGTTCACCTTCTGATGTCTGCAGCTGCTGGAAACCACTTGCTTCCTTATAAGTTTAATCACTGTCCTAATTGGTAACATCAGATATTATTATGACCTTAGTTTTGACTTGTCCAAATGGAAGTTTACTTAATGGATTATTCTCTCCCTTTCCTTTCATTCACTTCATGGCTTTATAATAGTTTCCATTTAGTGTTATCTGGTTACAGCTCTTTTCACACTCATTGCTGTGTAAGATTTTATTCTATGAACATGTTAAAAATTACCAACGCAAGTGATTGCTAGTGAATATTGTCACTGTTGTACCTTAAGGTTGTTACATATGGTGACACACTAAGGACTTTTTGTTTGTAAACATGCACACAAACCTACAAGTGCATCCTGAGAATGGAATTGTTTGTTGGCAGACTGTGTAAGATGGCTGACTACCCTACTTTGCTCAAGAATGTTCCAATTCCCTAAAAGTCATTATAATCTCACCAGTAATTGATTTATGTTCTTGGCAAAGGGGTCATCTTGATCCTAGTGACAATACAGAGCCATTGAAGTGGAGGTCTAAAATGATTGTCCCAAAAATGAATTACTCCAACCCCATCTTTTCCAAATGAGATACCCCTTAGCATGTTTTATTTATTTTTCTTTTTTATTACTTTTTATTTTTTATAATTTTTATTTTTTTATATTGATCACAGGTTATTTACTTTGTATCCCAGCTGTATCCCCCTCCCTCATTTCCTCCCAATCCCAGCCTCCCTCCCTCATCTCCTCCCTGTCCCTTTCCAAGTCCACTGATAGGAGAGGTTCTCCTCCCCTTCCATCTGACCCTACTTTATCAAGTGTCTTCAGGACTGGCTGCAACGTTTTAGCTCAAATGTACCAGCTTCTCTTTTTCCTCTCTTTCATACACAGTACGTTTTTGACATTTAGTTATTTCTCATGGTTTTATGAATTTTTGAAATTGGGTATGCTTTCTTCAACAGGCAATTTTTATTAATTTCTTCAACCTCAGCTGAAGTGTACCTTTATGACATCATTCTAATATAAGTATCTCTCAGTTTATTACTATGTGACCTTCTGAAAACTTGAAGATTAGATTAAACGTGGGCTCTAGGAGTCAAAGAGAAGGTCAGCAGGTGAAAGGATTTGCCATGAAAGCCCAAAGACCCGGGTTTGAAACCTTTAACCCATGGTAGAATGAGTAAACCTATTCTTCTGACCCTAACATGAGCACTGTCTTAGGATTTCTATTACTGTGAAGAGACACAATGACATCATGACCATGGTAACTCTTACAAAGGAAAACATTTAAATGTAGCTTACTTATAGTGCAGAGATTTAGTTCATTATAATCATGGTGGGATGCATGGCAGCAGGTAGGTAGGCATGTTATTGCAGAGCTAACAGATTTCTACATCTGGATCAGCAAGCAGGCATCAGGGAGAGAGAATAACAATGAGTCTAGCTTGAGCTTAAAAGCCCATTCACAGTGAATCACTTCCTCAAACAAGGCCATACTCACTTCAACAAGGCCATACTTTTTCATAGTGACACTCCCTATCTGTATAGAGGCCATTTTCATTCAAACACCATATTCTACTCTTTGGTCTCCACTAGTTGTAGTCATATTATAATTCAAAATGTATTCAGTCTGACTTCAAAAGTCCCCATAGTCTGTCACAATATAAGCTCTGTTTAAAAGATGAAAGTTCAAAGTCTTTAATGAGACTCATGCTCTATTCTCTTGTGATAGTAAAATGAAAAATTAGATCACATCCTTCCAACATACAATGACATAGAATAGACATTACCATCCATAGATACTGGGAACTCAGCTTTGGTCCTCTGCATGTCCCACAAATCTTCATAGCTACTGAGCCATCTTTTTAAACCAACTCCCCAATATATTAAAATGGAAACCAAGGGTGAGGAGAAGAATATCACTTCTTATTTGCTTCTATTGAGTCTTCTAATTTCTGTTCTGTGGATTCACCATAGTGTCTTTGATGAGATCTCAGCTCTATGTTCCACCCCTTCCTTCCTCTGTACTGTAGAAATGCTAAGAATATCTGATGGAGCCTTGCACAGATTACTGGGAAGTGACTGGTACTTCTGGTAATGTAAAGAGAAAGAAAGTATCACTCCAGAGTGTTGTTTTCTTAAACAAAATCTCAATAGTTTGCTTTTACCAATAAAGAGCCAGTTGCTAGTTGAAAGTCAGCTAGCTCAAGGGTCAGAGAAAGCACCCAGCTGACCTCCCTCCTCAACCAATGTTTCAAAAGGCAAGAAGAAACCTTCTTCAAGCCATCTCAAAAACCTTCAAACTAAATTAATGTCCTTCCTTTCTACTTCTGGTGTGTTTCTATCTGTCCTACTGACTTCCTGTTACACTCTATGGTTTTTTGCTGTGTTCACTTCCTGGTTGCTTGTTATGCCTCTTGACCTACGGTTGCTTTTATTTAATTGAGCAGAAAGCTCTTGGATTAAAGGTGTGTGCTAGGGCTGAGCCACTCCACAACTAGAAACAGGCTTTTCCTGTAAACAACACAATCTTGTGTGATCAAATATCCTGCAACACTAGTAGACAACATGACCTGTTGGTTTCATGAGAAGCGATTCCAGCCTATCACATTGTATTGTTGAGGAATCTTATTTGAGGATAATTTTATCAGGGTGTTTGTAGGAAAAGCGTTATTCTGAGTCAGACTCTGTTGAACCATCTAATGATAAAATCACATGGCTTTTGAGGTTTAGAGATTTTTTTTTCCACTCCTAGAGCTTGCACAGCACTTAATTGGCACTTAACCTAATATGGAATGTATAAAAAAATTAAGTAGGCATTAATTAGGAACACAAAATGTGAAGTAGCCTTAAAAAGTTAATTATCAAATTGGTAGAGCTATCTGTCAGCAGCCTCGCATAAGCACCCTGTTAAAGTGGTTTCATTTTTTAAAATGTAATATGTTTCTTAGGATGTGATTACACATACAATGTATGGTTGTAATTTTGAGTTAATTGCATAGTAGCTAGATTAACTTTTACATCATTACACTTTAATCAGTGTTTTTCATGATTAACGTTCATTTGCATTCAGAGCTTCTGAGTGCTTCCTTGCATTGTCTGCTCTCCTGCCCTTATGCTATGCATTGACTTAACATGTTACTAGTTAAAGCTCTTTGAGGACAAACTGCTGCATTTTATTGCTTTTAGGAACCTCCATTGTGATAGAGCTTATAACACAATGGATTAGTAAAGACTGCTTGATAGAGCCTCTAACACAGTGGGATAGACTGCTATTACCTTTGTCATAGAAAAGATGGGAGATGTTAGCTTGGGGAAATTATAGCATATCATGAAAGCAGTTAAGACTCTCCATCATTTGGATTTTTTTCTTTATGAAGGTTTAACTTTCAAAGGAAAAACAAAAACAAAAAAAAAAAAAAACAAGAGCTTTCTTTCTTTCCACATACCTTCAACAACATAGAGCACAGGAAGATTTTTTTTTTTTTTTTTTTGGTGGCATAGAAAAGCATATAACTGCTAATAAATTTGAATGTCTAATAGAAAAAGAAATAACTCAGACAATAACCTTGCATGTTTTTGCTGAACTGAAACCACCAGTAAGAATAAGGGAGCTTTTTTTTTATTTTTAATTTTCCTTTATGAATAGGACAATACAAGAAATAATCTTTTTTTATTTGTATTTTCTTTGAGCCAGGGTCTCATGTATCCCAGACTGGCCTTGAATTGGTTATGTAGCCAAAGGTTACCTTAAGCTTCTGGTCCTCCTGCCTCCGCTTCCTGAGGGTTGGAATACAGGTGTGTACCACCATACTTAGTTTTAGTGCTGGGAATTGATCTCACTGCTTAATGCATGCTGGGTGTGCACTCTATGAACTGAGCCAGTTCCCCAGTTCCCAAGCAGTCTCTTCCTTCCTATTAAAAAATATATATATTTTCTGATATTTTTGGATGATAGTAATAGGGCAAGAAAATGTAGCTTTGCCATATAAAATAAAGAAAAACAATCATTTATTTACACTTCAGAGCACAATCTTGCTCTCTAACACATTAAGCAGATAGACAATCCGGTTCACCAGATATTTTTGTGAAAATGTTTCCTTGAATTGCAGCCACAGCAGGTGGCTGATCTATTCCCTTAGGCTCCTTTCATGTATTCATGTAGTGCTGACATAACTGTGGATCCTGACAGACACTGCCTGGCTCGCAAAGCTGTAGAAGCTCCCATCCTCTGGGTCACCCCATAATCTTAGTCATCTTTGCCCTTACTGTTCTTGTCCTTCTTACATTTTATTGAATTCTGGGCCTGCCTAGGAATGGCAGCACCCCACCTCAATTAATAATCAAAAAACGACCTTCAGGCTTGTCCACAGGCCAATCTGATGGAAGAACCTCTTTAATAGAGGTTCTCTTTCTCAGATGATATAACCTAAGTCAAATTGACAAAAAACAAACAAACAAACAAACAAACAAAACCTATTCAGTGTACTCATCAAGTCTCAGTCTTTAAATTTGGTGGCGATAACATTTAAACCTGGTCAACTGACAAAGAAGCATGATGTGAAATCAATGGAGAGCAGCATGTTAACACTTACCAAAATTTAAATATGCTTGCTCTGATACAGAATTTTATTCTCCTTAATTTATCGTGAAGAAGTAAATGTGCAGAGGATTTATGTGCCCAGGTGTTCACTGTGCAATATTCAAATTCAGGAAAGAACTAAGTACTCTTATTCAGGAAGGTAGTTGTAAAGTGTCAAATATCAAATACAAAAAAAAAAATGGTATTTGAAAAATTGATATAAGACCACATGGAATCTGAGGAAAATTCTAAACTGACCCTTACACAAACAAGTGTATGAGGACAATATGTTGGATTTCCTGAAGGGGTAAAGTGATTTGTGTCCATGTATAAATGTTTAAATAAACTACAGTCTCACCCTGAATCTCTAACAAGGAGATGACTCTGCTAAGTCCACTGTGTTTATTGCAAGGGCATCTTCTACAGTTGATTCATTGTGGCTTACTTGTGATATTATTAATAAATCTGGGTCATGATTTATTCATGTGTTATTTGTGCAATATAAGATCAATATGGAGAATGATTGGGGCTTTTAAGGAAATGGCTGTAAGGTGGAGTGAGCTTGTGAGACAGAAAGAGTTGCCTCTCTGAAGAGAAACTGAAAAATGATGAGAATGGGTGATAGCAAGTTGAAAATGTTTAGAAAAATAAAAAGAACTGGCAGGTCTTGAAGATTGCTTATGGGCCTTGGCTGGTCGACTCATACTGCACCACTGTTTTGGTTTGTGGTAGTCAAACACTTCCTTACTGTGTAGAGAAACGGATGAAGAACCTGAATTAATAAGGTCTAAATTTGCATGTGGAGGAAGCCATCTTTAAGAGAAAAAAAAATCATCTTTCCATATTTTAAAAATTCAGCATCTCTTAATATTTGGAACTGTATCAGCTTATCCTTCAATTTCCTCTTATTGTCAGCTCTAACACTTTACTTAATTTTCTTGCATCATTTTTACATTCTCATTATGAATTTTTAAAGCTAAGTTGACCATTCAAATTATCCAAAGTATTGAAAAATAAAAGGGGTAATTTATTTCAGACTTGGAAACCTTAACCAACTTGAAAATAGAGAAAACAAGGTTTGTGTAAAAATAGATATTGTAATAATGGTTGCCAAGGATAATATCGTTTAAGACAATTTCAGTTAGGTTGTACTCTTTCCCAAGATGTCATATTTGTACACCTAAAGCAAACTGTAGTCTGATAAAATGATATTCTCTGGCATGCAAAGATTATTTAAGGTGAAAGATAGGTAAGCTCAGGGAGGCATTTGGATTGCTTGAGGAAGTGTGTGTGTGTGTGTGTGTGTGTGTGTGTGTGTGTGTGTGTGTGTAAATGCACTGACCCCTATTATCAACGACCAGTTCTGTGTTCAGTATCTCTAAACCTGGGTTTAGGGTGGGAGAAAGGTGACCACAATTAAAATGAAGTACACTGCTACAGATAGGTCTAGTGTGTCATCACCTTTATAAAATAAACAGATGGTTTTACTTGTACTTTTTTAACACTAAAACAGAACATAAAATTTAGGAACTTCTTAGAGATCGTGTAATCTCAGCATAGATTTTGAAAATTTCTGTATTCTTTCTATAACTTCTATAGCCTTTGAGTGGAGAAATGTTACTAAGAATGGCATTAAACTTTGGTTTAACTTGAAATCTTGAAAATTTTTCCCTTCTTCAAAAAGAATGAATACATAAGCTCTGCATATCCTCCGATTTAAGTGAGTGATGAGATGGCTCTATCTATCTGTCTGTCTGTCTATGTATTATATATCTCTGTCTTTCCTGAGGGGGTAATTGCAGGTGTCATACAGGGAACTGAACAGCACAAAGAGATAAGAATAAAAACCCAGTGCAGATTGACTTCTTCAACCCAGATCAGACTTCAGGGCATTTAATTCCAAGTGGTTCATTGTCAACATATTTAAAACACAGGAGAATTTGGAGAAAGGTTTCCAGGCAGCAATCAGTTCAATCAGTCCAATTCCAGGTGTACTGAAAAGGCTAAGGTATGACTACATAGAGACTCTTTTACACAGTACATGTGACCATGAGGATAAGTTCTATAACTAAAAAGCCTAGAATCTAATATGGTCACTGACCAAAAGCATAGACATCAGCAGGCTATAAAGTACAAGTGGCATCTTCCCTAATAATGGGTAACAGTCTAGGGAGGGAGGAGTCTGGAATAATCATTTGGGGAATTAGGGTTAGGTCTGCCTCTATGGATAGAAAAAAGAAGGTCACCAGATTGTGAACAAAATCCACTCTCACCTTTCTGTGTGGAATGCTGATATTTGATTTTATCTCCTCCTTTGAGGAAACACCTTTGCATGATTAACATTCCTGGTTCTCTTAGAGCTTCTATGTGAATAGAAAGACCTTTGTACTCTGTGTGTCCAATATTCTCCCTCTTTCTATCTCCACCTCCATTTCTCTCTCTTTTCTTCTCCTCCTGCTCTCTCTCTCCCTCTCATTTTTCTTCTTTCCTCTCCTTCTAATTTTTCTTATTTTCTGCTCTCAGTCCTTCTTTCTCTCTTTTTCCTCATTTTTACCTTTCTCTTCTCACTCTTCCTCTTTTCCTCTTTCCTTTCCTCTCCTCACCCCCTTCCTACTCACCATATTTTCACATATCACCTCTTACCCTCATACTCAGAAAAAAGGATAAATAATAATCTCTTACTTGTTAATATTTAGTAATTATTTTTGAAAGGAACAGAAGAAACACCTTATATAATCTTGAAATATTTGACAAGCAAAAAGGAAGAGTTTCTCCTGAGAGTCTGTGGCAATTTCTACTCCATGCTAGTGAAGAAGTACTTACCATGATTGTTTGAGTAATTTCTATATCTGCCATGCAACTTAGTTTTGAATGTGCCAAAGATATCTTTCATGGGCAATATATGATTTATTTGGAGCTCAGTATCCACTCTTCTTGTAGCTTATTTTAATCCTGAGAATAGTTTTAGGTGGACATTAGGAAAGCTATTCGATCATGAGAGTGTGGTCCTCAAGATGGCATCTGTGCTTTTATAACAACAGGAAGAGGAAGCCTGTCAGGTGTGGGATGAATATTCATAATTCTAGCACTCAGGAAGCTGGAGCAGATGAACTGCTGTACATTGTAGATCAGCCTTGGCCACAAGGTTAGGGTGTGTCTCAAAAAAAAAGTCATCTCTTTTGTGAGAATGCAGGATGTGGTGGGGAGACGTAAGGAAGATAAATTGCATTCAGTAAGTAAAAGTAACCTGTTCTTCTTATAAGTATATGATCTCTGAGAGATCATCATCTCTAGTTTACTCATGAATCAAAAAGAGGATTACTTGAAATGATAAGTAAATTGTCTTATAGCTTGTAATTTCATGCTCCTTTTCCATTTTGCTAAGAAATTCTTATGGTAAAGTTGCATAATAAACCAGAGAATATACCAAAAGCCAATTGGGCCCTCTTTTAGTACTTGTTTGGCAGCTTATTTTCATGTGACCAAATATATCACAGAAAAGAGCAAGTGTGTGTCTAGAATTCTGTTGCTCAATTTACCACAGCACTCTTCCTGCAAACAATCTGATTGGATTGTTTGGAGAAGTCCACAAGTGCTAATTGATAATGGAAGTCTTCTCTTTATGTAAACATGAGATTCAATTATTTTGCTTCTGTCAGTTTTTTGCTTATTACCTTTTCTTGTGCTTTGTCTAATTTTTTTGCCCATTGTTTCCCACTGTGTCACATCATGTAGTTTATAGTTGGGAGAAGTATTGAGGAATTTTAATCTAACAGCATGGTTGCTCTGGCAAGAGATAACATTCAAAGCCCTTGTAGGTCTAGAAGATCCAGCTGGAATATAGATACACTCTGGATTAGAGTATGTTCTGGCTGGAATTCCAACTTGCCATTAGTGCACACCATTAATCCCAAAGAATGAAGGGAAGGTCAGTTTGTAGAAGGAAGCAGCCATGTTTGAAAGTGATGTCTAATTTAAGGGCAAAGTAATGAGTCAGAGAAAGATATGACAGAATGAGTTAGAGATAGGAAATGCCCAGCTCTCACAAGAACAGGACAGGAAAGACAAGATACTTAAGCACAGTGCAGAGAAAGAGCAAGAGAGTTAACAGATACAATACAGTAGAGTTTAGTCCCACAGTAATGCTATGTGCAGTTCAGTTATGTTATGTTCAGTTCAGTTGAGTACAATGGAGTTCATGCAGTTGAGTTTGTGGAGTTCAGAGGCAGTTTTTCCAAGCAGAGCAATCCAATGAGAAGTGGAAAGAAGCCAGTTTGAATCAGTCAGCTTGGAGAGTATTTTTGAGCCAGAACAGTTGAGTTGAACCAGGCAGCCAGAGTTCAGAAAGAATTGGAAAGGGTGTGTTCATTCAGCAGTAAGTCTTGGAGGCAGAAAATATTCCATGCCTAGGTTAGCAAATAGAGGCTGAAAGCTGAAGCCTTCAAGTTCTTGTTTTAGAGAAGATTAGATTGTAGGGAGGCTAGAAGCTTCTGGGCTTAGTCCTACGGAAAGACAGAGCAGAGATAGAAAGGCTCTGGACTCAACTCAAGCCATGTATTTTTAAAGCTTGGGTATGGCTCTCATCTCATCCCTTCTTCTAAGAAAATAAAAACTACATTGGAGTGAATGTCTGAAGAGGGTGTTCTACTCCAATTTTATTCCAATTTGTTACTCAGATAAGTCTATGAAGTATTCTCAAGCATTACTGTAATTTGTACCTATTTTTTTCAAATTACTGATGAGCTAAAGAGATATTAGTGCATTTATGTTAATCTTTTGTTCACTTATGTTTCATCTCATTGTCTTTAAGTTTCCTTAAGTAACTGTATTCTTTTTCCAAGGACATTCAACTTATACAAGTTAACAATGTATATTAAATACCTTAATGCCCTGTTCGTGAGACTCCCAAAACACTACCAGGAATCAACTCCATTGCAAACATGTGAGGGTTTATTTAATGTAAGCTGGAACCCAGGTCACAGCAACCTCCTTGGTGAAGAGAAGGAGTGCATCCAGGCAGTCTAGAGGAACAAGGTTTCTAAAGAGAAAAACCACAAACAGTGAGTTACTTGCCTTGGTGTTACATGATTGGGTAAGGGAAACTGACTTTTGAAATGATTGGTTTACTTTAGGCACCAAGACCATAAACAGTTCTGGCCTGGCCAGCTGGGCGGGTTTTCTAGAAACTGTATCTCTAGTGGGCAGGAAAAGAATGCAGTAAGGCTAGTTTCTCCCTGCAGGTGGCTGGGCATGTATCCACCTGGATGGCCTTTGTTCAGGGTTGTGCTTTAAACTTTAAACCAACCCCACCACCACCAACTTTTTTTTTTTTCAATTCTTTGGTCTCTCAATACCAGTTTTTGAAGTGTTTTCATTTTCTTAATCATTCCACTGCAGTCCCATGAACAAATGATCTACTCAGTAAGTAAATGGTAAAAAGTAATTAATGCCATTGAAAATAATTCACAGGGTACATGGCTGTGTATGATTCTGAATGATGATAATACTCAGACTTTTAGAGTCATTCTCAGTCAGCCACGATCAAAATTGTTACCAAGGAGAGGCATATCATATCACTTGTCCAGTTAATCACATATTCCAAAGCATATGAAGTCCTCAGCAAATATGTTTAATCAAAAGAAGAAGAAAAGGAGGAGGAGGAGCAAGAGTAAGAACAACAAAGAACAAGAACGAGGAGGAGGAGGAGGAGAGGAGGAGGAGGAGGAGGAGGAGGAGGAGGAGGAGGAGGAGGAGGAGGAGAAGAAGAAGAAGAAGAAGAAGAAGAAGAAGAAGAAGAAGAAGAAGAAGAAGAAGAAGAAGAAGAAGGAAGACATTAAGTGCTTACTTCTGAAGCTTATTATTGAGGGGCCTGTGTCTGTGAGTGCAAGTACGCATGCGCCTGTGGATTGCAGAAGTTAGTGTTGGTGTGGGAGGGGGGGCTTTTGCCTTATTGCTTTCAAACCTCTGAGACAGATTCTTTGACTGAACCAGGTGCTCATCATCAATGAGACTATGGCGCTCCACTTGCCTCTATAAACACACATTGGGGTTACAAGTTCATGCTGCCACCCCCTGTTGGCAATCCAAACTCAGATTCTCAGGCTTACACGGCAAGCAATTTTCCCAAAGAACCATACTCCTAACAATGGAATTTACATTTTAAAGAATTTTATAATGGAAAAATGTGAAAATGTTGAAAGAATTTGAGTCAAAATAATCTTCAACCACATTCTGAATTCGTATGTCAATTCTTCTCTACCTACCACCACCATTGCTATGTTTTGTTTTCCATCATATCTTAAATATGATTTCAGTAGCATTTTGGAAAAGGAGATTAAAATTACCATTGCACAAATCATTTTTCCCAGCTGATTCTTTTTTTCTTGTCTTATGTATTTTCTCTGGAATTTATTTGAAGCAGGTAAATTTAGGAAATGTTTTATTCATGTGTCCCAAGGTTTGACTGTGAGACCTCAGATTATTTTAATGAATAATTGTTGAAATGGATAACATAATTTATGTAAGTCAGATGTCCTAAGCAGATCACAGTGGCTAGATATTAAGAAGAGTGATGATATAGCTGGATAATGAAACAGGAATGGGGGAAAGGGAAGGAGGGAGGAAGAAAGGGAGGGAGAGAAAGAGTTAAAAGAACCAAGACTTATGAACTAGAAGAAAAAATGAAATTTGTTAACACAACAGACATGCTATTTTTATTGATTGGTTTCAGCTAAAGGCTAAAACACTTGCTTCCACTTGGTGGTGCTGTTTGTAGAGGTTGTGGGACCTTCAGGAAGTGGAGCACAGCTGGAGGAAGGAGGCCCATAAGGGAAGGCATTGAGGGTCACAACCTAGTCCCACTTCCAACCCCATTGTCTCTATGCTTCCTGAGTGACAACGCATGTAAACAGTGTCCTCATGTCCTAACCACATGGGAACTCCTGCTATGCAGGATTATAGCTCCACCAGCCAAGAAGCAAAGTAAATCCTTCCTCCAAATCTGCTAAGTATGTGCTAACAAATAAATTGACTTATTTATTTATATTTTTAAAAACTGAGAAAAATAACTAACACATTGAATTAGTTAATACCCAGCTATTCGGTTTAACATTATTTGTGGGTGTGTCTATATGGGAATTTCTGGATGAGGCTAGCATTTGAATCCCTATAATTGTGAGTGAAGGTCAAATAGTCCCATGTGGATGTTCCTGATCCATTCTAAGGCCTAAACTGAACAGAGAGGTGGATTGAGGGTCCAGTGTCTGCCTTTCTGTTTGAACTGGTTCATCTGCTTTCTCACCTTGATCTAGGACTTTAATCCTGACTCAATCCTCAGGATTTCAGGTCTTCAGACTAGACTGAAACAGCAGGTTTCCAATCCCCAATTTCAAGTCCTTTGGAGTTCTGGGACTATGTAATCCAGGAAGCTAATTGTTAGTCCCTCTCCTCTCCTCCTTCCCTCCCTCTCCCAACCTTCTTTGTTTCTGAGCTGGTTCTTTTCTTTTTTTCTTTTCTAATAGCTTCTTTAATACAGTTATAATCAAGTATGGCTAACGGCTTTATTTCCAGTTACAGTAGCATTTATAGTACATTGTGTAATAGCAAACTGGTAATAGCAAAAAGTCAGATGTGGATATTCTCAGTCACTTACAGGAAGCAAGGATATAAGTGGTTTTGTATGTTTCAGAATATTTTTGGAAGACGGATTATAACAAGGTCAGTTAGATGTTCATGACATCACAGGATAAATTGGTAAAGGAAAAAAAAAAAAGATGAGTCTGGGGCCGTTAATTCCCTCAGACCGTGTTTATGTTTGCCAATAGTATTGACGGGGTCAAATTTTCATTAGAAAATGTGTTAAAAATTGACACAATTTGCATATCATGAACTCTAATACTCAAGTGAAGGTCAAAGAAAAATTATTATTTTACAGGTAGACAATTTGTCACCCAGGGCATCCAATCTCTTAGAAGTTAAAACTAAAACCACAGAAGGGCAGCTTTGCACTACCTTGGTGCTGTATTTCAGGCTTTATTTAGAAATTAAAGGTGATTTATTTCAGGGTTTTACTTTTACAGAAGAGTAATAAACCCACAGTTACAAGACAACGAACTTGCTGATTATGTGAAAGTTAGAAGGCATATATAAATAACGTAAATCCTATAGGAAAAGCATATACCTCTGGGCATGGTGGTGCCTTAAATCCCAGCATATGGGAGACAGAAGCAGGCTGATCTCTGAGGGTTCAAGGCTAGTGTGGTTTACAGAAGGAATGTCAGTGCAGCCAGCATTACATAGTTTTCCCTATCTCAAAAATATAAAATTAAGAGAGCACTTACTTGAGCCATTGGTTAAGATCAAATATGGCAAAGAAAGTAGGCAAAGGAAGATCCATTACACTAGTCACTGCTGCTGTTAAATGTTTTAGAATTGATGATGGAGGGTGCTGCTTTGAACAATGCTAGTGTTTGCAGAGGCGGATATTACAATATTGTGGAAAATTCAAGTAAATTGTCACGAGTAAAGTTTGAATTACACACATAGAAGATCTGCTGAGAGCAACTAGTAAAATATTTAAGTCCATTTTCAATGCTTCCAAATCATCATAACTAACATGGAAAGACTCACAGTTCTAAAATAGAAAAAAAAATACTTAAAAATGTTAGAGAGTGATATAGATAAAACAGAAAGATAATTTTTCATTAAAGTGGTGTTACTGGAGTGTGTTGGCAGCTTGGAAATCTCCATTTATATATATATATATATATATATATATATATATATATATATATATATAAATTAAAAGCAGAAGCATTTCTCTAAAATAAACACGTCCGTGCTTTTTCTCTCACTCCTCTGCTACCTAGGAGTTCATAGATCAGTCGTGCATGCTGAGAAAAGAGAACATCTATTATATTCTGAATGGGGCAACTAGAGCAGGGCTCTATGTTCTGCTGCCAACTTAGTCTTCTGACCACTAGTGGGCATACTCAGTCCTTGGTTTTGAAGAAAAATTCCTATCATACAGGGGAGCCATGGGTCAACAACTTCTAGGCCAGATTCTTTTTTGTTTTGTTATGTTTTGTTTTGTTTTTTACATTTATTTAATTTATTTATTCACTTGGTATCTCAGTTGTAGCCCCCTTCTAATTCCCTCCCAATCCTCTCCTCCCTCCTCTCCTCCCATGCCCCTCCCCAGTCCACTGATAGGGGAGGTCCTCCTTCCCTTCCATCTGACCCTAACCTGTCAGGTCTCATCAGGACTGGCTGCATTGTCTTCCTCTGTGGCCTGGTAAGGCTGCCCATTTTACCCCCGCCACTCCCCTCAGAGGGAGGTGATCAAAGAACTAGTCAGAAACAGTCCCTGTTCGCCTTACTGGTGTGCCCACTTGGAGACTGAGCTGCCATGGGCTATATCTGTGCAAGGGTTCTAGGTTATCTTCATGCATGATCTTTGGTTGGCATATCAGTCTCAGAACAAACCCCTAAGCCCAGATTTTTTGGTTCTATTGCACTCCTTGTGGAACTCCTGCCCTTTCCAGGTCTTTCTATCCCCCCCTTCTTTGATAGGATTCCCTGCACTCTGCCAAAATTTGGCTATGAGTCTCAGCATCTGCTTCGATAACCCTGTTGGGAAGAGTCTTTCAGAGGCCCTCTGTGGTAGGCTCCTGTCCTGTTTCCTGTTTTTTCCTTCTTCTGATGCCTATCCTGTTTGCCTTTCTGAATGAGGATTGAGCATCTGACCCAGGGTCCTCCTTCTTGGTAAGCTTGTTTAGGTATACAGATTTTAGTATGATTATCCTATATAATATGTCTAATATCCACTTATAAGTGAGTATATACCATGTGTGTCTTTTTGATTCTGGGATGAACTTACTCAGGATGATCCTTTCTAGATCCCACCATTTGCCTGCAAATTTCATGATTTTTTTGTAATTGCTGAGTAGTATTCCATTGTGTAAATGTAACTCAATTTCTGTATCCATTCCTCAACTGAGGGACATCTGGGTTGTTTCCAGATCCTGGCTATTTGAATAGCTGCTATGAACATGGTTGAGTAAATGTCCTTGTATACTTGAGCATATTGTGGATATATGCCTAGGAGTGGTATAGCTGGATCTTGAGATAGCACTAGTCCTAATTTTCTGAGAAAGTACCAGATTGATTTCCAAAGTGGTTGTACAAGTTTACATTCCCACCAGCAACAGAGGAGGGTTCCCCTTTCTTCTCATTCTCTCTAGCATGTATTGTCACTTGAGTTTTTGATCTTGGTCATTCTGATGGCTGTAAGGTGAAATCTCAGGGTCGTTTTCATTTGCATTTCCCTGATGACTAAAGAAGCTGAGCATTTCTTTAAGTGTTTCTCTACCATTCAATATTCCTCAATTGTGAATTCTCTGTTTAGCTTTGTACCCCTGACACTGACTACTGCATAAGCCAGTCTTTTAATTGCTTAATCCAACCAGCTTATTTAGCAATATAAACTGTAGATTCACGACCCAGCCCCTAGACCCAAGCCATCACCTTCACCCTGAAGGCAGTTTTACCTGGGAATTAAGTATAACATATTGAGTTTCAAGAAGGTGACCCGCTGTTTGTCCTGAGCAGAAACTGAATTGGTGTTCTTTTCTTTTTTCACTGCTGTCCCCGTCTTTTACTCCCTCCCTCTATCCTTGTCTCTCTCCTCTCTCTCTCTCCTGTGTGTGTGTGTGTGTTTGTTTAAGTATTAACTCTCCTGTTTAAAATTCCCAGACTATGAGTCAGACCTGCACAGTCAGACTTCTGAAGAGTCTCTTGGTGTGTTATGTTTTGATGAAACTTTACCTTAGGAGAGGTTGGAGGACAAACATCAGAGCAGTACTTCAAGCTTTTGTATATGCATGAATGCATTCCACGAATGTACACACTTTTGTTGGTATATCCTTGTATGTCATATCATGTCCCAAATTTCCAGATGCAGAGACAAAAGAGAGACAGATATATACATACAAGAATAATACCTCTCTCTCCCTTTATCACTTTTTATCTTTTTATGCAGATAATTAAAAACACACTGTGTCAACAGCTCATTACTTCCTTGAAAACAGATATCACAACTTTGGAGATAAACACACTGCACTGAGATGCCGATTGATTATCTCCCCGTTCTATTCAGGGCAACCAGACTAAAAGTCCAGATCCCAACATGACAAAGAACTAGCATTGCCCAAATCGGGTTTGTATGTTCTTCCCAGCACAGTTCTTATTCTGTGCCTCTGTTCTTCTGAAAAGCTCTGTGCCCACATTTTTCCTCACCTCACTATGTTGATTCCCATGTGAGTGTTATATCTTGTTAATACAGTCAATAAAGCTGGCTTCTTCTAAGGGTTAATCCTGATCTAGAAATAATATTTAAAGTTTTCTTATGTGTTTATGTATTTTTGACACAGGGGCCTATGTAGTGCAGGGTGGCCTCAAACTAACTATGCTGCTAAGAGTGACCATGAATTTCCATTCCTCCTGTCTCTACATTCTGAATACTGGGATTACAGACACACATGACCAGATCTGTCTGGTTCATGTGACTCTAGAGGTCAAAGCCAAGGCTTTGTGTCTGCTAGGCAAGCACTCTACCAATGAGTAATGTCTCAGCCTGACAGTAAAACCTTCACATGATAAGAACATCTAGCTATAGTCAGATCGGAGTTAGTTATGAAGCTATATTAAAGAAAAATTAGTAGACTCAGAATGAAAAGTCAAGAATGTAAGCATTCCTCCGGAGGCAAGCTCTCTTTCTTTCTTTATTTTTTTTTAATTTTTATTAATTATAGTTTATTCCCCTCTGTATCCCCCCTGTAGCTTCCTCCCTCCTCCCATCCCAATTCCATCCTCCTTCTGCCTTCTCCACCATGTTGCTCCCCCAGTCCACTGATAGGGGAGGTCCTCCTCTCCTTCCTTCTGATCCTAATCTATCAGGTCTCATCAGTACTGGCTGCATTGTCTTCCTCTGTGGCATGGTAAGGCTGCTCCCCTCTCAGGGGAAGGTGATCAAAGAGCAGGCCAATCAGTTCATGTCAGAGACAGTCCCTGTTCCCATTACTATGGAGGCCACTTGGACATTGAACTGCCATGGGCTATATCTGTACAGGTGTTCTAGGTTACCTCCATGAATGATCCTTGTTTGGAGTATCAGTCTCAGAAAAGACCCCTGTGCCCATATTTTTTGGTTCTGTTGGTCTCCTTGTGGCACTCCTGTCCTCTCCAGGTCTTACTATCTCCCACTTCTTTCATAAGATTCCCTGCACTCTGCCCAAAGTTTGGCTATTAGTCTCAGCATCTGCTCTGATACCTGCAGGGTAGAGTCTTTCAGAGGCCCTCTGTGGTAGGCTCCTGGTCCCTGTTTTCTCCCTCTTCTGATGTTCATACTGTTTACCTTTCTGAATGGGGATCGAGCAACTTAGCCAGAGTCTGGTTTCTTAATTAGTTTCTTTAGGTGTACAGATTTTAGTATGTTTATCTTATGTTATATATCTAATATCTACTTATGAGTGAATGTATACCCTGTGTGTCTTTCTGCTTTTGGGATACCTCACTCAGGATGATCTTTTCTAGTTCCAGCCATTTGCCTGCAAATACACAATAGAATATTACTCAGCAATAAAACGATGCAAGCTCTCTTGAAGTGATTGAGAATACTAGCAATATTTTTGAAGTAGCTTGGTGTTCAAAGTCATTATCTGTTAAAGTGGCTGCATGAATTTATCCATCTAACTTTCATTTATTGAGGACCCATTATGTGCTGTTATTTTCGGTGCCTTAAAGCTTATTACAGTTCTACCTGTGTATATCCCAGCATGGCAGATGAGGGTTGCACAGACAAATGCTTATAGCTTAGGAATGTGGGAAGGTTTATGAAAACCCAGGTGCAGGATGACTGATATATATAATTTTTGTAACATTCACCATCTGATAAAACTTCACAGAGCAGGGGACCCATGCAAGCAAGCAGGAGGTGACTCACTGAGTAATCATTGAACCAGAGGAAAGATATTTTGAAGGTTGGGAAGAGAATGTTCAAAGAGAAGTAACTTTTAAAGGTGGTATTTAATGTCAGCCATTTCTGGCCTGTGCTTCAGACACTAGAATGTGCAGTTCATGTAAACTTTTATTCTCGTTGAATCCTAATGCTAATATACATGGGAGAAGGTTTCTAAGAAGAAAGAGAAACATCAGTATGTTCTTTGTCACACTAACTCATCCATTCATTCTCTGTTTCTTTCTCGCTGTCTCTCTTCTCCTCTCTTGCTCAGACCACTAGGAATTCTCTGACCACTAGACTTCTGAGGACAAGCATCATTCTCTAGGTAAACTCCAGTTTATGAGCCATCGTTGCTAATAACTCTTTAGACATACTCAGAGTTTCATCTAAATACCAGCACCATGGAGTGAGGTTTTCATTTGCCCACCTGATTCCAACCATTGTGTGTGCAATGAAGTCCACATGTGGAAATTAGTCCACAAAATAAACCTCAGCTTCTGAGAAGGACATGCTCAGACTACATAGGCTATGGCTCCAGTTTTGTAACAAAAGTTCTCAGTTGTATAGCCTACTCTGGATGCACGGGAAAGAACTCCAGATTGAGTATGACACTATCAACCTTCTACATAATGCCAACATATCTTGGATGAGCTGAGGTTTTGTTTGTTTGTTTGTAAATACTTATTCATTTGGATGTTTATGTAGAAAAAAAAACATTTTATTCAGGTTTCCAGAAAGATGTATTTCTCCTCAAACAGGAGAATGACAGCTGGGATGGAGAAGGTAATTCAGTATGTATATCTGGCATTTTGTTTATCCCTCCAAAGTCATTGGCTTCCCATGGTTAAAAGAGGTCATTGTGTTAAAGATAAGCACTACAATGGAATCCATTGTTCTGGAAGTCCTTGTCATCCCACGGTCCATGCAGCAGAAACCTTCAGTGAGATCCGTAAAGGATGTAGATATGAAAGTCATGTAAGTACCTGAAATTTACCCCAACATGTTTATATCACGGAGCTAAGAGTTTCACTTTTGCTATTTTTTTAAATTTTTATTTAAATTTTATTAATTACACTTTATTCATTTTGTATCCCCCCATAAGCTCCTCCCTCCTCCCCTCTCTGTCCCACCCTCCGCCCCTTTCTACATGCATGCTCCTCCCCAAGTCCACTGATAGGGGAGGTTCTCCTCTCCTTTCTGATCTTAGTCTATCAGTTCTCGTCAAAAGTGGCTGCATTGTCAGGGTTCTAGGTTATCTCCATGAATTGTCCTTGGTTGGAGTATGAGTCTCTGGGAAGTTCCCTGTGTTCAAATTTTCTTGTTTTTGCCCTTTAAAAATATTTTAATTGAAATTGAATTCTATTAACTTACCTATTTATTTCTTCACTTCAGCCCCTCCCATGTCCTTCCCACACTTAAGTTGATTGTCTCTTTTTGATTACTATTACACACACTTCTGTGTGTGTGTGCACAAGCATATATACGACTTCAGAGTCTTGTTTTTTGTACTTTCTGTGTACATGGTTTCTGAGCTGACCATTCAGCTCTTGATAATAAAAACAGGGCTCAATCCTAGGAGAGGCAGATTATTTTTCTCCCAGAAATCATCAGTTGCCTGTAGGTTTTTGTAAAACTGAGATCCAGCAGATTTCCCCCTTTTAAAGTTAACATGCTGTAATGTTAGCATGTCCTTTGATAGTGCTATCATCTCAATTTTGTTTATGAAGCCACTTCTAGGAAAGACGCTTTCATAGCACACTTCCTAGTATTCTGGCTCTTTTTTTTAATTATTTTTTTTAATTTTATTTTTATTTTTAGTTACAATTTGTTAACTCTGTGTCCCAGCTGTATCCTGCTCCCTCATTCCCTCCCCCTCCCCAACTCCTTCCCTGGTCTCCTCCCTGCCCCTTTCCAAGTCCACTGATAGGGGAGGACCTCCTCCCCTTTCATTTGACCCTGTTTTATCAGGTATCTTCAAGGCTGGCTGCAAAGTCCTCCTCTGTGGCCTAACAGGACTGCTCCTCCCCTGGGGGGCGGGGGAGGACAAAGAGCCTGCCCTTGAGATCCTGTTAGAAATAGTCCTTGTGTTCTGGCTCTTACAGTCTTTCAGTAGTACCCTTTTCTATCATATTTCCTGAGCCATAGAAGCAGGTAGATATATGTGTCTGTTGTGTCTGAGCTTCCCAACATCTATTGATATCTGTACTGTGCCCAGTTGTGTTACTGTGCGATAGTCTCCATTTGCTGTAAAGTGAGGATCATTTGATAAGGGGTGGTTGTTCTACTTTTCTAGCTTTCTGTGGTTATTCTGTATTGTATGCTCATATCTTAGGATAATATGGACCCAGAGATCTCAAATGAATAACAACATGTAGCAGTTGTCTTCCTTGGTCTTTATTTCAATCAGTGTGTTTTTTTCTCTAGGCCTATCATTTACTAGCAAATTTAATGATTTCATTTTCTTTTACATTTGAATAGTATTGCATGCTATTCAATACAATAATGTTCATGTACTACATTTCATTATCCATTCATCAATCTCATGGCATTTTAGTTTGTTTCCATTTCCTAGCTATTGTGAATACTGCAGCAATGAACATACCTGATCAGGTATCTATGGAGTCATATGTTGAGTCTGTAGAATATATGCCAAGGAGTTATATAAATAGTTTTTATGGTGGATTTTTAACTGTTTTTGTCCTTAATCTAGAAATGTATGCAAGAATTTGTATTAGATTAGCTTAAATTATGTTATGGAAATGATTGAGGAATAGTTTTGCTTCAGTATTTCCATAGATGTGTTAGCATCTAGATGGAAAATATGATAACTCAGAGTCACATCTGACAGAGCTCAAACTTGAATTCATGAAATTCCAATAAATCTCCATCTGTAAATTACCACTACTTTGCTTGCTCAAATAATGTACCGCCTGAGTGTTCCTGATTGATGGATGTTCTTCTTCTCTCTGACAGGACTGAAGTTGTTCCACCAAGTTCCACACAGAGTTTCTATGGTCCACATGGAAGAGGGAGAATAACAAAGAATTGTATGTTTCTACCACGTGCATTAATATCATGCTATTTTATTATTTATGTTATATTATTAAGTAGCTTAAAATACATAACACACACACACACTTTGGATAGTTAATTGATATTTTTTTCTAATTTTTCAAATTGTTTTCAGATTAAAAAAAAAAGACCCAAGGAGCTGGGTTGGATGGTCCATGGCTATAATCCCAGCACTTAGAGAACTGAGGCAGAAAGACTAGGGTAAATTTTACATCAACATGGGCTACAAAGCTAGCATCAGACCAGCAAGGGCTACATAGCACAAGTTGGTGTCAAAAGAAATAATGAAGCACCAATAGAAGAAAAGAAAAAAGTGATCTAAAGAGACACCCCACAGATTTCCTATGAAAGGCCATGCTTTAAATAAATCTGGTCTATTCATGAGTATTATTTGCATAAGTTGGATGGTGCTGAAAATTGACCCTAAAACAGCTCATGGTTAATTAAAATGATCACATCTCCAGGTTTCTTATTCTCATCACTTAGCTGTGTTCTTGCGCCTCATAATGTTAAAAAACAGTCCACATAGTCTCCAAATTGTCCCAGTTAATTGATTCTATGTTTGTTAAAAATTTTAACTTGTGGTTCTGCTTATTTACATTTGCAGAAAATGATAGTGAAGAATTCATTTGTTCCTAGGGGAAAGACAGAATACAAAACTATACATTTTTATGGGTAAGCCCAGTGACCCAGACTTACAAACATACCTCTCACCACAGTCTCTGGGGGAGGCGTGTATGGTTTGAATCCCAGAAAATATTACAAGATGAAGTCTGGGAACACCAAGGAACAGCAGAGCACCACAGGGTTAGAGTGATGGATGATGTCATTCCCCATTTTCAACAGATGTCAAAACAGAAAAACTCAAGCAGCCATTCTACATGCAGAGCTGATTTTCATTTAACACAAGACCTTAATAAACACGTTATGATTGTGGATAAGTTCTCTGGGCTAGGCATTGGGCATTCAGGTAGAGCACTTCTGGATTTTCAGGAGAAAAAAGATATGAAAACATGAGAATTCCTAAAAGAGACACTTGTGCATCATGGTAGTTCTTATTGCTATAAGTGACCACAATGTTTAATTTGGCATTGGTAATTGGATTCTATATAGGAAATGACTTTTTAGAAATAAATCTACTTATGTAGTACTCAAAATTCTCATATATGTAGTCTTAAAATTAGGTCTTTATTATTGCCAGATAAAAATATCACTCCCAATTGTATTTGGCCATGAGGGGGGCATACATTTTGTTCATTTACTTTATTTTTATTATTTTTGTCCATGTATGGTGTGCATTCATACATACTTGCTTGTATAAGGATCCACGTGTCTGAAGTATAAATATATGTGTATACACATATGTGAGGGCACAGGGTTAACTTGAGCGTCTGCTCTCATCTGTGGTTTTCTATTTATTGAAGCACGGTCTCTTGGTGAAGACAAATATTCCTGGTTCTTTTCAGTCTATGTGGCCAGCTTGCCTCAAGGATCCTTGTTTTTGTCTCAGGAGCCCGAGTATGCTATTATGCCTGCCTAGTTTTATAAAGGTTCTTGGAGTTTTAACGCCTGTTCTCAATTTGCTGAGCAAGCATTTTACCCACTGAGCCATTTCTCCAGGCCAGGTGGTATGCTTTCAAAATGTATGCATGCAAGCAGGGTTTGGAGAAAGTGAAAGAAAACAATTATTTCTTCATTTAGTTAAAGACAATCAGCAGTGTCTCTGCTAGATGCAGAGGGCTATTCTAGATCATTACTTTCTCTCAGTGTAGGACTGTATGTGTTGACTATCTCTGAAACAGAACAAAGCAAGACCTGTTATGTTCAGTAGCATGCCCAGCATCCCTCTTCTGAATCAACCACCACAGTGCTTTTGAAGATACTACATGATTCAGGAAACTTGAGAAGTCACAGCTAAGGAGAAGACACTTGTGTTCCTTCTTTATTAAACATCTAAGGAGTTTCTCACATCTGAGGAACAGTTACCTTGAGAAGTTAATCCTCATTAATGAACTATGAGCTCAACATAGGCTAGAATGCTGTGTTTGGCAGCATGAGTGTTGATGTCCCATTTCCATCTACGAGAAAAAAAAAACAAAACAAGAAACCTTGCTTCTCTAAAGCACACAGAACCACACACATTCATTGTACATGTGCACATACCTAGGAAGAACGTGGTTTGGATTCTGTGTTAGAGAGTGCTTGTTTAAATGAACAATGAAACACAAGTACTGTAAAAGGCTGTGTCTCATTTTAACTGGAAAATAGCATGTTATGATTTAACTCTGAATAATTCCTGCAGTGTTCTCTGAAAACCCTAGCTCAAGGGCAAATGGTGTTTTAGCTTGGTAACTTTGACAGTCTTTAGCAGAGCAGACAAAAGTTTTTTATGGCACTGCAGGCTCCATTCTCCACCGTGTTTCTTAACTCTGCCTCTGTTGCTGGAAAACAGTTACAGTGCATGCTTAAGTGAAGGAGCACAGAGTGTTCCTGAAACCCCCTGATACACACTAAAACAAGGTTGGATTTGGTCCATGGCTCACAGTTTGATAAATCCTGGAATATTGCAACCTTCCCATCATATATTAAATGCAATTCTCTCATCAAGGGGATTCTGAGAATCCACTTTCAAGTGATTCAGAACTGCGACTCTGTTTAAAATACGCTTGTGAAATAGTTAGACCTCTGTTGGGAAGGCTAGGACCCACCTGCTGGATTGAACAGGATTGTGTCACTGACATCTCCTCCTGGGCCCTGTCATGGGCACCACAGAAGTGGGAAATGAGTTCGTCTGTCAACTGATAGCTAAAAAATCTGAAGCAAGAACACAGAGTTTTGGTTCCACAACTTGCTCTATTTAATAGGGCACTGCAGAGAGGGTTACTGTTCGGTACAACCAGGGACAGACTTGAAAATAATGACCTACTTTCCCTCAGCCAAGCCGACTCTGAAAGAGGATGATGTCTACAAATGAGGCCTCATAAAAGAAGATAATTAAACACTGATGCTCCTTGGAGTGAAAGGACTTTTAGATAATGACTACAGTGGTACACACTGTACCAAAGAGAACAAGATGTCACAATTCTGTATTCACAGGTTGATTTAATCTGACAGGGCTCTTAGCAGCAGTGAACTTGGTCTGTCAGAGCATAACAACAGAGCCTGTGTGTTCCACAGATGGAGCTCTGTGCATGTTTTATAATCTTACAAGTGTCAACTAGTAAACTTCTTCTGGCTGGCTACTCAGGGGAGGAGGGTGTCACATGTATGCGTTCATTTTATATGGTAAACTGTAAAGCGCCCTCTTTGTTTTAATAAAGTTCTAAAAATTCTCTGTACAAATAGATTGTTTTTAGTTATTTTTTATTTTGTTGAAAGATAATGTCTCACTGCAGAGTTCTAATCACCTTATTTTCTTAAGTTTACTGAACAGACAATTACCCTCTAGTAGTTTGTGGTTTCATTTCCCATTAATACGGGAAAGAGAAGAAAGGACTAAAGTACAAGCATATCCTTGGATGGATAAACCCCTATGACATTTCTGTGCGGCTTCTGAGATTAAAATAAATAGGCCCTGTAAAATAAAAAAAACATTTATGTAACTTACAGAATTCAAAATTTGTAGTTCCATAAATAACCATACCGAGAAAAGGACGATCTATTTAATGTATGTTCTAGCTCTGCTTTTTGCCACAATAATAGAGGAAAACATTTGCCAGGAAGGTGGTACGACCAACAAAGACTGGTCCTACTCTCTATTTCTTTGTTAAAAAAAGGTTTCTAGTTACCCCTTCACCAAATTCCCTTTCCAATATTATTTTAATGTGACTGTTTTCCTTTCCCTCCACGGCTTCCTGATCACTCCTCATAAAGTCATTAAGGTTTGGGAGAAATTTCAGGATGGTGTTGAGACTGTAACTGCATTTGTCACAATGAATCTTCTGTATTTTCATCTCTATTCTTTAAAGGACCCCCTGCCCTCCCCCAGTGGAGGAGCAGCCTTGCTAGGCCACAGAGGAGCATATTGTAGGCAGTCCTAAGGAGACCTGATAAGCTAGGATCAGATGGAAGGGGAGGAGGACCTCCCCCATCAGTGGACTTAAGAGAGAGGCAGGGAGGAGATGAGGGGGATAGGGTGAGATTGGGAGGGGATGAGGGAGTGGGCTACAGCTAGGATACAAAGTAAATAAACTGTAAGTAACAAAAAAAGTACAGAATTCAGACAGTAATTGTTAGCCAAAACGCCAACAGGTAGGCAATGGTTAAAGGTTTATAAAGTATTGTCAAGTATATTGGCTCATCTCACCTTCCACACCAAGACTAATCTCTGTACTTCAAGAAGATGGAACCTGACACTCGGCTACACTGACTGACAACCTCAAAGCAATGCAAGTAGTAAGCAGTGATGATCAGACTCTAAACCTGAATTGAATTGGAGTTTCACGTTACCTCTACATTGGTACCTTCTTTTAGGGAATCAGAGATATAAACAAATATCCTGCAATCTCGTCACTAAGTCATAGACAAAGCTAGTGTGAAAAGGACCGGGGAATAATTCTCATCCTCTCTTTCCTGTCTTTCCGATCTAAAACCAGTAACAACTGCAGACTCTTTCTTTGTACAGAGTAGAAGCACCTGGGTCTCTTTCATCTGCACACTAATGAGTTCAGGCATCAAAGAGGAATCCAGGAGCAATACTACACAATGTAAAGATTTAACATGTCAACCAGTGTTACCCATTTTAATCCTTGGGTCTCCTTAGATCATTCTAAGTTAGTCATGGCAGTGAGAACATTGTGTTGAAAATCCAATGATATCACCAGAATAAATCTAAACCCTTGCAAGGATACCCTCTGTCTTTTCCCCATACATGGCTCCCTTCTATCTATTATTGCCTGCCTGTTTCCTTCTTATTCACTCCACTACTGTCACATTGATCTTTTACATCCCTTGCCAATGGCAACTTGTTACTGCCATAGCCACTCTATTCCACCAGCTCTGTATCTTGTGATGCCAACTTATTTTTCTTTAGCATCATCCCCTTTAAAATCATATTATTGATAGATTGGCAGGAATCTTGGATGTCCATTTTCCTCTAGGAGAATTGGGCTCTCTTGGCATGAAGACTTTACTTGTGTTTCACCAATTAAGAATACTGGAAGACTCAGGCTAAAATGCTCAATCTCCATTCAGAAAGGTAAAGAGGATGGACATCAGAAGAGGAAGAAAACAGGGAACAGGACATGAGCCTGCCACAGAAGGCCTACCCTGCAGGGTATTAAAGCAGATGCTGAGACTATGGCCAACTTTTGGGGCAGAGTGCAGGGAAACTTATGAAAGAAGTGGGAAATAGTAAGACCTGGAGGGACAGGAGCTCCACAAAAGAACAACAGAACCAAAAGATCTGGGGTCTTTTCTGAGACTGATACTCCAACCAAGGACCATTCATGGAGGTAACCTAGAACCCCTGCACAGATGTAGCCCATGGCAGTTCAGTGTCAAGGTGGGTTCCATTGTATTGGGAACAAGGACTTTCTCTGAAATGAACTGATTGGCCTGCTCTTTAATTACCCAGCCCCCAGGAGGGAAGCAGTCTTACCAGGCCACAGAGTAAGACAGTGCAGCCACTCCTAATGAGACCTGATAGACTAGGAACAATAGGAAGGAGAGGAAGACCTACCCTATCAGTGGACTTGGGGAGCAGCATGGGTGGAGCAGGAGGGAGGGTGGGATTGGGAGGGGAGGAGGGAGGCAGCTAAAGGGAGAATATAAAGTGAATAAACTGTAATTAATAAAAATTTATAAAAAGAATACTCCATAGCATAAAACTCAAATGTAATACATATATGCTTGAGTATGTAAGTGCTGGAATGTATGCTGGTTCCCTCTGGAAGAAAAGAAAATAAAGCCCAAGTTCTCTGGGGACAGAGGTTGCTTCTACTACTTCTGATCACCATAAACATCTTTACCTAAAAAATATAGTCTTTTCAAAACACTCAGTTGTTTTTGTTCTGCTTTGTAGTAGTATGCCTTCTTGTGATTCTAAGGCATCTGAAGTTTATTAGGAATCTAAAGCTTCCAAACTATCGCTCTTTACAGCTACTTCAAGCTATTCTCTGGGCAGGAGATCGAAACAACCCAATTCTGCAGCTAGTAGGAATACAACTATTTCCAGGCAAGTACTCTTCTTTTTGATGGACCAAAAATAGTAACAACAGTCATTTTGATCATGTTCAGTCTTTAGTAAGCATTTGTGGCAAATGGGAACTTTAAGTTCTGATTGTCCAGTGTGTGTGTGTGTGTGTGTGTGTGTGTGTGTGTGTGTGTGTGTTTGTGCGTGTACATCCACGCACACATGCTCATGTGCACATGCCTGTGCTGTGCACTGGGATGTAGCTCAGTTGCTATAGTACTTGAATTAGAGCTCTGAATTAGAGCCCATGCACTGAATAAAACCAGCCAGTCATCAGGGTCACTGTGCTTGCAAGTATTCACAGCACTCAGGAAGGGGAAGGCAGGAAGATCACAAGTTCAAGCACATCTTAAATTGTCTCCAGTCTAGCATGGGCTACATGAGACCCTGTTTTAAAACATAACCAAAAAAAAAAAAAAAAAAAAACAAAACAAAAATAAAACAAAAACAAAAACAAACAAAAACTCCAAGAAGACAAAGATCAAAAGAAATAAAATAATGAACAAGCTCAAAAACCAAATCAAAACAAAAGTGACACACTGATAAATAAGTTCAACAATAAGAAGGTGGCTCTTAAAATACCTGTAATTGAACAGACTCGCACACACACATGCTTTATTCAAGCACATGTAACTTTCCACTCTGAAATCTTTGACAGGAGTGGTAGGCTTAATAATGCTTATGTCTCAGACATTCATTAGACTGCAGTTGAGCTCTGCTTAAGACCCAGTGGTTTAATGAACCAGAAAAAACAAACAAACAAACAAACAAACAAACAAAAAAAAAAAACCACATTTACCTGAGGAGGAAGGAATGTGCATGGTGTATCTCATCATGAAATGTTGAAGGGTCTTTCTAAAAACAAGCCAAATAGATGGCTCCATTGATAAAGTCAGAGATGAAAGAAGTGTGTCCCAAACCTCCAATTTGGATATGATTGTGAAGAAAGGCTTCTGTTTGCATAATTTTATGTACTTTTCTGTTTTAATCAGTGTAGGGCAGAACTGTGAATTTTCTCGTGCATTTTTTTCTGCATTCACTTCCCACATCTATAATTTCCCTCTTGGTGACTCACATTCTAACTTTAAGCCCACCATGGGGCTTATTCCTAACCTTCCATTCAGTTGGTAGAATGCGTGTGAAAGATACATAGGACATAAAATTTGTTTTTATTTGTTTCTTTTTTTGTTTTCTTATTGAGACAGTTTTACTCTGTATCCTATATAGTTAGTTTTTTTATTGCTGTGATAATCACCATGACCCAAAGCATCTTGGACAGGAAAGGGTTTATTTCATCTTATAGTCCATCACCTAGGGACATCAGGCCACCAGCTCAAGGCAGGAACTGAAGCAGAGACCACAGAGGACTGCTGCTTACTAGTGCAAACTCCATGGATTGCTCAACTGTTTTCTTATATACCCTAGGGCCACCTTGACAAGAGTGGTACTTCCCACAGTAACTGTCCTCTCCTATCAATGCAGATGCTGAGACTTATGGGCAACCTTTGGGCAGAGTGCAGGGAATCTTATGAAAGAAGTAGGAAACATAAGATCTGAAGAGGACAAGAACTCCACAAGGAGAGCAACAGAACCAAAAAATCTGAGCACAGGGGTCTTTCCTGAGAGTGATACTCCAACCAAGGACTATGCATGGAGATAATCTAAGACCCCTGCACAGATATAGCCCATGGCAGTTCAGTATTCAAGTGGGTTCCATTGTAATAAGAACAGGGACTGTCTCTGACATGAACTGATTGGCCTGCTCTTTAATTACCTCCCCCTGAGGGGGAAGCAGTGTTACCAGGCCACAGAAGAAGACAATGCAGCCACTCCTGATGAGACCTAATTGACTAGGATCAGAAGGAAAGAAAAGAGCTCCCCTATCAGTGGACTTGGGGAAGGGCATGCATGCAGAGGGTGGAGGAAGGAAGGGATTGGGACAGGAGGAAGGAGGGAACCACAGGGGGGATACAAAGTGAATAAAGTGTAATTAATAAAGAATTAAAAAAGAAAAAAAGGAATATGTCCCACAAACTTACTTACAGGTGGTCTTATGGATACTATGGAGGTTTTTTTTTTTTTCCCAATTAAGACTCTCTATTCCCAGATATGTCTGTTTATTTCAGTTGACAAAACTAATTTGCATAGTACTCTGTGTGTTTTTGTACCCACTATATTAGCCAGATAGGTCTTAAAGTTATAGCAATCCTCCAACCTCAGTTTCCAGAATGATAGAATTATAGTGACAGGCTACCATACTCAGTAAGGACACTGAAGTTTAAAAGCTCAAGATACATTGTATACATTCATGAATTCTCAAAGAATGATAAAGATATCAATCAAAAGCAACAAGAATCTTCAGTCTGTGGACTTCTTTCACATATGGGATGTGGCCTGTAGAAAAGGCTGGACAGGCGTGCCCTATCTGGCTCATGCACAGTCCTGACTGTAGCACTGAATTACTAAATTAAAGTTGCTATAACTGGATGTGGTAACTAGATAATGGCCCGCTCCTGACAGTGAAATGCATGGCCAGTGTATTTATGTACAGAGTAGATGGTCTTTTAAAGTCATGAGAATCCAATTGCATTGTCATTATGCCCATTGTGCCAAATGACTTGTGAAATAAAACAAATGAGATCTCCAGCACCTTGCAAGCTAAGACAACTCCCTATTCATCACTGCCTGCAAAATTGCACTCTGGTGCTCACTAAAGGAGGGGGAGAGAAGGGTTAGTTGTGACCTTCCACCCATCAGAACAAAGTGTTATTCTTGATCCCACTTCACTGCTTTCTGGCTAGCATAGCACTTTTTGTATTGCCTTATTTCCTCTTGTTCATAAATCAGATAGAGATTGTAAAGAGTGATAGAGCCTGCTATACTGCTGCTGATTTACACAGTCAGCTACTTTGGTGGCCATGGAAGATATTTGTACCTGAATACAAGGCAAATGTTAGGCTAGATGAAATGTGTTAATTCCATGTGCCCTCCAGAGAAATGAAAAACAGTGGGTCTTGTGGAGAATTTGATATACGTATTAGTAATTCATCTCTTTGTAACTTTGTAATTCATAATTACTCAGTATCTAAAAAGTAGAAAGTGGCACTAAGTGAAGAGAGAGATGGGACAGGACAATGGGAAAAGCATATACCAAATATTGTTGAACCCCAGTAATAGATTTAGGCTTGGCTCCTGTGTGTGTGTGTGTGTGTGTGTGTGTGTGTGTGTGTGTGTGGTTTCAAAAGTTGAAATCATTCAGCCACTTTACTTCATTATTTCAATCTGAGAAAAATCTTTTGACAGGATCATGGGACCCAAATAGCATCATTTTCATAAAACTAAAACAAGAAACACCAACACATCGCTGGGATGTAGTTTAATTGGTACAGTACTTTCCTAACACACATGAAGTGCTGGATTCCTTCTCCAACACTACATAAATCTGGCACGCCAGTGCTTGCCTGTAATTCAAGCACGTAGGAAGCACTGGGATCAGAAATTCATGATGTTACAGACCAGTGTGAGACAGATGAGACCCCGTATTTAAAAATAAAATAAAACAAAACAACATGAAATCACTAATCAAAATATACAAAGCAAATAAGCCGAGAAAGTTTCTGAGGTTTCTATCACCAATCCTGGCAGACACAACCAACAGACCTCATTTGGGAGTGTGGTGACTTATCTTGGTTATCAGTTTGATACACGAAGAAGTGCCTTCATTACTATTCTTTTTTTTTTTTTTGTAAAGAGACACCAGGAAACGCTCATAAAAGGGCTCATTTAACTGGAAAGCTTGCTTCCAGTTTTCATCATGGAAAGAAGTGAAATCATTATGGTGCTGGAGCAGTACCTGCAATCTATAAAGCATGATTCGTGGGTAGGAAGCAGAGAGACAGAAACAGAGACAGACAGACAGAGAGAGACTGACTGGAATATCACTCCCAGTGATATGCCTAGCAAGGCACATCCTCTAATCCTTCTCAAAAATTCATTAACTGTTGGCTAAATATTCAAATATATGAACCTATTGGAGCCACTCATTCAAACCACTACACCTGAGAAAACGGAACCTTAACTGAGATATCGTCTCCATCAGGATGATCTGTGGGGCATTTCCTGATTACCAATTGTTACAGAAGGGACCAGACCTTTGTAGAAATTATCAAAACTATGCAGATGGCCCTAGGCTGCCTACGAAAGGATAAAGGCGAACCTATGAATAAGCCAGTCAGGAACAGAAGCAAAAAATCTGAGCACAGGGGTCTTTCCTGAGGATCTTACTACAACCAAGTACCATGCATGGAGATAACCTAGAACCCCTGCACAGATGTAGCCCATGGCAGGTCAGTGTCCAAGTGGGTTCCATAGTAATGGGAACAGGGACTGTCTCTGACATGAACTGATTGGCCTGTTCTTTGATAACCTCCCCCTGAGGGGGGAGCAGCCTTGCCACACCACAGAAGAAGACAATGCAGCCACTCCTGATGAAACCTGATAGACTAGGATCAGAGGGAAGGGGAGGAGGACCTCCCTTATCAGTGGACTGGGAGAGGGACACCAGTAGAGAAGGGACAGAAAGGGTGGGATTGGGAGGGGAGGAGGGGGGATACAATGTGAATAAACTGTAATTAATAAAACTAAAAATAATTATTTAATAAAACCTTGCAGTAGTTATTTTATCACTCATAGGTAAAATTTGGAATCACGTAGTTTTACTTGAAATTTTTCAGAACTTGAATGAGAGATGTGTTTCTTATGTATGTCTAAGAATACTATGCCTCATAGAATTACTTTTTTTAAATTTTTTATTTTTAGTTTTATTTTTCTTATTAGTTACATTTTGTTAACTCTGTATCCCAGCTGTATCTCGCTCCCTCATTCCCTCCCCAATCCCACCCTCCCTCCCTCATCTCTTCCCTGCCCCTTTCCAAGTCCACTGGTAGGGGAGGACCTCCTTCCCTTTCATCTGACCATGTTTTATCAGGTATCTTCAGGACTGGCTGTAAAGTCCTCCTCTGTGGCCTAACAGTACTGCTTCTCCCTTGGGGAGTGGGGAGGTAAAAGAGCCAGAATTGAGTTTCTGTTAGAAATAGTCCTTGTTCCCCCTACTATGGGAAACCAATTGGTTACTGAGCTACCACGGGCCACATCCAAGCAGAGGTTCTAGGTTATATCCATTCAGGGTCTTTGGTTGAGTGAATTACTCTTAATACAGTAATTTTGAGGATTCCATACTCTCTGTAATGTGGTGTTATGTGTTTATAATAATTGAAGTTGAAAATAAAATAATTTGCTGATATAAAAAAAACTGTTAAAAGAAACCCTTTCCTTCTTAAGATGCTTTGGGTTGGGGTGTTTAGCACAGCAACAGAAAACAAACTAGGACAAGGAAGGGTGACTCACCCTTCCAGAGCAATCGTGACTGATCCTTGCTGTTGATCAGTTCTCTGTTCCCCACAGCTTGTCACTTTGGATGAACCCATGCCTGCATTGAAGGCTGAGTCAAAGTCCAGGAATTTTGGAGATAGACAAACCCAAGTGTGCATCAATACACAAAGGTCTTTAACTTACCAACACTTATAAGAAGTTTTTTTTTAATTTTTTAATTATTATTAATTATACTTTATTCATTTTGTATCCCCCCATAAGCCCCTCCCTCCTCCCCTCCTGATTCCACCCTTCCTCCCCTTTATGCATGCATTCCGCTCCCCAAGTCCACTGATAGGTGAGGTCTTCCTCTCCTTTCTGATCTTAGACTATCAGTTCTCATCAGAAGTGGCTGCATTATCATCTTCTGTGGCCTGGTAAGGCTGCTCCCCCCTCAGGGGGGGGGGGTGATCAAAGAGCAGGCCAATCAGTTCATGTCAGAGGCAGTCCCTCTTCCCATTACTATGTAACACACTTGGAAACTGAACTGTCATGGGCTACATCTGTGCAGGGGTTCTAGGTTATCTCCATGAATAGTCCTTGGTTGGAGTATGAGTCTCTGGGAAGTTCCCAGTATTCAATTTTTTTTGTTCTTTTGCTCTCCTTGTGGAGTTCCTTTCCTCTCTAGCTCTTGCTATTTCCCACTTCTTACATAAAATTCCATTCACTCTGCCTGACAGTTGGCCATCAGGCTCAGCATCTGCTTTGATAGTCTGCAGGGCAGAGGCTTTCAGAGGCCCTCTGTGGCAGGTTCTTAGGTTGTTTCCTGTTTTCTTCTTCTGGCTTTCAGAGGCCCTCTGTAGCAGGTTCCGAGGTGGTTTCCTGTTTTCTTCTTCTTCTGATGTCCATCCTCTTTGCCTTTCAGGATGGGGATTGAGCATTTTAGTTAGGGTTCTCTCTTTTGCTTAGTTTGTTTAGATGTACCGATTTTAGTGGGTTTATCCTATGTTGTATGTTTATATGAGTGAGTATATACCGTGTGTGTCTTTTTGCTTCTGGGACAACTCACTCAGGATGATCCTTTCCAGGTCCCACCATTTACCTGCAAATTTCATGATTTCTTTATTTTGCATTGCTGAGTAATACTCCATTGTATAGATGTACCACAGTTTCTGCATCCATTCTTCAGTTGAGGGGCATCTGGGGTGTTTCCAGCTTCTGGCTATTACAAATAAAGCTGCTATAAACATGGTTGAGCAAATGTCCTTTTTGTGTACTTGAGCCTCTTTTAGATATATGTCTAGGAGTGGTATGGCTGGATCATGAGGAAGCGCTATTCCTAGTTGTCTGAGAAAGCGCCAGATTGATTTCCAGAGTGGTTGTACAAGTTTACATTCCCACCAGCAATAGAGAAGGGTTTCCCTTTCTCCACAACCTCTCCAGCATGTGTTGTCCCTTGAGTTTTTCATCTTGGCCATTCTGATGGGTGTAAGGTGAAATCTCAGAGTTGTTTTGATTTGCATTTCCCTAATGGCTAATGAGGTTCAAACTATTCCACAAAATAAAAACAGAAGGAACATTACCAAACTCATTCTATGAATCCACAGCCACCTTGGTACCTAAACCTCACAAAGACTCAACAAAGAAAGAGAATTTCAGGCCAATCTCCCTTATGAACATTGATGCAAAATTACTTAACAAAATACTTGCAAACCGAACCCAAGAACACATCAAAGATATTACCCACTATAACCAAGTAGGCTTCATCCCAGGTATGCAGGGGTGGTTCAATATATGAAAATCCATCAATGTGATCCACCATATCAACAAAGTGAAAGAAAAAAAAAACATATGATAATCTCCCTAGATGCTGAAAAAGCATTTGATAAAATCCAACATCCATTCATGTTTAAAGTATTGGAGAGATCAGGAGTACAAGGCACATATCTAAACATAGTAAAGGCAATATACAGCAAGCCTATAGCCAACATCAAACTGAACAGAGAGAAACTTAAAGCAATCCCACTGAAATCAGGGACAAGACAAGGTTGCCCACTCTCTCCATATCTCTTCAACATAGTGCTGGAAGTCCTTGCTAGAGCAATAAGACAATTGAAATAGATCAAGGGGATACAGATGGGAAAGGAAGAAGTCAAATTATCACTATTTGCAGATGATATGATAGTATATATGAGTGATCCCAAAAACTCTACCAGGGAACTCCTACAGCTGATAAACACCTTCAGCAAAGTGGCCGGATACAAAATTAACTCAAAAAAATCAGTAGCACTCTTGTATACAAAAGACAAAAGGGCTGAGAAAGAAATTAGAGAAACAACACCCTTCACAATAGCCGCAAATGACATAAAGTACCTTGGTGTAACCCTAACCAAGGAAGTCAAAGACTTGTATAAAAAAAATTTCAAGTCTCTGAAGAAAGAATTAGAAGAAGATATAAGAAGATGGAAAGATCTCCCATGCTCATGGCTTGGCAGGATTAACATAGTAAAAATGGCCATCTTACCAAAAGCAATCTCCAGATTTAATGCAATTCCCATCAAATTGCCAACACAATTCTTTACAGACCTAGAAAGAAAAATTCTCAACTTCGTATGGAATAACAAGAAACCGAGAATTGCTAAAACAATCCTCTACAATAAAAGATCTTCTGGAGGTATCTCCATCCCTGATCTCAAGATGTACTATAGAGCAACAGTTATAAAAACTGCATGGTACTGGCATAGAAACAGAATGGTGGATCAATGGAATCGAACAGAAGACCCAGAAAAAAACCCACACACTTACGGACACCTGATTTTTGACAAAGATGCCAAAACCATACAATGGAAAAAAGATAGCATCTTCAACAAATGGTGCTGGTCCAACTGGATGTCTACATGTAGAAAAATGAAAATAGATCCATACTTATCACCCTGCACAAAACTGAAGTCCAAGTGGATCAAAGACCTCAACATAAAACCAGACACATTAAATCGGCTAGAAAAAAAAAGTGGGGAATATCCTAGAACTCATTGGTACAGGAGAAAACTTTCTGAACAGAACACCAACAGCACAGGCTCTAAGAGCAACAATCAATAAATGGGACCTCATGAAACTGAAAAGCTTCTGTAAAGCAAAGGACATCGTCATCAAAACAAAGCGACTGCCTACAGATTGGGAAAGAATCATCACCAACCCTTTATCTGACAGAGGACGCATATCCAATATATATAAAGAACCAAAGAAGCTAAAAAACATCAAACCAAGTAATCCACTTAAAAAATGGGGAACAGAGCTAAACAGAGAACTCTCTGTAGAGGAATATCGAATGGCAGAGAAGCATTTAAAGAAATGCTCAACCTCATAAGAAGTTTTTATATTCTCCTCAGTGAGAAAGCATACCCATAACAAACCTCTGCTCTTAATTTTCAGAACACATTCAATAGCTTACATTGTAAGACCTGGGGTCTCACAGCTCAGGAGTTCAAGATCGCGCCCTTCCCAGAAACTCCCCCAGACCAAGACTCGTTGCAAAAGCAAGAGGTTTATTAACCATTGCGCAATGGGGTCACCCCTGCCGGTCAGCAAAGAGTGGCACCGGGAGACAAAGGTTTTTAGGTTTTTAAAAAAAAAATTGCGGGAGATTTGAAGTTGCAGTCTTGGCAATTTAGGATTGGATGAGGAAGCTATAAAGTAAGATAATTGGTTAGTCTTAGGTGCTCAAGCTTGGCCAGTCCTGCCAAGTGTGGATGCAGCTGCAATTGAAGGTGGGGGTGGTTAGCTCATCCTTGAAGATTAGGGGTTACAGACTTTTGGCTGGAGGTCAAAAGCTACTCAGAAGAAGTCTAGGTTTGTTGCTAAGAAATGCTATCTCAAAGACAAGAGTTTTTCTTTTTCCTGAGTGAAGGTCATTGCTTGCTTGCCTTTTTTTTCTATCTGTCCTCATAGATAGGGTCACATTTTTCCATTCTCTGGAAAGGTACTAAGAGGCTTTAGCTTAACTTGAACCTAAAACTCAAAACTATAGGCTTTAGAAGACATACAGGTTACAAAGTTAGTCTAACCCTTTCAACATGAGACTTAATATTTTGAGGTATAAGTGGAACAATATCAGACTTGTAATGTTTTTGTGATTTGGACAAATCTGAAATTGTCCATCCTTTGATTTCCTATAACGGAAGAGTTTTTTTTTTTTTTTTTGTTTTTGTTTTTTTTTTTTGTTCATTGCAATACTTACTTGTGGAGCTGACTAGATGTCAGGAAATTTTCTGAATGCTCTCTGGGTATTTTGTCCATTGATGTTCAAGACATGTTCATGACACCAAGAATCAGCCCCTATTTATATCTCTGATGGGTCAATTGTCTTGGCTAAAAGTAGAAAAGTCAAAATTCATCTGCAGGTTTGACTCCCAAGTCTTGTTTTAACCTCTGTTATTGAGCCATCATCATCGGCCATCTTCATCTATTCAACTGCCCCTGGAATGGCCAAAACAATGGTATTTATCCATACCACTAAGCTTTAACCAATGAAAGTGTACTGAGGCTTCTTTCAAGTATAACTTCATTATTTATACTTCTCTTACAGTGCCAAGAGTTCACACTCACACACACTCATGTACTAAATGTTGAAATTTGCTAGCAGGTTTTCTGTTTCATTTGGTGCCATTGGCTTAGGCAATAAGCCCTCATTTCTCAGTCTCTTAATGGGCTCTGACCACTGGTTCATAACTTTTAATGTCTGCACACTAGAATTTATAATTCTTTCTTCTCTGAATCCCATGAGACTAAGATTAGGCTTATGCAGTCCAAGTTGAAGACTTGAGGTCCCAGATCATATTAGTGTCAGAATTTACTCTCCACACCCCAACTTCATTGTCCTACTGTTACTGTGTGACAGTTACTCTTCATTGTCAATAGGATGTTGTTCATAACCATCTATGGGACACCTCTGGCTATGGCTATGAGGATATTTCCAGAAGAGATATTAAATATTCACAATTGTATGTAGCACAATTCATAGTTTGAGGGTCTGGACCAAATAAAAGAAAGCAACACTGGAATTCACCTTTTTCTGTTTTATGATACTGTGTGCAATGTGGCCAGTTTGCACAGGAGTACCTCATGTACTTGCCAGAATAACTCTGCTCTTGTCAACATGCTCTCCTTACAATGATGGACACGAACTCATCTTAAATTAGGAAGCAGCTTATTACCTTTCTTCTTTAAGCTCATTTTATCAAATATTTGTCACTTCAACAAGAACATTTTTTCATTTTCTTTGACTGGAATAAAAATGAAAATGATTACTTTCTTTTCCTTGGATTTCCAATTGTTATAATATATGAGATATAGATTTTTGCACATATATGTAGATATATTTAAATATAATGATTCTACTTGCTTGGAGAACTACCATTTCCATCTTTTGTTCAAGACTTCCAAAAGCCCAATAACTTTCAGCCTTTCATGCTATGTTAATGCTCAATCTCACAGCATATGGTGCCTTACAAAATATTATGAGACTCATGAATAGATCATTTTTTCTTCAACTAAAGAAGCTGAAAAGCAGCAAACCAAGTAATCCAATTAAAAAATGGGGAACAGAGCTAAACAGAGAATTCTCGACAGAGGAATATCGAATGGCAGAGAAACACTTAAAGAAATGCTCATCCTCATTAGCCATCAGGGAAATGCAAATCAAAAAGACCCTGAGATATCACCTTACACCCATCAGAATGGCCAAGATGAAAAACTCAAGGGACAACACATGCTGGAGAGGTTGTGGAGAAAGGGGAACCCTCCTCCACTGCTGGTGGGAATGTAAACTGATACAACCACTCTGGAAATCTATCTGGTGCTTTCTAAGACAATTAGGAATAGTGCTTCCTCAAGACCCAGCTATACCACTGCTAGGTATATACCCAAAGTTTGCTGAAGTACACAAAAGGGATATTTGCTCAACCATGTTTATAGCAGCATTATTTCTAATAGCCAGAACCTGGAAACAACCCAGATGTCCATCAACGGAGGAATGGGTACAGAAATTGTGGTATTTTTACACAATGGAATACTATTCAGCAATCAAAAAGGAGGAAATCATGAAATTTGCAGGCAAATGGTGGGATCTAGAAAAGATCATCCTGAGTGAAATATCCCAGAAGGAGAAAGACAAACACGGTATATACTCACTTATATAGACCTATAAGATATGATAAACATAATGAAATCTATACACCTACAAAAGATAATCAAGAGAGCGGACATGGGGTAAGATTATCAATCCTTGTTTAGAAAGACAGATGGGATGTGCATTGAACATATGACAGGAGGCTACTGAGCGCATTTGAAAGACTCTAACTAGCAGTGCTTTCAAAGCAAAGACTCATGACCAAACCTTTGGCAGTGTACAGGGAATCATAAGAAAGAAGGGGAGTTAGTCTGATGAGGAAAGGATAGGAGCTCCACAAGGACCAAATATATCTGGGCACAGGGTCTTTTCTGAGACTGACATGCAACCAAGGACCATGTATGAATGTAACCTAGAATCTCTGCTCAGATGTAACCTGTGGTAGCTCAGTAACCAATTGGTTTCCCATAGTGAGGGGAACAAGGACTGTTTCTAACAGGAACTCAATGACTGGCTCTTTGGCCTCCCCACCCCCCAAGGGAGGAGCAGTCCTGTTAGGCCACGGAGGAGGGCTTTGCAGCCAGTCCTGAAGATACCTGATAAAACAGGATCAGATGAATGGGGAGGAGGTTCCCCCTATTAGTGGACTTGGCAAGGGGCACGGTGGAGATGAGGGAGGGAGGGAGGGACTGGGAGGGAATGAGGGATCTGGACATGGCTGGGATACAGAGTTAATAAAATGTAACTGATAAGAAAAAAATAAAATTCAAAAAAAAATGCTAGGACGGACAGGCAAAATAGGAGCTCAGGAGTGACGGAGTGAGGAAGTCTGCAGCTAACAACAGAAATGCAGACCTAGGTTTCCATGAGTAAGAATGTCAGTATGTCTAGCTAGTCCTGACACCATTCTAAATAATTTTGGAGTGTATGTTGGAGCTAACTGGGTCCACAAGTATATTCTTTCAGTCATCACAGGTGACATGATGAGGGAGAATGACTTACTCTAGCCACCTGAGAAGCTCATTCCTTGATAGGAGAGCTACACATCCCCAAGAGATCACAACAACCCGTGGAGCACATGGCTTATGGCTGGAATATGGCATGAGAATAAGACATGTTCATAGAACAGTGATTCTAACTCGTGAGAGTTCTACCTTTCTGGTCATTTTGCTGCAGAAGGCACCACTGACGGAGTGGCCTTTCAGCTGAGAGAGTATATTCATTGCTTTTTTTCATTGCTGTGAAAAAATGCCCGACAAGAGCCACATGAGGAAAGGCTTGTGCTGTCTCATGGTTTGAAAGGAGACAGTTCATTGTGGCGGGGCAGGAGTCTCAGGAGCTTGGGGTGGCTTGTCACACTGCATATGATATCAGGGAACAGAGGAAGAGGAACATTACTCAACTGGTCTCCTCCTTCTTAATTTTTTTTTTTACTTTATTTATTCTGAAACCCCATCCTGTGGAGTGGTGATGCTTCCATTTGCGGTGAATCTGTGCTACCAACCCCTTCTCAATTAACCCTTTCAGGTATGTACTAATAGATACACCCAGAAGTTGGTCTCCTAGATTATCCAAAATCATGTCAAGCTGATAGTGAAGATTAGCCATCATAGTAAGCATGTTACAAGCTTAAGAATGGAGAAGTGGGCTGAAAAGATGCCTCAGTGGTTAAATGTATTTGCTGTCATGCAGACACCCTGAATTACACCTCTGAAACCTACATGGAAGGAATGAACCTAAACCAATTCCCATGTTTCTTTTGAAGTCCAAATCCATACAGTGGAACAAATTGTTATTTGAGTTTGAACTTTGGAGGGCAGTTGGATGTGCCATCATGTTTTAAATCAAGGGGAGAAAAAGTTCCAGCCATTAACATCATAACTAAACATCCATGTTTTAATAAGGGTGATATGACCGTAGCCTACAAAGTTGCTGACTGGTTGTTCCAAGATTTGGTGAATCTCTGTTTCTGATGTGGGCCCAGTTATTTATAGGTGTACTCATTCTTTTTTTTTATGGTGGTTACATAATCAAGTGTTTCTTACCTAAAAAATAATACTATTAAAGTATCATAAGTTCTCATAAAAACAAGATAAATTTGTAGTCAGTGCTTTATCTGTGGGAGCTCTCTAAGTAGTTTTTAAGGCAATCATCATAGGATCATTTTGTAGGAGGCAGAGTACACTATTAACTTGGTAGATTCATATTTGAAATTAAGAAAATATAAGAACTTAAAGCCTCACACCTGGGTTTTAAGTGGAAAAAAGATACAGACTGGTTGTTCTTATCGGGGTAACATATCCTTCTAATGAAGATCCACATACAACAGACAGAATCTCTTAATGACCAGAACTGAGTACATTCCAAGAATGTAACATTTCCTCGGAATATTCCTGTCATTTAAAAGCAAAACTCAACCAGAAATAACTCCAAAGCAAAAGAAGACCTAATTTTGGTATATTATTTAGTACTTTCATTTTGAATTGAAAATAGACATTTTTTAATATAAAATATATTCTGATTATAGTTTGTTCTCCCTCAGCTGCTCTCATTTTTTTACCACCATCCCTTCTATCTGGATATGGCCCCCTTTTGTCTCTCATTGAAAACAAACAGTTTTCTAAGAAATAATAATAAAACAAAGTAAAATAAAATACAAAATACAAAAATCTCCAAATCAGAATATGACTAAACAAACAAAAGACAAAGAGGCAAGGAAAGAGTAGGAGAAGCACATATAGAGACACACACGTTCACACACACAGAAATCCCATAAAAACACAAAATCAGAAGTCATAATATATGGAAATGCACTATAAGCGTGTAAAAAAAAGTTCCTGCCACATAATGAGACAAAGATTATCCAAAGATGTATTGAGGTTGCTTTGTGTTCATCATCTACTGCTAGACATGTGACCACGTTCAAGAGTGGTTTGTTTTTACAGTGAGACTTCCTTGGAGATACTCATTTTTTTTTTTTTTAGGAAGTGGTTATCAATTTTACCTAGCTTCTGGTTGAGCAATAGGGGCCCTGTGTCTAATTCCCCTCTCAACACTGAGATTTTTATCTGGTCCACACAGAGGCAGGCCCTGTACATGCTGACAATCTCTATAAGTCCTGGTATATATATATCAGTTGTGTTGTTTTTATAAGGCCACATTTGTTTGGTGTCCTTCATCCCCCCTGGCTCTTAAACTTATCCCACTTTCTCTTCCACAGGGTCCCCTGAGTCTGGATGAAGAGGTTATATGCAAATATCCCATGTAAGGCTGGGTGTCTCAAGAACTCTCACTGTCTACCCATTGGCAGGCTGTGAAACTTTGTATTTGTACTTAACTTCTGCAGGAGGAAGCTTTTCTAATGATATCTAAGCAAGGCACTGATCTGTGAATACAACAGTATGTTGCTTAGAGTAATTTTATTACTATGTTACATAGCAGAAGAATGTTTTGTTTTTAATTAAGTCTCTGGCCAATGTACTCTCAGGTTGTTGGACATGCAAACAGCTTCAGGTAAGGGTTCCATCTCATGAAGTGGGCATTAAATCAGATTAGGGTGCTTACTCCCACAACTTGTGTGCCATTATTGTACTAGCCTATTTACATGCAGGTCAGCATTGTAGATTAGAGGTTTTGTAGCTGGTTCGGTGTTTACCTTTCTCCTTTGGTAGTGCATTCAGAGTATCTGCCAATTACCCTGAACATTAGTCCATAGGGTGGAGTCTCTTGGTAGGAACCAGCTAAACTTTCCAATGAATTATATAGGTGTTGTATTCAGTAATAAGACATTACCGCCATTTCGTGGAGAGAAACCGACAGCCTTGGGAATAACCTAAGTGTTTTTTGATGTTCCCATGGGATCCCTTTAGCCAACACCTTGATTAGATCTAATGCATTCCCAATCCTGGAAACTTCATTTGCTAGTGGATCTTTATGTACTTTAGGTATCAAGACAATTGCAGCCTCCTAATAATGTGTTAGTGAGTGTTCCTCTTATTTCTATTTTTTGAAATAATTTGAATAGTATTGGCATTAATTCTTCTCATTTCTGATAGCACTCTGCACTAAAGCTATCTGGCCCTGGCAGTTTCTGTAGGGATATTTTTTAATTACTGCTTCTTTTCCACTATGATTTTAGGTCTGTTGAAATTGCTTATCTGATTTTCATTTAATTTTGGTAGGTGGTATATATTAAGAAAATTATCCATTTCTTTTATATTTTCCAATTTGGTGAAGTACAGTTTTTTAAAGCATGACCTTATAATTCTCTAGATTTCCTCAGATTCTGGTATTTCATTTCGCTTTCACCTATAATTTTGCTAATTTGTATCTTCTCTCTACCTTTCAGTTAATTTGGCTAAGTGTTTGTTTATCTTATTAGTTTTCTCAGAGAATTAACTCAATTTTATTGATTCTTCTATTTTTATTTTTGTTGTTGTTATTTTTATTTTATTAATCCCACCTAGAGTTTTATTAAATCCTTCTGTCTACTCATTTTGAGTATTATTTTTGTTTTAGAACTTCCAAATGTGCTGTCAATTACTAGTAATATCTATCCATTTTTTTTTATGCAGGCGGTTAGTGCTACGAACTTGCCTCTAGAACCCTCTTCATTGTGTCTTATAAGTTTGTGTATGTTGTGTTTTTATTTTAATTCAAATCTTTAAAAGTTTTAATTTTTTTCTTAATTTTCTTAATTTCTTTCTTGACCCAATTTTCACTCAGTAGAATTATTCAATTTCCATGAGTTCATAAGCTTTCTCTTATTTCTTCCAGCTTTAATTCATGGCAGCTAAATAGGATGAAGCACATTATTCAGTTTCCTTGTATCTGTTGAGCTAGTGTCTGAGAATATGCTCAGTTTAGTAGAAAGGTCCATGGGCTGATGAAATAAGGTATATTCTTTAGTGTTTATGTGAAATAGACTGTAAATATCTGCTATGTCCATTTGTTTTATGACATAGGTTGGCTCCAGCATTTTCTGTTTAGTATTTGGGTAGATGACCTCTTTATTGACAATAGTGGGGAACTGAAGTCACCCACTATCACTGTGTAAATCTCATTGTGGGATTTTAGCTGTATTACTGTTTTTTTTTTCTTTTTAATGAACTTTGGTACCTTTGTGATTACTGAATAGATGTTAAGAATTGCAATATCCTCTTTGTAGATTTACTTAATTGCAAGACGTATCTCGAGGTAGAGAGTTCTCATTTTCAAAATTTTTCAAACTGGCTTTAGGAAAATCAGAATTTGTCATTTGACTATTTCAGATTAATTAATGAGTTTCCTTACATATGCTCTTTACAAACTGGGCACTTTCTATTGAACTGATAAGACATTGTGAGACTATCATAATGATAAAGATAATACTGAAAAGAAATGTACATATAACCAGAGGTCAATCTATTCATGGTTCTCTGCCCGCAGTTCCCAACATTGAAACTATTTGTCTTAGCCCATCCATTCAGTCTTCTTCAGTTCATAGCTTTGTGTATGTTGAACAGAGATACCGACAGTGCCTGTATATTATGCTTGAGTATAGCAAGGACATTGCATGGAACAACATCTCAGGCATAATACTTACTCTTTAGTATTTGCTAATCACAGACTGAATAGAAAACAGAGAATAAAAGCTAAGCATATAATCATGGTGAAAAGCACATTTGGAGATGTATGAAGTAAACGGAGACACTGAAGTCCAGGGATGTTTCAAGTTATACAGTCATTATAGAGCCATTGTGTGTCTGTACTCTAAACTCTGGTCTAAAAACAAGATTCTCCTTTACATATGCTTTGCTCATGCTTTATCCTTAAGTAAAAATGTTTCATCTCCTCCCTGTTGTTCATAACTGTGAAGATTAAAGACCAACAGACATCATTTTGTTTCTCTGAAGCCTCTTCCCACATCCTGAATGCAGACTCATCTCGGGACAGGGCTTACCTATGAGCTTACTCTGGTTTTTTACTTGCAGTGTCTTACCTTGTAAATGATAAAAGTGGGTGTTGCTAATACTCAGGTATAAATGTTATAAGTTCACAAATTCTAATTACGTGTGAAGGGTTTCTGAAATTTATTCTTAATTTCACTGAATTGTTCTTTCAGATTCAGAGCTTACCTCTGTGTCTTTGTTTCTTTTATACAAAGTTAAATTTACTCTATATTCCCTTAATACAGAAGACTGGAAGTTCAATTCTATGATTATTGGGGCACACTCTCTCATAATCATTCTGCCACCCATGGGCCTTAAATGGAGACAAATAAGTTAGGTCCTACATGGCTTTGCTACCTTAGTTTTATCAGGGTAATAACCTCTGTGTGTGTGTGTGGGGGGGGTGTTTGGCTGTTCAGACACCACTCATTCTTTAAAAATAATTAAATGTTTATGTATGTGTAAGAGTTTGTATACATGTGTGTGAAGGTGCCCTTAAAAGCCAGAAGAGAAGATTGGATCTTCCTGGGGACAGAGTTATAGGTAGTTGTTAGCTCTCCAACTTGGGTACTTGGATCCTAGCTTGGGGTCTCTGTAAGAAGAATCCATGCTCTTAACTGTTGAACAGTATCTTTAGCTACTATCTGCCATGGTATCTCATTGGCCTGGAACCTACCAAACAGGATAGGCTGGATGGTAAAGGGTCCCAGAAAGCTATCTACTTCCACGTCCCCATACTCTAGTGACAAGTTCTTACTATCGCAGACTTTTTATCTTAATGTGGCTGATGAAGAATCAACATTGTAAGGTCTTCTGTTTACCATCTGAGCTATCACCCAATTCTTAGACTTTTTTAATTTTTTTTTTAAATTGTGAGACTATCTTATGTGATAATGGCGCTTGAAACCCTCAAAGATCACCTTTTCTTTAGTTCAGAGAAAGCTTACTTTTGCTATTCCAAGTGTGCTTGCTTTGAAAACATTCATCCCTTCATTCTCAACATATCTAGTAGAACCTCTTCCTTCACCTTAGGTTTATAACTTCATGAAAATTGTTATTAAAAACCTTCTGCTTCCAGGCTTACTTTCCTACTTGGGATAGATCACACTATTTAATCAATTGTAAGTAGAAAAAAATAGTATCATGGGAAATGAAACAATTTAAGCTTCAAGCAAAATTTTCTTTCCAACTGTGAGTAGATAAAAATACAGATTATCTGGGTATATGTCTCCAAGACACAGGAACTTTCTTAATGATCAAAGCATGCCAAAATTTTGGGAGCCTAGAGAAATAATAAATTATTTAATGGGAAGGAATACTCCAAAAGAAGTCTGGAGTGGGAGTGATGCCTTGAAGCATCTAGGTCTAAGAATCTAGGGGGGAGTGAGTAGGGGCAAATTGTTTTTATGGTTATTTGTCATTCAGGCTTATTCTTACTGTTGGCACCTGTAATCTTATAGCTATAGTGACAAGGAAAAGAAACAGAAACCTATGAAATGAAACTTTAGATATCTCATAAGGGAAAATACACTAGACAGTAGGATAATATGTGCTTTGAATGTTGAAGGCTCTGAACAAAACTTCACTTGGGTCCATTTCAAGTTCTTCACAATGTTGTAAAAGCATGCCCTAAGCACTTCATGGTAACATCTACCAGAGAAAGACTTTGATAGACACTTTGGAGCTTGTTGGGTTCTCGGGTATTGGTTAAACTTCCAGGGCTCTGTGGAAATAGGAATAGGTGCCAAAAACAGACAGGCTGCTATGGGAAGTTGAATTTTAAAAAGCCTGTGTTTCTCTACTGAATAGCATTCATCATCAGAACCCATGGTGAATCACATTCATAGAGCTTATTAACTGGGAAGAGATTTTGGAAACAGAGGGAGATGATGTTTTTTACATGGTAGTTTAGAAGAACTTTTCATTAAAACATAGGATGAATAATCTAGACCCTTGGTATTGTGTCTGTAGGGTTGGATGGGAGTGGAATACTTCGAAGAAAAAAAAAACACCTTGATTTACTGATGTGTTTGCTATCTATAGGCTGCAGACAGAAAAAAAAAATATTCTCTAATGGTTATCTTTGCCCTAGAGTCCCTGGAGTCAAAGCCATGAGAACACTGGTTGCATTTACATATCTTCTCTACTAATGCCCACACAGTACAGTTGTCAATAAATACTTGGTGTGACAAGCTGTACACCTACCCTGTATTACCTTGACTTATTATTAAACAAGCTAGTTGCTAAGCATTCAGATAACACTGGATATTTCCTGGGACTACACAGGTTTTGAAAACAGTTTCCCAGGGATGAGGAATTCAATGCACTATTAACAAGGGCACTTTTGTAGAGTCCTCAGCTACAATACAGATAACTTTTTGGCTATACTGAATGCTGGATGTTTCCTGAATTAAGCCTATCAAATTCTAGTCTTTCAACCAAAATACTCGATCATTAATAGTCTACCTCTGTTATACTATGCTACAACCTCTGAATATTAGATTAACTTCATTGTTTTCTAGGGCACATGTTATGCACAAAAGATTCTAAACAAATCTTCAATACATTTTTAATTAGTTGTAATTGACCATACCTTAGATTTAATTTCATATAGTACCTTTGGTGATGGTTATTTTTGATTGTCAATGGTTGTATTGAAGGATATTTAGACAACAGATAAACGTCACTCACATAATTTGTTCGGTGTTACCAGAGAAGGTGTGTGTGTGTATGTGTGTGTGTGTACATGCATATTTAAAATATAAGAAGATTGACTAACAGAAGATACAGTGTATCATAATAATGATTACCAATAAAATATCAAGTACATAAATAGCTAAACAAGCAGCAAATGTGATTGAAATTGTTTATGATGACTGGAAATAGGCAGAGATTTCCCTAGGCTGGGGTGAATCACAAGGCATTTAAGAAGCTGTTTCTAGTTGAGTGTGGTGCAAATGCCTGTAGTCTCAACACTAGGGCAGTAGAGGACAAAAGATTAGCTGTTCCAGGCCAGCCTTGCCTACATAGTGAATTTGATGCTGTTGTGATTTGAATATTCCCCCAAAGGCTCATGTGCTTGTACACACAGTTTATATATCACCTGTTTGTTCCATTTCTGGTTTCTGTTACGAAAGAAAATGAGTTTGATATCATCCCTCAGTGAGGATGTCAACAGACTTAAGAATATTATTTCACTCATGCAGATAAATTTCAACATCATCACTGAAGGAAACATAGTAACTTTTAAAAAACATGCCTCTTCCCCTGCCTGTATCATACTTCACACAAACGGCTTGAGACAAGACTATTAAAATACCATGATATTAAAATTCTTCACACTAGAGAAAACAAAACAAAACAAAACACGAGTACAATGTGGTGGTTTGAAAAACAATAGCTCACACAGATTCATGCTGTTGAATGTTTTGTCATAAGGAGTAGCATTATTAGGAGATGTGGCTTTGTTGTTGGAAGTGTGTCACTGTGTGTTGGAGGGTGGTGGGCATTTTTGAAGTCTCAGAAGTTTAAGTCTGGCCAGTGTGTTGCAGTTCTCTTGCTGCTGCTTCCTGCGGATCTGGATTTAGAACTCTCAACTTCTCCAGCACCACGTCTACCTACACCCTGCCATGCTTCCTGTCATGATGATAACGGACTAAACCTCTGAAACTGTAAGCCAGCTGCAAATAAATGTTTTCCTTTATAAGCACTGCCATAGTCATAGTGTCTCTTCACAGCAATAAAACCCTAACTAAGACAGAAGTTGGTACAAGGGACAGGAGTATTGCTGTGATAGGCCTGCTCATGCTTGTTAGGAATGCAGACTTTGGGATTTTAGCTGAGAAAAGCAGTTGAAAGCTTTAAGTGGAACTTAATGGGCCATATTAGTACGAACATGAACATGAAAGACAGTCATGCTGAGGGTGAATTTAACTGTGGAGCCTGGCTCAACAGATTTCAGAGGACAAAATTATTAGTATCTAGCCTAGAGACTGTTCCTGTGACATTTCGGCAAATAATGTGGGTGTTTTCTGTCCTCATTGAAAAAAAAAATCTTCATAAGCTAAATCGAAGAGTTTTGGGATTAATTTTTTAATTAAATTTTTATTTTTTTAATATTAGTTACAGTATATTAACTTTGTATCCCAGTTGTGTCCTGCTCCCTCATTGCCTCCCATTCTCACCCTCCCTCCCTCTTCTCCTCCCTGCTCCTTTTCAAGTCCACTAATAGGAGAGGACCTCCTCCCTTTTCATCTGACCTTAGCTTATCAGGCATCTTCAGGCCTGGCTGCAAAGTCCTCCTCTGTGGCCTAGCATGGATGCTCCTTCCTCGGGTTGGGTGGGGGGTTCAATTGGATTAATTTTCTTGGCAGTAAAAATCTCAAAACAGTCTAATAATGACTTTATCATATGGTTAATAGTGTCCATGCTTATGTAGATTTATAATGAAAAGAAACAAACTGAGTAAGGAAAAACACAAAATGTACAATTTGAGGAGGAAAGGAGCATTAGGATGTATAACGGATCTAAGTCCTGTGTTTAAGGAGATAAACAAATTGAAGAAAAGCTTGATGCTAAGAGCAATAAAAGAGGTTGTGGCTTCAGAGTAAGGTACCCACTTAGCCTAAGCTTTCCACTTTTGAAAATGAATTTTTAAAAAGTGTAGGGAGAGAGAGTAAAGACAAATCTTAGGGCCAGGCACAGTGCTGTACACATTTAAAACCAGCACTCTGAATACTGACACTCCTTGAACTCCAGATATCTGAGTTCAAGGTCAGCCTGGTCAACAGACCAAGTTCCAGAACAGCCAATTTATTTTTTTTATTAATTACAGTTTAATTCACATTGTATCTCAGCTGTAGCCCCCTTCCCCATTTCCTCCCAATCTCACCCTCCCTCCCTCCTTCTTCTTCTCCTATGCCCCTCCCCCAGTCCAATGATAGGATAGGTTCTCCTCCCCTTCCATCTGACCCTAGTCTATCAGGTCTCATCAGGACTGGCTTCTTTGTTTTGCTCTGTGGACTGGTAAGGCTGCTCTCCACTGAGGTGGAGGTGATCAAAGAGCCAGTCCATGAGTCCATGTCAGAGACCGTCCCTGTTCCTATTATTGGGGAACCCTCTTGGACACTGAACTGCCATGGGCTACTTCTGTACAGGGATTCTAAGTTATCTCCATGCAAGGTCCTTGTTTGGAGTATTAGTCTCAGAAAAGATCCCTGTGCCCAGATTCTTTGGTTCTGTTGCTCTCCTTGTGGAACTCCTTTTCCTGCCAGGTCTTTCTACCTCCCCCTTTTCTCATCAGATTTCCTGCACTCTGCATCATGTTTGGCTATGAATCTTAGCATTTGTTTTGATACCCTGCTGTGTACAGTCTTTCAGAGGCCCTCTGTGATAGGCTTCTGTCTTGATCCTTGTTTTCTCCCTCTTTTGATGACCATCTTGTTTGCCTTTCTGAATGAAGACTGAGCATCTTACCAGGGTCCTCCTTCTTGATTAGCTTTCTTAGGTGTACAGATTTTAGTATGATTATACTATTTTACATGTCTAATATCCACCTATATATAAGTGAGTGTATACAATGTGTGTCTTTCTGTTTCTGGGATACCTCACTCAGGATGATCCTTTCTAGATCCCACCATTTGCCTGCAAATTTCATGATTTCTTTGTTTTTAATTGCTGAGTAGTACTCCATTGTGTAAATGTACCACAATATCTGTATCCATTCTTCAGCTGAGGGACATCTAGGTTGTTTCCAGATTCTGGCTATTATGAATAAAGATGATACGAACATGGCTGAACAAATGTCCTTATTGTGCACTTGAGCATATTGTGGATATATGCCTAGAAGTGGTACAGCTGGATTTTGAGGAAGCACCATTCTTAATTGTCTGAGAAAGCGCCAAATTGATTTCCAAATTGGTTGTACAAGTTTACATTGCCACCAGCAATGGAGGAGGGTTCCCCTTTCTACACATCTTCTCCAGTATGTGTTGTCAATTGAGTTATTGATCTTAGCCATTCTGATGGGTGTAAGGTGAATTCTCAGGGTCATTTTGATTTGCATCTGTCTAGTGACTTAGGACATTGACTATTTCTTTAAGTGTTTCTCTGCCATTTGATATTCCTCTTTTGAGAATTCTCTGTTTAGCTCTGAACCCCATTTTTAATTGGATTTCGTAAAACCAGACACACTAAACCCTTTAGAAGAAAATGTGGGGAAGAGCCTGGAACTCATTGGAACAGAAGATAACTTCCTGAACAGAACACCAACAGCACAGCCTCTAATTTTAACAATCAATAAATGGGATGTTATGAAACTAAAAAGCTTCTGCAAAGCAAAGAACTCTGTCATCAGAACAAAATGACAGCCTACAGATTGGGAAAGAATCTTCACCAACCCTATATTTGGCAGAGGTCTATTATCCAGAATATGTAAAGAACTTAAGAAGTTAAACACCAACAAGACAAGTTATCTATTTATTTTTACATTCTGTATCTATTTATAGAATCATATCTATCTGTAAAACTTAGGATGTCTATTTTTTGTGATAGATTACAGCTGTGTCTGACATGACCATGAGCTAATCAACTAACAATTAACTTGCATTTCTTAACTAGCCTCCACAGCTTGTAATAGCAATTTAAGAAATATTGGAAGTAAACCTTGTATTTATGAGTTGATGGTACAATACTTCATACTAGTGTGTATTTGTCTGTGTTTGTGTGCAAATGTAACCTTAAATTTGTATCAATATACCAAAATATTTGTCAATGTATCAAAATACCCTTATTTAAATATAGCAATATCTCTAAGTTGAAGATACAATAATCTACCCTTTGGCTTATTATTCCTATAAGGTATTTCTATTCCCCTTCTTTCTTTTCCTTTTCTTTCTCCTTATCTAAGAATGAAAGATAGAGAAAAGAAAAGGAGGGAAATCCCTGAGTCTAACATCATTTTTTTCTCTGAATAAAGGTCATTATCAACTTATGACCAATTCTCCTAACAACATCCATAGCCCATTAGAACAACCAAAAAACTACCCAACTCCCCTAAAGAAAATGGGACTGGGAAGTCATTCTTCTCAAGGTTGTTTACTGCTGATTTGGGGGAGTAGAATACATTTCTGGTGGCCCAAATAAAATTGAAAATATGTTTAAGCAAGCTAGCAACAGCATTTGTGGTCTTGTCTGCACATGTCGAGAAATCCAGGCTTAACAGAAATCCTGTTTGGAATAGTCTGAAATGCTGGACCAATTGAGATCAACAGCTTTCTTCAAAACTGTCCTGGGAGCAGGCTCTAATGAGCAACATCCACCTAAGCAGTTGAGGCTAGAACATGCAGGATGCTAGAGCAGATGTGCCAGCGTCTCAGCACCTTGGAGGATAAATCCTGTGAAGTCTGATCCAGCATAATCAGCGTCCAGTTCTTTGTTTTAAAAACATATAATTTCTTACAAGCATTGCACAGTCCTAAAATTATAAATGTATGAGATGTTTATCTTCTTTAGGTGTATAGATTTCATTATGTTTATCGTATCTTATAGGTCTGTATATGTGAGTATAGACCATGTGTGTCTTTCTCCTTCTGGGATACCTCAATCAGAATGATCTTTTCTATATCTCACCATTTGACTTCAAATTTCATGATTTCCTTGTTTTTAATTGCTGAGTAGTATTCCATTGTATAAAAATACCACAATTTCTGTATCCATTCCTCCATTGATAGACATCTGGGTTGTTTCCAGGTTCTGGCTATTATAAATAAAGCTGCTATAAACATGGTTAAGCAAATGTCCTTGAAGATAAACAAGAAAGAAGACCCAGGGTAAGATGATCAATCCTCACTTAGAAAGACAAATGGGATGGGCATTGGACATAGGAGAAAACAAGTAACAGGACAGGAGCTTACCACAGAGGGATCTGACTCTACCTAGCCGTGTATCAAAGCAGATACTAAGACTCATAACCAAACCTTCAGCAGAGTGCAGGGAATCATATGAAAGAAGGAGGAGTTAGTATGATGTGGAGAGGTTAGGAGCTCCACAAGGACCAAATATATCTGAGCACAGGGGTCTTATATGAGACTGTTTCTCCAACCAAGGACTATGTATGGATACAACCTAGAACCTCTACTTCGATGTAGCCCATGTTAGCTCAGTAACCAAGTGGGTAACCTAGTAAGGGGAACAGGGACTATTTCTGGCATGAACTCAATGGCAGGCTCTATGACCTCCCCACCCCCCAAGGGAAGAGCAGCCCTGCTAGGCCACAGAAGAGGACTTTGCAGCCAGTCCTGAAGATACCTGATAAAATAGGGTCACATGGAAGGGGAGGAGGTCCTCCCCTATCAGTGGACTTGGAAAGGGGCAGGGAGGAGATGACAGAGGGAGGGTAGGCTTGGGAGGGAATGAAGGAGCAGAATACAGCTGGGATACAAAGTTAATAAACTGTAACTAATAAAAATAAAAAAAATAAATGTATGAGATGTGTATGATGCACAAATCTATTAAAGATGGTTCTCTGTTCTTCATATGAGCAGAGGAAAGAAATCTGTAAAACTTCTAAGTCATGGGAAATATGTAGCCAACAAGAATTACTGGCTATGCATGAACATATATGTCTCAGCCAGCATTAGAGCTATTCTCATGTAGTAGGATCTGCAGTATAAGTTATCTGTTCTGTAGTTTGGAGTCATATATGTACATACTGATTTATTTTGGCAGTTCGTTTTTTGTTTTTTTTTACTTAGGTTTGTTTAATTTTGACCTCTCTCAGAGAGAATGTATATTATCATTACTATTGAACATATAATCATTATTGTGTTGAAATCTAAACAAGGTCATATAGACCTAAATATCTTCCTCAGGACTCTCAGCACCTGTTGTATTAGACCTGTCTCCCACAAAAAAAGCTCACATTTAATGAAGCAAGTGATTTGCCCTGAGCAAAAACAGAAAAGGCCATACCTTTTAAATAAACTCTATATACATTTCTTTCTATGTTTAATGCCTAAGCACACCTTAGGTATAGTGTACTTGTTAAGAGGTTTGGGCCTGGGTTTTTACACTTGCTGTGGCTCACCCCTCCATCAGGAATGGACATTTCCCTCTTCACACATGTGAATTGTAGCCTTTGAGTTCGGGGGATCTAATTAGGCTGGTGTGTACTTTGCTGCCTGTGTAGTCTCCTGTGTCTTTTTGCACCAGGCCTGGATGCCACCTGTCCCCTGGAAAAATGCCTCACATTTAAAGGGATCAGTCAGCTGTCAGAGCAGGGTGACAGCTCAACTCAGTCAGCATTCAATAGCCTTTCAATGTGGGAGCATGCAGCTTGCATGTTCATCTTCCAGCCCGAGTTTGGGTCTTTCCATTGACTTACAAAACATATTTCTTAGGCCAAAATTCCCTTTGCCACAATTTCTGCCGTGGGAACCACACTTTCTAAGGAGATTGGCTGGCCTCTTAGAGCACTGTGATATCCTACCTCTCCTTCCCATGCATATACAAATGCAAAATTGCATGTTACCTGTGAGAGCCCACATACTGACAGAAAAAAAAAAAAAGACCAAACACCAACAGATTGAAGACAGAGCTGACAGACTCATGCTATCTTTACATATTCCCAAGATGGTGTGTATCCATCTTCTATATTAGTAAGGACATATCATCCATGACATATACATATATACTTACCTGGTAACTTTAAGGAAAAAAAAGCATCATTTTGAATTCTAGACTCTCTGAGAGTACAGCTGGGTGCCGTTAGCATGTAACTCATCGACCCATGCTGAATGCAGCAGGTGATTTTAATTTTAATGACCTATGTTGATGTCAGCAGGCCTAAGAAAGCATCAATCTGTGCTGATGATAAAAGGTGATTATTTTATGAAATGTTTTTATTGTTTATTACAATTCATTCACCTTGTATCTTGGTTGTAGCCCCTTCCTCATCTCCTCCCAGTCCCACACTTCCTATCTCTTCTATCCCTATTTCCCCCCCAACTAGTCCACTGATAGGGGAGGTCATCCTCCCCTACTATCAGGTCTCATCAGGACTGGCTACATTCTTTTCTTCTGTGGCCTGGCAAGGCTGCACCCCTCAGGGGGAGGTGATTTTAAACTGACCACTTTTTTTTTTCTCCCCTGCAGACAAATATTGCATGTGGGAGCCAGGGGCAGAGAAAGAAAGAGTGGAAACCAAAGAAAAAACTAGGGCTGTAGAAAGGGAAGGTAAAAGGAAGAGATGGAGAACAATAATACAACACAATCAAATGGAATGGGGTGGAATAGAGAGATGGCGCAGTAGTTAGGAGGACTGGCTATTCCTCCAGAGGATCCAGGCTCAATTTCCCCAACTCACATGGAGGTTCACAGCCCATTGTAACTCTAGATCAAGGGAATATGATGACCTCTTCTTGCCTCTGCAGGCATCAAACATGTCCTATACATGAGATGTAAAATATGCATATGCAAGATATATATATTATATATAATATATATATTATATATAATATATATGTGTGTGTGTGTGCAAAGCACCCAAATACATAAATAATAAAATAAAGATGATTCAAAGTGAAGTGCATTGTAAACCTGTGTATAGATGCTGTCATTAAATCATTTTTGTACAATTAATAAATATGTAGAAGCATTGGCCAGCACTGAAATTCAAGCAGTGAAATCATTGATAGTAGAATGAGGGAAAAAAAATGAAGTCTCCTGCCTCATGATAAGGGAGAAATCTTTGAAATCGTCAGCTGAGATTATTAACAGTCCACTATTAGTTTAGATGGAAAAAATACTAAGAGGTCTTCAGAAATGACATGACAGATTGGTACTACTAATTATCTTATTTTTAAATTAATAGACAAATGTGATAGGAGGCAAGGCAGCTGGTTAGAAATCGGAGAAGTTAAGATGTGGAATTTATGTGCTAAAGCTACAGTGTCACACTACCGTATTGAAAGCCACCACAGAGAATGCATATGGTATTGATAGCTAAACATCACAGATGGCCTTCAGTGTGTTTCTTCACAGCTAGCAAATAGACACAAATAATCAGATACATTGAGTGAGGCTGACTAATTTGCTAATGGAATATTTGCTCAAAGGCTGTACCTACACAGAAAACCCCTGCAATTAACCTTCGAAAACAAAAAGGAATGGTTGCCTAGAAGGATTTCTGAGCTTAATTATTGATAGGAGCTGGAGGGTAAATCTAAACCTGACCTTAAACACTCTTTACCTTTATCTTTCACTTCTTATTTAGGCAGCGAGGTAGTTCCATCATCAACCCACTCACAGGATGAATGGGAAGAAGAGAGCTGTTGGTGCTCCCTCAATTGGACAGGACAAGCTGATTCAGATATTTCATCTCCTTGTTCTGTACAGCTAAGGAGTAGAGCCCCTCAGTTTATTTGACATGCATTTATTTCACAGTAATTTAAAGTGACAATATTTTGTATAAAAAAGCATGCTGAAACAATTCTGAGTAAGTGAACACAACTACAAAGAGCTGGCAATGGTATGGTAAGATAGAAATTAAAGTAATTAAATCATGCAAGGTTGTAAGTACTTATGGGGTTATGTTGCACGTTGCTGTACTCATTAGCAAACAAAGGAAGTAATACAATATTGATTGATCGTGAACTATAGATCATATACATAACTATTGTCCAGTAGGTTTATGGGAATTGAATGAAACTTAGAGGCTATGCCTGAGAATATATAGATCTGTGCTGTCATTTCCTTAAATTCACTGCATTTAGACATCCTGCGGTTAACTAATTAGCTCAATACTGTCCAGTGATACAAATCCAAGATCTATATGTGGATTGCTTTGTCTTTTTGTAAGCCCTAAACATGTTTCTTTCCAAATATTCAATGAGCCTTTTAATCTGAATTGCATAATCATTGGGGGATTGTCCTCTGTGAACTCACAAGAAATCAGAACAGGAAAGCTGGCTTCTTGGTTAAATGTTACAGCGCACCATTATTAATCAGCAGGATATAATGAGCCCTGTGAAAGATGATCTCCTCCAAAATTTCTTTTTGTATTATGCGATTTTTCGTTTTGTGTGCTGTCTATATTTTTGCTCATAGAAGACTAATTTATGTTAATACTTCTCATTTTAAAATGCAACTATTCCCAGGAAAATAAAATTGATTGCTATTAATTCTCTAAAATGAACTGATTAAATCAAATTGCTTCTACCCAGCTAAGTCTCACTAAAGAAAAAGGCATTTCAAGTCCAAGGTTTCTGCCCTTAAAGGGAAGCCAATAGAAGGCCCTTCGTAGGATAGTTGAGGGCTGGCACTGCAAGATGATTTGTGTATCCAAAGAGCAGTAATGATCAATGGATGCTTCGGTTTAGAAGACCAATGGGTAATAACTTGAAGAGGAGTGTAACCAAGTAGTTTATTTAGCTAAAGATTTAGGCATGTGTTTGTTGTCAATACTTAAAAGGAGCACAAATTATTTTTAAACATGCTTCCCTCAGACCACATGATGGAGATCCATCCATTGACTTTTTATATCTGCAGAAGCAGGCATCACCCTTCAGTATAGGGTGCAGTTAGCTATCAAAGAAAAGACAAATTAACACTAAGGATTGAGTTGTGTATATGGGCAAAGAGAGAGCAGGCTGCATTAATTAGTTATTGCAATGTCTTTCTCCAAATACCTGACAAGATAAAATTCAAGGGATGTGGCTGCATTCTGAAAGTCTGAAGGGGTCCAGTCTACTCTGGTGGGGAAGACATGGCGGTAGATTGCTCCATGGTAGAAGGGATGTTTTACTGCAACTTGTAAGCTGATCACTGCTTGGCAGAACAGAAAAAAGAGAACTGACAGGAATGGGGAACCAGCCCATGAAGTCTTAAGGCCCTCTCTAGGTAACTTGCTTCCTCCAGTAAGGTTCTACCTCCTAAAAGTCCTACAACTTTCCAAGACACCACTCCCCACTGGGGAGCTTGTGTTCACACTCATGAGCCTGTGGGCTCCTGTGAACCTTAACACTGAAGTCAAAGACAGCACATACTGCTCTCCAGGAATTTGCAGTAAGATCCATGCACAGCTATGGGGGTCTATAAAATAAGAATTGGCTAGTTGTGTTAAAATTGAAATACCAGAATCTAACATATTTGGGGTGCTGTAGCAGAGCACCGCACACGAGGTGCTTAAAAAAAAATTGCATTCTTTCTGAGCTCCATAGCTAGAAGTCCAAATTAAAAGGTTCATCATGGTCAGTCTGAGACTCGGGCTAATGTCCCTAGTTACTTTATAGTGTACGCTGTAAAGTACACTTTAGTGTACTTTAGTGCTGGGCATCCCCTGTTGTGAAACTGCTCCACTCTAGTCTCTGCCTTGTCACAGGACTGTCTCTCTCTGTCTTTTCTCAATCACGGCGTTTTTGCCTCTCCCTATAAGAATACTAGTTATATTTGGATACAGTTATGGGTGGACATTTCAAGATCAAAGGCCCATTCCAAAGATAACATTTTAAATACAATTTTCAAAGACCTTATTTCCAGTTATAGTTACCTGTAGTTAAGGCTTCACATATCGTGTGGAGAAAGACATAGTGCAACCCACACAACCAATTTATTTCTAACTAAACAATGTGCCTTGACTATCCAACTCTACTGGTAGATGCTGAGGAATCCTGTGATACTTTGTAATGAAGTCTTCAAAGTTCACCTGACTATTAACTTGAAATTGTGAAGTGGACCTTGACTTCTCTCTTCTGTGTTTCATGATGCCACAAAACCAAGCACTAAAACCTTTTGCTAGTATATTTCTAAATAGTGTTGAAAGCTTAATTAAGTTATAGAAAATGCAGTTATATGGAATGTCAACGACATAATGCTAACAAGGAGAGATGCAAAGATTGTAATTCCTACATAACAATGAACACTTTTAATATATGACATGACAATTGAAAGGTTTGGTTTTGTTTTGATACTAAGAAACGTGTTTCAAAGCTTTTTTGTTGTTGTTGTTTTCATTTTCATTCCAGCCATGTTTTCTACATTCCACCAGTATATACAGTAGCACAATATTCCCACCTTTAAAAGCAGTTCCCTAGTAATGGGAACAGGGACTGTCTCTGACATGAACTCTGGCTGGGCTCTGTGATCACTTACCCCTGATGGGGGAACAGCCTTACCAGGCCACAGAGGAAGACAATGCAGCCAGTCCTAATGTGACTTCATAGGCTAGGGTCAGATGGAAGGGAAAGAAGACCTCCCCTACCAGTGGACTTGGGGAGAGGCATGGGAGGAAATGAAGGAGGGAAGGTGGGGTTGGGAAGAGATGAGGGAGGGGGCTACAGCTGGGATACAGTGAATACAGTGAATAAACTATTAAGTTATAAACAAACAAACAAATAAATAAATAAATAAAAACCAACCAACCAAACAAAAATAGGCACTTAAGATAATCAATACGCAAAATATCTTCCCAGGTTCACATGGTTTTAATCATTTTGATGGTGTTTTAATATATGTTGATTTATATTTCTTCCTGTAATTTCACTCAAACTGTTGACGACTTTTTACCAAGTGCCTACATGGTTTGTAAATTTCAGTCTTTCAAAGAGTTAGCAATCATTCTCTGCCTTCTAACTTCCATAGAACATAAACTTTAAATCCAAATTTAGTGTGTGTTTGTGTGTAAATCATAGAGTACCTTCTACACTTGTAATATTGGAAATCTGATGGTAAAGCATTGCATTTCTATTTAAACATACTGAAGTTAATAAGATATAAGGTATATAGTCCACAAGTTTGACTTGGTTATATTTTATAGATTTCATTCTTCAGTACCATTGAATGAGCCACCATTGAGAAGTTGGCATTCTGCTCTCGTTATTTGTAATAAAATGTTATTGATTGATATGCTTTCAACTCCAAAGTGGTGTTAATATAAATTTTCCCCAAACACTAAGTATATAATAGCTATATAGATCTCATTCGTAAAATTTATAGTCTCTATAGATACAAATGGCCTTTTTGGCACTATACCAAAGCTAGTTCCAGCTCTGGACAGCCCAGTCCTTGTGATTGATGGTATTTTAAGTCATCATCATCAGGGCCTGAAAGTGGCATACTAGACTGTTCTTTAATATCACTGAAGCTTCAATCTTCATTCCAAAATTTACATATGTAATAAGTATGTACCTCAGGCTCTCTTCAGCCTTCTTTTGAGCTCTGGGTGGACAAAGTCCTGTTTGATTTCTTGGCTCTACCTAATATGCAAAAGAACTATTGCTCAAGTGAGGTGTACATCCATTTGTGGCACAAATGTTGGCTTCATATTGCTCACCAGAACAAAGCCATTAATTTTTGGAGTTTGAGTGAAGATAGCCTTTAGTGAAAATGGCCTTATGCACATCACTGTGGACGACAGCAACCCATCTCTTTGGTTGTCTCTGTAGGATGTGCTATGGGTTAAATAGTATCTTTCCTTAAGTTTCCTTGTCTGGTTTCTCTTATCAGAATCTAAGATGGTAACTTAATTTGGAAACAAAATCACAGCAAATGGAAGACTTTGAATGAGGACATACTGTATTTGATTGGGTGTGCACTCCCCCTTCAAATAATCTGATGAAGGAAGCCCTTCCCAGGAGTGCCCCCTGGCTTTCATTTCAGTTGGGTCAGTTCAATTCAGCTATATTGTCAAGCAAGATTAGTCATCACACAGTGGCTCTAGGGATCAAACTCGGATGGAAAGACTTGCAGGGATGGTACTTTCCCCCACTGAGCCAGCTCATCAGCCCCAAATGTCTAATTTTTGAGAAACTCTTTTTGTAATGAAATTTTATCACAGCAGCCCTAGAGAATTCATATAGGAACCCATGAGCAGGTGTTAATACCATCTGCTCAGCTTATATATAAACACACATAGGGTATGATGGAATAAATGATTTGTCAGAATAAGTAATATATGCTTACATATAAGAGACATAAAGAAAAGTAAGAACATTACCAAATAGAAATACTTTTGGCTTGTGAATTTAAACATTAAAGTTATTGATTCAAACTCTGAAACAAAACCCTACAATAAATATGATGAAATTATATTCAGAAAGTGTCCAAAATTAGGTACACACATAAATTCTAGGGCTTGGTTAGATTTCCTATGGCCCTTGTTTGCATAAACACATTGTTACTCATTTTTAGTAAGACTATATATTAGCAAAGGCTTCAAATGGGAGCTTTCTGGCTTATGGTCCTTTGAGCACTCATAATTGCCTATAAATCCATGTTACACAGCTTCTCTGTTTATTACCATATGATTCAGTCTGATATAAGCTATGCCAGTGCAGTGTCAAGATATGCTTGAATATACAGCACAGATAAGAGCAGGTACATGTGCTTAAAAATCTAGATTTCTCATAAGGAATATGCTAACAGTGTGGATGCTGGCACAGACTGTAGTCACACCATCCACGTAGGCCACAGTCACAGGGCTATACGCCATAAAGGAGAGGAGAACCTCCCCTATCAGTGGACTTGGGGAGTGGCATGCATGCAGAAAGGGGAGAGAGGGTGGGATCGGGAGGGGAGGAGAGAGGGGCTTATGGGGGGATACAAAATGAATAAAGTGTAATTAATAAAAAAATTTAAAAAACTGTAAAAAAAATCTGGTTTATTGCCAGTATACATCATCATACGTGGAATATATGACTATTACTTTATTTGGTTTTCTATTAGACTGTCTCATTGGACTTTCATGGAATGGAGGAATTGGGGATTGTGTTCAGGGGAGGGAAAACTTTAATAAAGGCTTATTTGAGGTAATTCAGGTTGATGAAGCGGTTTATTATGAAGTTATTTACCTCTACATGGATGCTTTATCAAACTCATTACTGTGACCCGACACTTGACAAGAAGCACGTACAGGGTGAAAGAGTTTGTGTTGGCTCATATGATGCAAGGCACAGAACTCATCTGCCAGGGAAGGTGTGAAAGCAGGAGTGGCTACAATTGTGTCTGTTGGAACTTGATCACATCTGAACAAACCAGAAAGCAGAGACAGAAATGCTGACACTTTCTTGGCTTTCTCCCTTTCGCTCTTTTTCATTTAGCCAGGACCCAGCTCTTTGGATAGTGTTTTCAACACACAGTGCTAGTCTTCCCTCCTCAGTTAATTCTCTCACAGAGGTGGAACATCTTCAGAGATGTGCTCAGGGCTGTAACTCCTTTAAGGTGACTTTAACCCTAGTCAGGTTGCCAATGAAGATTAATCATCACACTATCTTTTCCCACCTATCAGTGTACATTCATAATTTTTCTTTTGCCAAATATATATATATTAAAGAAGTCAGTGTAAAATAACTATAACGTACTGGTGGGCTGGAATGCAATCTGGGAGAATGGGTTAGATATACTTTTAACACATTTAATACATTTTTTGTCATGCTTTACAAATTTAGAGTCTTTTATTCTAACACAGATTAAAGGAGAGCTTATTAAGCAAGTTTATATGGAGGAAAGAAATATTAACCAAATTGAAAATATCAAAATGCCTTCATTTACTATTTAGAAATCCAGCCTTTTGTATCATCTTTATAATACAAGAAAATTTGGATGCATACATATAAATGTTTCTGAACTTTGTATTAAAATAAGTCTGCAATACAATAGTTTCACATTATTTGAAATTATTGGCCCTGAATTATTTCTGTTAATGAAGACTAATTCCACTCTGACATGCTGAAGTATGTGACTACCCACGCTTGGCTCTCCTTAGCTTTCATATGCCACTTTCTTCACTTACATACAGGATGCGGCTGCCAGGGAAACCAGGGAGAGCACACCTGCAGATTGATGCCACCAGTTTTGAACTAGGAATTTTCTGTTGAGTATTGAGGATGTTTCAAGGGAATAATCATTTTTGTTTCTCAACAAATAATGAGAAAAACTGGAACATGATAAAAACAAGAAGGAAGGAAGGAAGGAAGGAAGGAAGGAAGGAAGGAAGGAAGGAAGGAAGGATGGAAGGAAGGAAGAAAATTATCCACAGCATTCTGCTTGGTTTTATTTATTGTAAAGAAAAAAAAGGAAAAGAAAAAAGTGAAATATGATCAAGACCTGCACTTCTATTGTTCTAATGACTTCTACTAATATATTCCTTCATCTAAATACAGATTTCTGTTTAAAATTCAGCATGCAGAGGTATTAGGAATTCCAGTATAATGGATTCCAAATAATTGCCCTTTAGAAATGACGCATAGCTGTTTAAACCCACTGATAAGACATGCTGCACCTTCCTAAACAATAGGCCCTCCACATTTACTGTTTCATATGTGCCTGAAATTAGTTTATTAATTTTTTATTGATATGCAAAACCCAAGCTGATGACAAATGGAAAATGACCCTTTCCTGAAAACCCCCAACTGATTCCCTAAAATATTTCTTGCTGCTAATGTATGTGACAAAGAAAAGCAATAGTGAGAGCATGCCTGAGAGAAAGCCAGGGCTACAATGTGTTTCCTTTTTTTTTTTTAAATTCATTTATTTTAGTGTATGGCAAAATGAAAGATTTCCAAGGAGGTCACAATGACCAATGGTTTCCAAAGCATTAACATGTAGGTATTTTGGCTTTTTCTGCTACCTGTCACCCCATAACCTCACAGAATTTACAGGAACATCTTTCTTTAAGAGACAGAAAAACTATTTAAATCAAATAGATATTGTTCATATCTCTTATGTATAATTAGTCTGGGGTAGCTTTGTTTTTATATTATGTTACTTATTAGACTAAGTGGTTTTTACTAGTCAAAAATAATATTTTTCTAGTCATGACTAAAATAGACACAATAAAAATCCCCTTATGTGGAAGTAAAGTAAAATTTATTATTGGGCTGTTAACGTTGTCTTCTTTGGCAAGCAATTTCATTTCATAATATAATTATATCATTGGGTGTGCTTTCAGTTAAAAACATTCATTTATGTGATGGAGGAAAAAGTTTTAAACTAAGTTGGGACAAAGGACACATGGAAAAAACCCAAATCAACTGTTATTCACTCTATTGATAAGGTGTTCTTTCAGTATAGTTAAATTTATGCCTTTTCCTGTCAAAGAAAAAGAGAAATCTATGGAAAAAATTACCTGTGTTCACCACAAAGTAAAACAAAACAGTCTTCTATTGGAATTGAAAAGTGCTTCAGAATTTACAAGCTCTTTTTTTTCCCCTGTGGGATGATTTATAAAGTCATTATGTTCAGGTAATATTTTCTATTTAGAACAGTCTATGTATGCTATATGTTCATTTATATATAGAACATTCTATTTATACAGATAAACGCATATAAATCAGGAGAACTACAGGGAAATGGAGATTTCAAACTTATTCCCCACACACTCTCCAGAAAAATATAGATTACACATTAAAAACACATTTCCTATCTACTCTCTGCCATCAATATTAATAAAATTCAAGCTCTGCTCAGGAAAGAAATGGTCGGGGCAAAAATGAGATGGAACATGGGAGCCAAGCTGGTTTCTATTGTTTATGGCTGAGTAACATTATTGTTGTCTCCCCTAAGTCTCAACTAAGTGTAAAAACAAAGCAGAGAAAAACAGTTTTATAGAGTATAGCTTCTAAAACTACAGTGTAATGAGTAAAGAAAGCTTTTAATTTCTCTTCCTATTTCTTTATAAATCGGGGCAGATGGGCATTATTTGAGGGTTTCCTTTCTAGCAGTGGGTGTTTCCCTTTTTCTCCAGGACCATTCTGTCTTCCTTTGAGTATACTGTTCTCCCGTCTACCAATGAGCACCCTATGAAGAAGGGCCCCTCTGTTTGCATGCCTGCCTGCTCACTGCATTCTTTGCTGCATTCAGCTGGCCTTTCAAGTCTGTTAACTGCTGCTATACAAGTTAGCTTTTATGCTCTGATGACAGGTTTGCTGAAGCCAGACTGTTTCTGAAAAGACAACCCATTTGCATAAACAATGCCATCCTAGGAGGTCTACTGGAAACACAATCAAAATCCACTCAAGCAAATCCTCCTGATCAATTCCTTTTTTTCCCCCAGCTAACACCTCAAGTTACCATCTGTATGCTAAAATGTAACTGAGTTTGCCTGTGTGTCCAGCCTTTGCCTCCTTTGCCTGTGTGTCCACCTTTCTCAATATATATTATTTTTCCGGTTCCTCTGAACACAATTTACAAATAGACTGTAGTATGTACAATGAGGACTGCATTGTGTGCTAAATGAGGGTAGGAGAGACAGCTTCACATTCACTGACCAGAGCCTCCCTTTCCTCTTGCCTTCATAGTCTCATCAGAATGCATATTCCAGGCTGGAACTTTCCATCCATTATCCCAAGATCACTGAGGATCATAGGGGGTAATGAACATCCCACTCTCTTCAAGACCTTCCCTCAGTTTCCCACTCACAAAAATAGACAATATTATGGCACTATGTTTAAAAGAGGATAGAGCAAGCAGGTAAAACCAAGAGGGGCATTACTAAGCCAGTCACGTTGATGGCAAATTATTCCTGGGTTTCTTGGCACCTTAAAGCAAGTTGAGTCTCAAAGGAGTCCTTCAGAGCATCATTAAAAATTGTCCATGTAATAAAGATCTTGAGATTATAAATGTGTGTCTTGTCAAGTGGTAAGGACCTGCTCTCCTATCTAAAATCATGGATGTAATTTGTTTCAAATGTCTTTTGCTTCATGGAGACAGTAAATATTATGACCTACTGAATACTGAGGAACAGCAGAAATTCTTCCAACATCTTTTTACCTCCTTTTTCTTTTGTCTGGTATATAAAAAAAAAATCCAATTTTTTTATTGCCTTCTTGGATTGTCCAGTCTAGAGAGTTCCTTGTCACCCCTTAAAAAGTCACGTGTGGCCTATAAGCATGACTTCCCTTTAAAAATATAGGATTTCTTAGAGAAATGATGAATCACTGAAATGTGGCAGGAATGGGCAGAATATAACTAACAAGAAAAGAAGACATTTTAAAATTACTTAATAATTCATGCAGTTTTACAAGACAACCTAAGCTGGCTTGAGTTCTCAGAAATCTCATTTCAGCATAACTAGTGCTGAAATTACAGGCATGTAGCACAAAAACAGTGTATTCCACATTCTTCACACAAATACAGTTTCTTGGTTTTCCAGAAGTTATATATATTTTACATTTATTTTTGCATAAATTCTAAAGTGATACATTAGTGAATTTTTAAATTATATTTTTTTTAGAAAAGAGACTCCTTGGTTAAGGCTATAGCTCAGTTGATCAAATATCTGTCATATAAGCATAAAAACATGAGTTCAAACCCCTAGCATGTATGTAAAGGCCTAGTACTGTAACCAATATCTATAACCTTAGTACTGGGGGAACTGGTTAGAGATGGTTGGATTCTCAGAAGTCACTGGATAACTGGTTTAGCCAATCTCTCATGGAGCTCCAGGATCACAGAGATACCCTGTCTCAAAAACACAAGGGAAGAAGCAATCAGTAAGAGACTTCTGACACTGACTTCTTCCTCTCTGTCCCGCCCTCTGCCCCGACCTTGACATACACACATATCTCCAGGCCCTCACACATACACTATGTACTATGTGCTCAATCTCTTGGATCCAGAGCAAGTGTTTTCATTCAAGTAGAAGGGGAAGGAAGAGGAAGACCTCTCTGCTATACTAGTCAGTTAGTGAATGTGTAGAACCTGAGTGATATGAAATAGGATAGGAAACAAAAGACACTGAAGATTCTTTTTGTGCTGGTTCATTGCCCATCAGTCAGGATAAGTAGGGGGACAAAAGTGATAAACTTCTACTGGGCTCCTCTGTCTGAGCTGTAGGCAGTCAGCCAGACTTGCCTCTGTGTTTAGAATTGTGCTCCCCCTCAGGAACTCTGATCACCTTCCCTCTTTTACCTGATCTCTGTTCTTTAAGGAACATGGTGATTATGGGTTCCTTCAAGATTTTCATTTCTTCAAGGGGAGGCAAAGATAACATGAATCAGGGCATCAGGGGACTCTGAGTAGTAGAAAGTAGCAGAAGAAGTAGAAAGACTCCATGACGGGAGATCCCTTCTATAAAAGCACCAAAATCAAGATCTACTATGTATGCTGATCCCAGGAAGAAAGCCTTCAGTCATGGAAGGGTTCAAAACAGGAGAAAAAAGCTAGTGTGGACTTACGAATGAATCTTTGGTGCCAAGTACACATTGTTTTAACATGTGTACTTTTGTACTCTCACTACATACATGTTCAAATATACATCTTTGGCTGGTAAATGTGGGAAGAGCACAGACAGAAAAATGCTAGTGGATTCACCTACACTATACTTTGTCACCGCTGGCTGGTTCAGGATATAGAGAAAGTACCCCTTCCTTTGTCATATTAAAGTACTCACTGTGCATGATCTCTCTTAGAAGCAAGCCAAAGCCTCTGTCTCAGAAGTCCTTTATTACTATGTAATGAAAAAAATAAACCTATATGAATGTATGGATTATCACATCAATTTTCTTGGGATTCCATGATTGTTTTCACCATGCTCAATTCCTCAAGCAATGAGGCTGCCTTCTTTTTAGTTCTCAATCACCACCTCATGGGGTTTTTGAAAAGTATGCCTCTCACTTAAGCATGCTGTTTCAACTCCTATAATGTGAGCTAACTGTCAAGTTAGCATTCTTTTTGTGGAAACTAAGCCAACAAACCGAGCCATGGATGCCCTTGAGGCTCCACAGACTTCAATATCTCTTTGAGATTCTTGCCTGTGGGACTGATGAATTTTCCTCAGTGGAGTTACTAGAAAAGGAAAGTCAACTTTATCTACAGGCTCTTGAGGTTTTAGACTTTGTACCAACCTGACTGAGTAGGTTTTAAAAACTGATATGTCTTTTTTAATTATTTATTTATTACACTTTATTCACTTTGTATCCCCCCTGTGGTTCCTTCCCTCCTCCAGTCCCAATTCCTCTCTTCCTCCACCCTCTGCATGCATGCCCCTCCCCAAGTCCACCGATAGGGGAGGTCTTCTTTTCTTTCCTTCTGATCCTTGTCAATTAGGTCTCATCAGGACTGGCTTCATTGTCTTCTTCTGTGGCCTGGTTATGCTGCTTCTCCCTCAGGGGGAGGTAATTTAAGAGCAGGCCAATCAGTTCATGTCAGAGACAGTCCCTGTTCCTATTACAATGGAACCCACTTGGATACTGAACTGCCATGGGCTACATCTGTGCTGGAGTCTTAGGTTATCTCCGTGCATGGTCCTTGGTTGGAGTATCAGTCTCAGGAAAGACCCCTGTGCTCAGATTTTTGGTTCTGTTGCTCTCCTTGTGAAGTTCCTGACCTCTCCAGATCTTACTATTTCCCACTTCTTTCATAAGATTCCCTGCACTCTACCCAAAGGTTGGCCATAAGCCTCAGCATCTGCATTGAGAGTCTGCAAGGCAGAGCCTTTCAGAGGTCCTCTATGTCAGGCTCCTGACCTATTCCCTCTTTTCTCCTTCTTCTGATGTCCAGCCTCTTTGCCTTTTTGGATAGGAATTGAGCATTTTAGCAAGAGTCCTCCCTCTTGATTAGTTTCTTTAGGTGTACAGATTTTAGTAAGTTTATCCTATATTATATGTATATATGAGTGAGTATATACCATGTGCGTCTTTCTGCTTCTGGGATAGCTCACTCAGAATGATCTTTTCCAGATCCTACCATTTACCTGCAAATTTCTCCACAAGGAGAGCAACAGAATCAAGAAATCTGGGCACAGGGGTCTTTTCTGAGACTGATGCTCCAACCAAGGACAATGTATGGAGATAACCTAGAACCCGGGCACAGATGTAGACCATGGCAGCTCAGTGTCCAAGTAGGTTTCCTAGTAAGGGGAACAGAGGCTGTTTCTGACATAAACTCAGTGGCTGGCTCTTTGATCACCTCCCCCTCAATGTGGGGCAGCCGTACCAGGCCACAGAGGAGAACAATATAGCCAGTCCTGATGAGACCTGATAAGCTAGGGTGAGATGGAAGGGGAGGAGGACCTCCATATCAGTGGACTGGGGAAAGGGCATGGAAGGAGATGAGGGAAGAAGGGAGGAGTTGGGAGGGGATGAAAAAGGGGTCTACAGCTGGGATACAAAGTGAATAAACTGTAATAAAAGAATAAATAAAAAAAAAAGAAGGTTGCTGGAGGCGGGCAAGATGGCGGCGCCGGGAGGACTCTCATTCTGAGAAGCAGCACAGCAGGATTGGCACAGTGACCAGCAATCAGAACTCGCGGCCATAAAACACAAGTGATTGTGTTTCACAGGTGAAAGGATACCCCACGGTGGGGGATTCAATCAGCTTTAACTCACACGGCTAAACCGAGGAAGAGATCCTGGTTCCGCCAGGCACTTGGTCGCCAACCCAGAGCTACCCACCAGCGTAATCTGGTCACGGTCCCAGACTGAACTGTGGGCCCACAACACCATAGACTGGATTTCCCAGTTGAGAGATAACCCCACGGAGCAGGAAACAATTGGGACCAACCTCAGGTTACCCAGACATCCCCTGGAAAAGACTTGGGTTCTGCGGGTGCCCCAAGAGCCAGTCCGGACCTAGAGCCGGGAACCCAGGCTCCTGCACTGAGCCCTGCCTGTGCGCCTGGTTCGCTGCCTCAGATAGAACTGTGGGCACCAGGGCACCAGGGCACAAGACTGCGTATCTCTGGCAGGAGGAAACCCCCAGCAGAGGGGGTCAGCAGCTCTAATGCTTAGGACACCCAGCACCAAAACACTTCCTGGACTCACGCAGACTCTAGTGCAGGCAGGAGCACTGTGCTCTGCCGCCATTATTGAGTTCCCCTAGGGCACTGGGACACACAGCTGCATCCTCAGACCTACAAAAGCCAGAGAGCCATTACAGCAGTCCTCAGATACTGTGCCAAGGATCAACCAGTTATTCCTAGCTAGACTGTCAAAACTGTGGGAATCCCTGGTCCTTCAAGAGGGCTGCATCCACAGCATCTGGATCAGAGCAGTGCCTGTAGCCGCCATACCAGACAGAGACACACAGCTTCTGGTCCATAGTGAGGCACCCAGTCTCCAGACCAGAACAGTGCCCCCAGACGCCAACTCAACCTAGGTGCACATTCTCCAGGTCCAGAGCAGAGCAATCAGCCTCTGGCCCAGAGACTTGCTGAGTGCACCTCCCACTTTCCCGGACAGAAGTGTGCACACCAGGATAACAGACTGAGTTTCCCTGTTGGGAGAAAACCCCACAGCTAGGGAATCAGCAGTTTCTTCAAGAGGACTGTACATGGAAATTTAGTGAGCAGCAGCACACTAAATTTATAACAAGGAACCCAGCAGTGGGGCAGCTGTCTTGAGAAATTCTATGGGTAAGAGGAGATCCCCCCCCGCCTAACATAGACCACAGCTACTACTCAGGGCTATAAACCTGAGGTGAGCAGTGGCAACTCCTGAGAAACACTGGCCATACAGTGACCATAACCAAAAAGCACAGAAGGACTCCTTCAGAAAAAATCATCTTCCGGTCAAAGGGATACTCCCTACCTCAGGACTCCAGGAAGCACAGAAACTAACAGCCAACACCTAAATCAGCCCAATTGGTAGAGGTCAGCGTAAAGGCTCAACCAACAAAAGACAGAGCAATATGGCATCTCCAGAACCCAGCCATCCAGAGGCAAACAGCCCTGAACAATGCAGCATAATAGAAAATCAAGAAGATGACCTTACATCTATGTTGATGAAGAGGATAATAGAGGAAAGAAATAAAATACGTAAAGAATTAGAGGAAGATAAAACCAAACAGATCATGGCTATCCGTAAAGAAATGGAGGAAGATAAAGACAAGCAGATTAGGGCCATCCGTGAAGAAATACAGGAAGATGCAGCCAAACAGCTTGTGGCCTTCAGAGAAGAAATAATTAAATCACTGAAAGAAATAAAAGAGACAGAGTTGAAGGAACTAAAAGAAAAAGAGGAAAATACAATCAGACAGGTGAAGGAAGTAAACAAAACAACTCAAGACCTGAAGATAGAACTAGAAAAATTAAAGAAAACACAAATGGAGGAAATAATGGAGAGGAAGAATTTAGGGAAGAAAACAGGAACTACAGAGGTAAGCATAACCAACAGAATACAAGAAATGGAAGAAAGAATCTCAGGTGTAGAAGATACAGTGGAAGAAATCGACGTATCTGTCAAAGAAAATGTTGAATCCAAAAAATTTCTGACACAGACCGTCCAAGAAATCCAAGACAATATGAAAAGACAAAATCTAAGAATAATAGGAATAGAGGAAAAAGAAGACTCCCTTCTCCAAGGCCCAGAAAATATTTTCAACAAAATCATTGAAGAAAATTTCCCCAAGTTAAAGGAAAAGCCAATAAGGATACATGAGGCCTACAGAACACCCAACAAATTTGACCAGAAAAGAAAATCCTCCCGCCACATAATAATCAAAACAGTAAGTATACAGAACAAAGAAAAAATACTAAAAGCTGCAAGGGAAAAAGGCCAAGTAACATATAACGGCAAACCCATTAGAATCACACCTGACTTTTTAACAGAAACTATGAAAGCCAGAAGGGCCTGGACAGATATCATGCAGACCCTAAGAGAACACAGATGTCAACCCAGGCTACTATACCCTGCCAAACTCTCAGTCCTCATAGACGGAGAAAACAAGATATTCAATGACAAAAACAAATTTCAACAATACCTACACACAAATCCAGCATTACAGAAGACACTGGAAGGGAAAATACAACCCAAGAAAATTAGCTTCTGTCAAGAAAACACAGGAAATAATTAACCTTACTACAGCAAAACAAAAAGCAACCAAGCACACAACCTTATGAACACAGCCAACATCAATATCAAAGGATCTAACAGCCACTGGTCATTAATCTCTCTCAACATCAATGGACTCAACTCTCCAGTAAAAAGACACAGATTAACAGAATGGATACGTAAACAAAACCCAGCGATCTGTTGCATACAAGAAACACACCTAAGACACAAAGATAGACATTACCTGAGGGTAAAAGGTTGGAAGATGACTTTCCAAGCAAATGGACCCAAGAAACAAGCAGGAGTAGCCATTCTAATATCTGATAAAATAGACTTGCAACCAAAATTAATAAAAAGAGATGAGGAAGGACACTTCATACTCATCAAGGGAAAATTCCACCAGGAAGACATCACAATCCTGAACATCTATGCCGCAAATACAAGAGCACCCACATTTGTAAAAGAAACATTGACAAAATTTAAACCACATATACATCCCCACACATTAATAGTGGGAGACTTCAACACCCCACTCTCAACAAAGGACAGGTCAACAAAACAGAAATTAAACCAAGAAACAATATCTCTGACAGAGGTCATGAATCAAATGGACCTCACAGACATTTACAGAACTTTACACCCAAACACAAAAGAATTTACCTTCTTCTCAGCACCTCATGGAACCTTCTCCAAAATAGACCATATAGTTGGTCACAAAGCAAGCCTCAACAGATACAAGAAGACTGAAATAATCCCTTCTTTCCTGTCTGATCACCATGGAATGAAGGTGGACTTCAACAACAACAGAAATAGCAAAAAGCCTACACACACATGGAAACTGAACAACTTGTTACTAAATGACAGCTGGGTCAGGGAAGAAATAAAGAAAGAAATTAAAGCCTTTCTAGAACTCAATCAAAATGAAGACACAACATACCCAAACTTGTGGGATACAATGAAAGCAGTGCTAAGAGGAAAGTTCATAGCACTAAGTGCCTTCAAGAAGAAATTTGAAACAGCTCATTCAAGCAACTTAATGGCCCACTTAAAAACCTAGAAAAAGAAGAAGCAGACACACCAAAAAGGAGTAGACAGCTGGAAATAATCAAACTCAGGACTGAAATCAATCAATTAGAAACAAATAAAACAATTCAAAGAATCAATGAAACCAAGAGCTGGTTCTTTGAGAAAATCAACAAGATTGACAAATCCTTAGCCAAGCTAACTAAAAGGCACAGAGACACCATCCAAATCAACAAAATCAGAAATAAAAAGGGGGACATAATTACAGACACTGAGGAAATCCAAACAATCATTAGGACTTACTTCAAAAGTCTATATGCCACAAAATTTGAAAATCTAAAAGAAATGGACAATTTTCTTGATCGATTTGACTTACCAAAGCTGAATCAGGACCAGGTAAATCAATTAAATAGTCCTATATCCCCCAAAGAAATAGAAGCAGTCATCAAAAGTCTCCCATCCAAAAAAAGCCCAGGACCAGATGGCTTCAGGGCAGAATTCTACCAGACCTTCAAAGAAGAGCTAACTCCAATTCTCTTCAAACTATTCCACAAAATAGAAACAGAAGGAACATTACCAAACTCATTCTATGAAGCCACAATCACCTTGGTACCTAAACCTCACAAAGACTCAACAAAGAAAGAGAATTTCAGGCCAATCTCCCTTATGAACATTGATGCAAAAATACTTAACAAAATACTTGCAAACAAAATTCTTGCAAATCCAAGAACACATCAAAGATATTATCCACTATGACCAAGTAGGCTTCATCCCAGGTATGCAGGGGTGGTTCAATATACGGAAATCCATCAATGTGATCCACCATATTAACAAACTGAAAGAAAAAAACCACATGATAATCTCCCTAGATGCTGAAAAAGCATTTGACAAAATCCAACATCCATTCATGTTTAAAGTACTGGAGAGATCAGGGATACAAGGCACATATCTAAACATAGTAAAGGCGATATACAGCAAGCCTATAGCCAACATCAAACTGAATGGAGAGAAACTTAAAGCAATCCCACTGAAATCAGGGACAAGACAAGGCTGCCCACTCTCTCCATATCTCTTCAACATAGTGCTGGAAGTCCTTGCTAGAGCAATAAGACAGTTGAAGGAGATCAAGGGGATACAGATGGGAAAGGAAGAAGTCAAATTATCACTATTTGCAGATGATATGATAGTATATATGAGTGACCCCAAAAACTCTACCAGGGAACTCCTACAGCTGATAAACACCTTCAGCAAAGTGGCCGGATACAAAATTAACTCAAAAAAATCAGTAGCACTCCTGTATACAAAAGACAAAAGGGCTGAGAAAGAAATTAGAGAAACAACACCATTCACAATAGCCACAAATGACATAAAGTACCTTGGTGTAACCCTAACCAAGGAAGTCAAAGACTTGTATGAAAAAAATTTCAAGTCTCTGAAGAAAGAATTAGAGGAAGATATGAGAAGATGGAAAGATCTCCCATGCTCATGGCTTGGCAGGATTAACATAGTAAAAATGGCCATCTTACCAAACGCAATCTACAGAGTTAATACAACTCCCATCAAATTGCCAACACGATTCTTTACAGACCTGAAAAGAAAAATTCTCAACTTCGTATGGAATAACAAGAAACCGAGAATTGCTAAAACAATCCTCTACAATAAAAGATCTTCTGGAGGTATCTCCATCCCTGATCTCAAGCTGTACTATAGAGCAACAGTTATAAAAACTGCATGGTACTGGCATAGAAACAAAATGGTGGATCAATGGAATCGAACAGAAGGCCCAGAAATAAACTCACACACCTATGGACACATGATTTTTGACAAAGATGCCAAAACCATACAATGGAAAAAAGATAGCATCTTCAACAAATGGTGCTGGTCCAACTGGATGTCTACATGTAGAAAAATGAAAATAGATCCATACTTATCACCCTGCACAAAACTGAAGTCCAAGTGGATCAAAGACCTCAACATAAAACCAGACACATTAAATCGGCTAGAAAAAAAAGTGGGGAATACCCTAGAACTCATTGGTACAGGAGAAAACTTTCTGAACAGAACACCAACAGCACAGGCTCTAAGAGCAACAATCAATAAATGGGACCTCATGAAACTGAAAAGCTTCTGTAAAGCATAGGACATCGTCATCAAAACAAAGCGACTGCCTACAGATTGGGAAAGAATCATCACCAACCCTCTATCTGACAGAGGACTCATATCCAATATATATAAAGAACTAAACAAGCTGAAAAGCAATAAACCAAGTAATCCACTTAAAAAATGGGGAAAAGAGCTAAAGAGAGAATTCTCTGTAGAGGAATATCAAATGGCAGAGAAGCACTTAAAGAAATGCTCAACCTCATTAGCCATTAGGGAAATGCAAATTAAAACAACCCTGAGATTTCACCTTACACCCATCCTAATGGCCAAGATGAAAAACTCAAGGGACAACACATGCTGGAGAGGTTGTGGAGAAAGGGGAACCCTTCTCTATTGCTGGTGGGAATGTAAACTGGTACAACCACTCTGCAAATCAATCTGGCGATTTCTCAGACAACTAAGAATTGCGCTTCCTCAAGATCCAGCCATACCACTCCTAGGCATATACCCAAAAGAGGCGCAAGTACACAAAAACGACATTTGCTCAACCATGTTTGTAGCAGCTTTATTTGTAATAGCCAGAAGCTGGAAACAACCCAGATGCCCCTCAACTGAAGAATGGATGCAGAAACTGTGGTACATCTATACAATGGAGTATTACTCAGCAATGCAAAATAAGGAAATCATGAAATTTGCAGGTAAATGATGGGACCTGGAAAGGATCATCCTGAGTGAGTTGTCCCAGAAGCAAAAAAGACACGCATGGTATATACTCACTCATATAAACATACAACATAGAATAATCCCACTAAAATCTGTACATCTAAACAAACTAAGCAAAAGAGAGGACCCTAACTAAAATGTTCAATCCCCATCCTGAAAGGCAAAGAGGATGGACATCAGAAGAAAAAGAAAATAGGAAACAACCTCAGAACCTGCTACAGAGGGCCTCTGAAAGCCAGAAGAAAACAGGAAACAACCTTGAAACCTGCCACAGAGGGCCTCTGAAAGCTTCTGCAGTATAGACCGTCAAAGCAGATGCTGAGCCTGATGGCCAACTGATGGACAGAGTGAATGGAATTCTATGTAAGAAGTGGGAAATAGTAAGAGCTAGAGGGGACGGGAACTCCACAAGGAGAGCAACAGAACAAGATAATTTGAACACAGGGAACTTCCCAGAGACTCATACTCCAACCAAGGACTATTCGTGGAGATGACCTGGAACCCCTGCACAGGTGTAGCCCATGGTAGTCCAGTGTCCAAGTGGGTTACATAGTAATGGGAAGAGGGACTGCCTCTGACATAATCTGATTGGCCTGCTCATTGATCACTTCCCCCTGAGGGGGGAGCAGCCTTATCAGGCCACAGTAGAGGACAATGCAGCCACTTTTGATGAGAACTGATAGACTAAGATCAGAAAGAAGAGGAGAACCTCCCCTATCAGTGGACTTGGGGAGTGGCATGCATGCAGAAAGGGAAGGGAAGGTGGGATCGGGAGGGGAGGAAGGAGGGGCTTATGGGGGGATACAAAATGAATAGAGTGTAATTAATAAAAAATAAAAAAAGAATAAATAAAAATTTAAAAAGATAAAAAAAACTGATATGTATTTTAGTGGAGGGAAATTTGGAACCTTCCTGATGGGGAAGAAAACCCTGTTACTTAGCAGTGCCCATTCTCTAAATCAGCTCTTTGAAATCCAGCTGCCAATTTCTGATACAGCTTAAGCTGTCTTCTTTACCTCCACTGTTGCTTGGGCCCATCATCAGACCAGCTATGTATACAGAATGTTCTAGGCCAGGTGAGGAGTAAAGACTCTGTATCTGACACAGAAGCTGCCTCTGCATCTCATCCTAAACAAAACTCAGTCCACTGCTCTTTCACTGAGGGAGACTTCACGAAGCGAGTCTTTGTACCTGTCACTTCTAGTAGAGGGACTGCATCTATTCTTTGAATCCTTCTAAAGACTACTTATTGCTCCTAACCACAGATGAACGACTCTCGAGTAGAGTGTTGCTCTTCTGCAACAGCCCACTTAGCCATAGCTCTTTGGCCACAGAAACAAATCTGTGCCATTTTCAGCTGTTTTAGCCATTTGCAAACTTTTATGAGAAAATCCTCTCAACTGACAGCAAAAATGTCTGCTGGGTGTTCATTGTTCCTAATTGCAGGTGTCATTGAGCAGTGAACTGGCTTTCTTGAAATTTGAATAGAAAAGATTCCAAATCTACCTCCTGGTTTCATTGTAGCCCTTATGCACAGTACAGAACAATTTAATCCTTTGGAGTAACTGTCTCCAACAGTAGGATGATTCATCTCAGGTACTTCTTGAGTGAAGATCCTAGGAGCCAGAGATTATATACACATTTTCTCAAAATTCAAGATGCTTTCTTTACCTTCTGAGGCATTCTGTCTTTCTTTCCTTAACAGGAAACCTCCCATCACTCTCATTGGTACACTGTTCAAGAGACAGCCTGGCTTCAGGGATCTTCGAAGCCATAACATTTATCCTGCTTACACTATGTAAGTTTTGTCCATTCTGTTTACTAATGAATTGTGTTGAGACATATCAAAATAAAAAGAGATTATATTCTGTCTCCCCAGCTGTAGAATCAAACACTCCAGTTTTGTGACAGAAAAGGGAAAACAACCAACCACGCAGCAGCATGAAAGGAGATATCTTGGATTTCAGAGATGTAGCAGAGAGGACGTCAGTAATGGTGTGATGATTTTCAAAATTGTCTCATGGACCCTTCCTCCTAAAGGAAGATTTCTTTGTGTGGATCTCAGCAGCTTCTATGTGGGTCTCAAATACAACCAGTTTTCTGGTTTATCATCCCTACCACAGAATACTTAGTGGGAACTTTTCATTTTCTTTGAAATATATGGCTCAGACCTTTATTCGCCCATGCAAAAGTTCTTAATGTGTATTTGTGTCCCTCTCTAGACATTCTTTGTCAGTTCCTTTCCAGGCATATCACCTAAGTGCTGCTATACATAGGTACACATGGGACAGACTAGAGCAACTCATTCAAACAACATGGACTAAAGCAGGAAGGTTAGAATCCTTGAGACCCAGAACCATCTAGAAAGCTACTATGAAGTCACTGCCAACCAGTGCCAATGAATGTTGTGGGATTTAGCCGAGAGATCTAGAAAGCATATGCATTCATCACCCCAAGGTGACAGTGAGTGTTTTTAGGGTTCCATCATTTGTGTATTAAAATAATAATAATAATAATAATAAATAATAATAATAATAATAATAATACATTTGCCTGTTTTCCAGTGAGGAAGTAGTACACAATCTGAGGTTCCTCATGTCATTTATATTGACTCACTATGCAACTGTGCCCTGAAAGGAGTCCAGGTTACCTTCAGCTCATTAGCCAAGAGGTTTAAGGGATATGAAGTGGAGGTAGAGTCCAGGCAATCATTATCATGTCCTACTTATCATACCTGGATTGTTGCTGCAGATGTAGAAAAGGTCAATACAGAAATGTAAGGGTAAATGAGCGGATCAGGGTTTCAAAGGTAGATTCTCAGCCCCCCTATGATTTATTTGTTGAATTGGGTACAGAATTAAGGATGAGAACTCTGACCAAGGGAGTTGTTGAACTGGTTTCATCTTGCTGTTTGCAGTCCTATTGAAAGCTCTAATTCAATGCTAGACAAAATGAAACACTCTTTGAAATCCACTCTTTGCAATACTGACTTAAATAACATATTGATACTCATGTTTGCTAGAAGACAAAGTAGTCAAAGAATAAGAGGTGAAAATGGGAGAGGCAAAGATGAAAAGAATCCCTAAAAAGTATGTGCTAAGATGTCAATTCATGTAAAGACATCATGCTGATTGAAATGTAGTGTGTGCTTTATATGTGTATCTGTAAGCAGATGATTGCAAAGCAGAATGCAACGCAAAGAAAATGAGGTGAATGCCAGATTCTTAACTCAGCATGCAAATATCGATAGAGCCTTGTTTTTCATATAGTATATATTTGATTTGAAATAGTTTTCTGAATTTTTATTGTACATATGTGCACACCCACCCCCACAAACAAACATGCGTTCTTAGTTTAGGTACATTTTATCCTAAATAAAATTTGAAGGTTAGCTATTAACAGTTGACCATAGCTTACCTTATTTTTTTTGTGTGTGTGTGTGTGACATTGTATGTACGAGGCAAGAACTCTGCCTTTATATCATAGATGAAACAAATCAAATGAGTTAAATAATTATCTCTGACCCTCAACATGATTTTAGACATCTTTAGACATGTCAAAGAGAAAAAAATAAGCACACTCATCTTTGTGAAATAGTTCTGGAGTTTGGAAATCTAGCCCTAACCCCAGTGTTTAGGGCCATTCACATGCTCAATCTGGTAATGGTCCATTTGCACAGTGACTAAAGGCTTACTTCGCTGGAGTCTGGTAGAAAGCACCACTGAAGCTCAAACAGGCAAAGCATTTTTTTTTCAACTATAATTGCTTTAACTGAAGATTATTTCTAAAATTCTATTTAAGGCAATGATAACTTTTTTTTTCTCCTGCAAGATAGATAATTCTTTATTGGAAGTAGGTTTCAAGGCTAAGTAGCTATTACTATTTTTACTGGAACAAAATCTTTAATATGACACTGAAAGGAATTAATAATAAAGGAAGGTAAGATGTTTACGGTGCTGGTTCTGAAAGGAGGTCAGGATAATGAGCCTATCCTCAGAGAGGAAAGAGCATGCACAGGCTCATATTTTAATTACCTCAACATGTTCTCCTATTGCCACTTTAAAAATAATCATTCCTCAAGTGCTAATACAGTTGTCTTGTCGTTATTAAGATGGAGACGGCAGGGTTTTACATAAACTCATTTCTCAAGAAACCCTACATAAGAATTATTACTTCTGTGGTGTGTATTACAGCCTAGGCATGGAGATATATCTTCGATAAGCTTTGGATCTTTGGATCAGCTTTATTCCTCCTTGTTACGACAAAATACCTGTTAGAAGCTGGTTGAAGGAGGAGAGGTTTACTTTGATTCACAGTTTCAGGGAAAATTCCATCATATCAGAAAACTCATAGCAGCAAAAGTAGCTTAGTCTGTGGTGGTTAGAGCTTGTGGCAGCAGATCCTCAAATCTCAGCAAGAAGCAGAAAACAATCAGTGAGTTCTAGAACAGAATCAGAGGCCTACCCCTAGTGTACAGTAATCATCAGGTAGACTCTATGTCTGAAAGATTTCACTACCTCCCAAGAGCGTCACCATCTGGGGACCAAGTATTCAAAGATGGAACAGAAAGGGACTCTTCACATTTAAACCGTGGCAATCATCTAAACATCAAAGCTTATCAATAAACAGCATTACATGTGTTCTCAAATGAAGCAATATTGGTACAGACAGGTGGCTAGTCAATGACCACATTCTAACAAGAGGCACAGCTGGGATTTGAACCCAGGGAATACGTCTCTAGCTTTTATCCAAGAGCTGAGTAATGTTGTATAAATGTTGCACATTTTAGTTATCCATTCATCTGTTGATGCCTGTCTAGATGGTTTCCAATTTGAGGCTGTTATGAATAGAGTAGCAAAGGACATGGTGGATCAAGGGTCTCTGTAGTAGGAGGAAACATCCTTTGGGGATATGCCCAAGAGTGGCATAGCTACATATTGAGGCAGATCTATTTACAGCTTCCTGAGCAACTGCCATACTGATTTCCATAGTGGCTGTACAAATCTGTATTCCCGCCAGCAATGGATGTGTGTTCTTCCTGAGCCTTCCTACCAGCATGAGCTGCCATTTATTTTACTGATCTTGGACATTGTAGGTTGTTTAACAGGAACTCTCAGAGCAGTTTTGATGTGAATTTCCTTGGTAACTAACATTTCCTTAAGTGTTTTACAGCCACTTTTCCGCAAGCATAGATTCCTCTTTTGAGAATTCTCTGTTAAGATCTGTCTCCCATTTTTTTAAATTAGTTGTTTGTTTTCTTGATAGCCAGGTTTTCTTAGTTCCTTATATTTTATATATTAATCCTTTATCTGATGTTTAGTTGAAAAAAGAATATTTTCCCATTCTGTAGGTTGCTGCTTTGTATGACTGATGTTGTCCTTTGCACTTCAGAAGCATCTCAGTTTCATATGGCCTAATTTATTAATTTTTCTTCTTAATGTCTTTGTTATTGGTGTTCTGTTCAGAAAGTCTTTACTCAGTGGGTGCAAGACTGTTACCCACTTTCTCTCTTATCAAATTCAGTATACCTGGTTATATTTTGATGTATGTGATACATTTGGAGCTGAGTTTTGTGCAGGTAATTGGTTTGTATTAATTTGGATTCTTCTACTTACAGCCATCCAGTTTGACCATCCCCATTTCAAAAGGCTCCTTCAACTGTTGTAGCCTAGCTTTCAAAGCCATTTTTCTAAAAGTCATTTGAGAATATTTACACTCTAAGAATATTCAATAACCATATGCCATGACCAGAAGCATCTTTAAGAGAACAAACTTTAAAAAAGGTAAGAAGGGTATCATTTTTAGTGTCAGGGGCTGGCTCTCTGCCTTGGGTGGGTCTCAGGTTGGGCCAGTTATTGATTGGGCTTTCCCTCTGTCTTTGCTCCCTCTTTATCCCTGCACTTCTTGTAGGCAGGGTAATTGTTAGATCACAGGTTTTTCTGGTGGGTTGTTGTTCCCCTCTTTCCACTAGTGTTGCCTTGCAAGGAGGTGGTCACTTCAGTTTTCATGTCTCCCCCTTATTAGGAGTCTTAGAGTCAGACCGATATCCTCCCAGGAACATATCCTATAGCAAGCGTCCAGCTTGACCAAGAGATGTCCCTCTCCAGTTTCCCTTCTTGTTCCCAGCCCTCTCACTGACACTAATAATGAGACTCTGCTCTGCCTTCAGAGAAGAGCCTAACTTGACTGTTATTTGGGAGGCTCTGGCCAAGAGCAGATCCAGAGAGATGCTGGGAATTGCAGCCAAGCATGGGGTGAAACTCTGAGGGTCCTGCAAAAATGTTGGGGGAAAGATGAAAGGACCTGAGGGGACAGTAACCTCACAGGAAGACCAACAGAGACAACTAACCCAGTCCCATGGGGTCTCACAGAGAGTGAGACATCAACTAAGGAGCATGTATAATCTGGACCTAGGACCCCTGCACACATGTAGCCCTCAGGTGACTTGGTCTTCATATGGGGTGCCTAGAGAGTGGAAGTGGAGGGACTGTTCTAACATGGACTCTATTGCCTGTTTTTGGGTAACTTACCCCTGGAAGGGCTGACCTGACCAGCCTCAGGGGCTGAAGATAAGAGCAGTCCTTATGTGACTTGATGTGCTGGGAAGGTTAATATGGGGGAGGGGGTACTCCTTTTTTTCTGGGGGGGGAAGGGAAAGGGTTGTGGAGAAGACAGGAAGTGGGGGGAACTGGGTGAAGAGAGGGAGGGAACACCCTCAGTATGTAAAGTAAATATTCAGAAAGGCAAAGAGGACGGACATAAGAAGATAAAGATAACCGGGAACAGGACAGGAGACTACCACCGCTCTACCCTGCAGGGTATCAAAGCAGATTCTGAGACCCAGAGCCAAACTTTGGGTAGAATGCAGGGACTCTTATGAAAGAAGTGGGTGATAGCAAGACCTGGACAGGACAGGAGCTCCACAAGGAGAGCAACAGATCCAAAAGTTTGGACACAGGGGTGTTTCCTGAGACTGATACTCCAGCCAAGGACCACTCGTGGAGATGGCCTGGAACCCCTACACAGAGGTAGCACATGGCAGTTCAGTGTCCAAGTGGGTTCCATAGTAAAGGGGACAGGGATTGTCTCTGACAGGAACTGATTGGCCTGCTTTTTGATCACCTCCCCATGAGGAGAGAACAGCCTTATCAGGCCACAGAGGAAGACAATACAGCCACTCCTGATGAGACCTGATAGACTAGGATTAGAAGGAAGGGGAGGAAGACCTCCCCTATTAGTGGACTGGGGGAGGACAAGGGTGGAGAAGAGGGAGGGAGGTGGGATTGGGAGGAGAAGAGGGAGGGAGTTACAGGTGGTATACAAAGTGAATAAAGTGTAATTAATAAAAAGAAAAAAGAAAAAATAATAAAAAAAATTTAAAAAGAAAGGAGAAAAGAGCAATCATTTTCATTGTGTCAATGATACAAAATTCTGTATTTTAGAATTCATAAATATTGCTTATTCTCCCATATGAAAAACCATAAAATAGTTTAATTGGTGTTCATGTAAGAATGCTTACAGTATTTGTGGGCTTTGCATATCATGATCTCCCTTTCCTTTGGTTTCATCCGCAATCTGGCAGACCAGTGCTAGTCAGGCAAAGTAAAGGTAATAATGTATCTATTTCAATCTTTCTGTTCGCCAGCTTCCCAGTTAAACCATGCTGGGAATTCCCCGAGGTTGGCAACCATTATCAGCTATATTATGAATATTGTTCTTTTGCAGTTATAGTTTTGAAAATATTTTTGAGATTATTATGTAATTGAATCATTTCTAGCTTCTTTGTTTTCTCTTCCAACCCTCCCATATATCTCCCCACCTTTCAAATTCATGGGATCTTTCACTTTAAATATATCTATGTTATACACACACACACACATACACATATATATTTGTGTGTGTAGATTCATAAATATATCCTGCCTACTGTGTGTAACATTATTGATATTTTTTAATTATGCTTTATTTACTTTGTATCCCAGCTCTAGTTCCCTCTGTCCTCCCCTCCCAATCCCTCACTTCCTCCCCCTTCTCCACACACTCCCCTCCTCAAATCCACTGGCAGGGGAGGGTTTCTTTTTCTTTCTTCTGATCCTAGTCTGTTAGGTCTCATCAGGTGTGGCTGCATTGTCTTCCTCTGTGGCCTGGTAAGGCTGCTCCCACCTCAGGGGGAGGTCATCAAAGAGCAGGCCAATCAGTTCATGTCAGAAGCAGTCCCTGTTCCCATTACTATGAAACCCACACCCACTTGAACACTGAACTGCCATGAGCTACATCTGTGCAGGGGTTCTAGGCTATCTCCCTGCATGGTACTCAGTTGGAGTATGAGTCTCAGGAAAGACCCCTGTGCTCAAATTTTTATTTTTATGTTTGTAGGGCTGCCAGTTGGTATTGGATAAACAATTGGTGTACTCTTCTCTGGGGAAGATTATTTCTCCTACTCTTAGCATTCTGTGTTGCCAGTAGTTTTTTTTCTAGTGTTGAGGCCTCCTGAGCTCCCATCCATCCCATTTTAGCTTGAGAGTAGAAAACAATCACATAAACACCAGCTGCTCTCTCACTTCCTTCTTTTTTCCCTTTTAGCTGCATACATGGGCTTTGGCCATGTTGTCTTTGTTTCATTCCTCAGCTTTATCCACTGCATTTCTTCCACCTGAACATCTCAGTCTGCCAGTTTTTCTCTCCCATTGTCTTGGGGTATGTTATCACAACAGAGTATACAATCCACTAGAACTGGGACTTTAGAGTTTTACCTGTTTCATGATCTTCAGTATCAGCTGCAAGTGTGGAGAAGCCCAGTACATTTTTGCTATCAAAAATGTCTATAAAATAAATAATGTTTTGCCAGATCCTGCCTAGTTCCAAACCCAAGCTACTTAAAGGAGTTTCCATAGGAGAGTAAATAAATAATCAATACTCCAAGACTTTTTGTCACTTTCAAATATGTTTGATGAATAGACTGGATGGCAGAATAACTTAGAACTTTCTACTTCATTTCTCTTCACTGAAAAACTAAGCAATGCATGCAATGGCATCTGATGAGCCAATTTCATTGGCCAAAGCTATAAAGTGTTCATATCTGTGTACCTCTGAATCTTCAACGTATATAAGTTAGGTAGCTCTGCCCTCCAGAGAGCTGCTGTTCCTAGAACAGATTTCTCGGTTGACAGAAAATAGCAGTAATTATAAGTATTAGGTATGTATGCACCACAACCAGTCTGGAAGGAGAAAATTGTTTTCACTTGCATTATTGGGACATGCACAGGAGAGAAAGTGTATATTGTACTACTGCAGTCTCTTCACTACTGTGAAATCAGTAGGTGGCTTGAGGGAGAGCCGAAAAGTCCATGGAAACAAACATTAGACTTGAATCACGGGCCCTGAATGCACTGATAGGTTTGAACAACCATGACATGCAAACTTCTCTTTGCAATTTGTCCTTGGTCAGTAGCAATAACTGTCTCATTGTATTTCATTTTAACTAGGAATCTCGCAACCTAGTGCATCTGACATCCAAATGCAAGTCGTTAAAGTATGTACAAAGACTTTTAAAATGCGTCTCAAGAAAAATTCTGCCATCCTATAATCATCTTATTCATGCTGAAGGCGTACTACTGTCTTTGGGGAATATTTAAATTTGTGAAACATGCAAAATAGGAATTAAGTGACACTTCTGAAAAGCTGCTACTCAGAGAACAATGACTTGTTACAGCATTTATCCTGATAGCAAATGATAAAAGATTTTAAAAATTAACCAAACAGGCTGTTATCCCAGCAGTAGTATTCCCAGTCTCATTAATCTATGAATAGGAATTCAGCAAGTGTCAGTTTGCTTGAATAAATTTTTTCAAATTACAAGAGTTTTTAATTTCTTTATTTCATTATTCTAAAAGTCTATCTATAATTCTCATATATTGCTTTTATCCCCTATCTTTTTGATTTCCTGATGTTCAAAGTCTTCAGTAAGCATGTTACCAATCTTCAGGAAAACATGGGGACAAATAAGGAATGCCACGACTAAGCAAACTGGACTCTGATAGCATTCACTTCTGTTTACCTCTCTGGTTCACAGCATTTGAAAGAGGTTGAAAATGGTGGTGTGCTTTAAGTACATCACTTGCCAGAATGGCACTGAGATCTTGTGCAGCTGGAAGACATTCTGAGTGGTTAGGTCCTGCATATAAGCAGCAGCACATCACAACACACAAAGCTTTTAGAATACATTTGTATTTAAATATTGCAGCATTCCTAATAATCAGGGTTATGTTATTACCCCTGCCAAAAAGATGGAATTCTTAAATGCTCTGCAAAAGGTACACATCATAGAATACTGGTGATCCTGTATCTGTATCTATATTTACATATAGCAAATATGTTATATGTATCTGTCTGCTTACAGTAAGTTAAATACCCAGTTGCATCTTATTTCTTATGTAATTTAGGATTACACAACCCAATAATACTAGGAGTCTGGATATGCTGATGATTTTATTTTCAATGGTTTGCAACTTACTTGGCTAAAATTCAGTCGTTGTTGTAATGTAAAGGCCTGAAATTATTCAAAAATATTAAAACAGATTTAAAGTTATATAATATTTTTGTAGTGCTTATCTATATTTATCATATTGAAACTACAAAGCAGTGCACCAGTTTAGATGTGATTTTAAAACCTCTTACTGTGATCCTGTTGGGACTGGCAGATAATTGAAAACACTTAACAGAATATTTTAGGGAATGTTGCCAAGGACTGAATAAGAGAATTGCATTTCATTTTACACTCCAGACAAAAGTCACCTTAAATGTTGGTAACGGTGGTTAGAAGAAGGAAGGGAATTGGGCTTGGGAAAGGCATAATTTACATAAGGTGCTTTTTATCTAACATTTTCTTCCTTTTGTTGAATTTGACAATTTACCAGAGCCTTTTCAGGAGTGTCTGACAACCCTTTTAATTAAGTAGCAAGCAGTGAGAAAAAATGACAGGCAATGTGTTTCTGGAGTATTAATGCAATTCTTGAGCAAATTTACCCCCTCAAGGGGAGCTCTAATTCTGAAGACAGCATTCAATGTTCAGTTCTGTCTTATACAGAATCTTAATATGGAATAAAACTGAAAAGATGTGTTTATTCATTTTGGTTAAATCTCGCTCACATCTAACTTAAACTAACAAGAGTGTATGTTTGTGCGTGCTGGACACACATTTTATAAAGGACAAAGGGTGTCATATATTTCCACCATAAGTACTAAGAGTTAACAGCCAATGATTTCCAGGGTGAGCAAATACTTAGAACTAATTAGCAATGTCAATTCTGAGAACAGAGGATGTATTGCTAAGGTGTAACATACTTTGATAGCTTCGTGCTAAATCTATAAAGTGTACCAAGTGCCATGCATTGAAAGCACAAGACTTCTTGTGCTTTCATTATTTCTTCTGACAACTGTCCTGACTAATAGCCAGGTTAGCAGCAGTTCTCACTGGACTGTAGGTTTTGTTTTCTATCCTGTCTGTTCTCCCAATTCAACATTTCAGTTGGATCCTTCTGCTTTTCTTTTTAGGCATTGCATTCCTTACAGAGACCTCTTCTTATTGATATGATCATAAAGAGGAACAGAAAAACTTTAGTGGGAAAGAATTTTGGAACTCCAGTGGAAAGACAGCAAAATGTTCAGTCCTGAAATGTAGAACTGAAGGTAGTTTCCCTTATGTGTTCTCATATGAAGTTCTTGTTAAGACTGACCATGTGAAATTCAGTTTCATTGTGTCAGTAGCTTTTAATATCATCCTTTAGTGATGCTATTTTTCATGGACTCCTTGCCAACAGAAAGAATGTCCCAAAGATACTGGCTATCTCAACTAAAGCCTCACTGACTGATGCATACAGTTGTTGTGGAAGATCTCAATATGACTGTAGTGGTTTGAAGGATCAAGGTTCCTAATAGTCTTGGGCATTTGAGCATTTGGTCTCTATTTGATAGCACTGTTTGTAGAGTGTGGTGACTGGAATAAGAACGGACCCAATAGGTGCAGATATTCGAATGTTTAATCGCCAAGTACTTTTTGAGAGGATTAAGAAGATTGGGAGGTGTAGTCTTGTTGGAACAAGGGTGTCACTGGGGATGGGCTTTGAAGTTTTAAAAGCCCACACCAAATCCAGAGTCTCTCTCTTTCTCTGGCTGTGGGTCACAGTGTAGCCCTCAGCTGTTACCCTAGTGCCTGCCTGCATGCTACCAGTATGCTTCCTGCCATGATAGTATGGACTAAACCTCTGGAACTGAAAAGAAAGTCTCACCTAAACACTCTCTTTTTGAGCATTACCTTGGTCATGGTGTCTCTTCCACAACAAGAAAATAGTGACTAAGACAGGGATGTTTAAGGGGTGCAGTTCTGCTGGAAAAAGTTTGTCATTGGGTATGGACATTGGGAATAGCACCTTCACCTAATCCCAGTTTGTTTGTTTTCTGGCCTGCTTGCTATTCCAGCTGTGAGCTCTCAACTTCCTGTTCCTGCTCTAACACCTGCCACGTGTAGCCATTCCATTTAC